>NC_142606.1:13031861-13352542 GCF_041222555.1 Hakea prostrata | reverse complement strand
AATAAATAAGCAAACAATTCACATGAAAATAGGAATCTAATTATTATGTGACCGACCGAAGGTCTAATTATATAAATTGAGAAGTACATGGGCAGTGACATGGATCACAGTCTAATCTTAAGCATTGCTAAAAACCAGACCAGGATGGTTGGACCAGGCCTGACTGCTAATATCAAGGCAGCAATCAGACAAGTGCTTTATTTCCAAGACAAAAGCCAATGTTTCGTCGGATTCACATACTCTACAATTAGTCTCCCTGCAATTTCCTGTAATTCATCTCTCTATATGATTTTTCACTAAAACCCAGTAGTACTCCAGGAGTACTCTAGTGTTGTGGTCATTTGAATGGACCAAACCGGTTTTCTGAGACTTGTTGCTGAACGATTCAGCTGTTGGTCTAGTTGGGTAGTTTGCTTATTGCAACTTGCAAGTGTTGTTGGTAAGCTATCATAATCACACCCATGGTGTAGCATTTCTTTATCATTTTCTTTATGGGAAAGTCTGCCTTTCTATTTATTTTTTATTTTTTTGGATCACTACAAATGTTTTTTTATTAAATATCTTGAAGACCCATCTACCTGAGAAGCCAACAAACACTGCTTTGCATCTTTTTTGATCATAGGGAATCTTTTTGTTGACAACCACTCCTTAACCCCCAGTGACTTCTAGTCCCCATTGAAAATTTAATTTTGTTTTCTATATATGGAAGCTATATCAAGAAAGACTTAAGAAGAATATGCTTGATACAAGTCTAGCTAGCTAACCTGAGCAAAGCTTCACATTAACATGGCAGTAGTACTCCAGGGTTCCTTGGATATTGAAGGCAAGACCAACAAGAAAGATAGACAAGATGGAAATAAGGCTTCATGGCTTATCTGCTGTAAGTGAAAGCTTTACTTAATTTCTTTCTCTACTAAATTCATGGATGTTTGCTTGATCCGTGAAATGGAGTTACTAATTGATAGTACTTGCTTTTGCAGTTACCACTACCATGTTGAATGCAGCTTTTATTCCAATGTTGATGAACTTAGTGACCTACCTTCGTAATGTGATGCATATGGATATTGCAACCTCATCAACCACAGTTTCTAATTTTAGTGCGGCTTCTGCTGGATTTTCTTTGCTTGGAGGGTTCCTTACTGACTCATATATCACTAGATTCAAGGGTATTATCATCGGTGGTCCCCTGGAGATTCTGGTAAGGACTCTGCTAATTAAGTCCTTATAATTGAGTCTTCACATCGAAGATCGAACCACTCCCTTTGTAGTTTGTAATAATTTTTAACTTCACAGGGGTATGGATTGCTAGCACTACAAGCACATTTTTCCTCACTACAGCCACCAACATGTGACATCTCCAAGGAATCAAGCAATTGTAAGCAAGTTCATGGCTATAACGCTGCTATACTTTTCATAGCCTTGTATGCTGTAGCTTTGGGAGAAGGTTTTATGAAAGCAAATCTTCCATCCTTTGGGGGAGATCAATTTGGTGAAGACGAAATTGAGCTTCGACGAAAATCTAGCTTCTTCAACCTGTACACTCTTGGTATATCAATAGGAGGAATTATAGGTCTGGTTTTCGTATTGTGGTTCCAGAGCTATAAAGGATGGGCCATGGGTTTCACTCTATCCGCAGCTATGGTTATGCTTGGGATCATAGTGCTTGTTTTTGGCTTTAAATTCTTCCAACATCAGAAGCCCAGTGGTAGCCCTTTCACTAGGATGTTACAGGTATATATATAACTCTGGCCTAAAAGTTTTTATATCTAATTTCACTCGCACATAACCTTCCTTGTTAATTCTTATTCTTGGATAATTTAGGTCATTGTAGCTGCATTTAAAAAGAGAAAGCTTCCCTTACCTGAAAATGAAGATGAATTATATGAAGAAATGTCCAAGGAAGAGAAGTTCCATGGAGAGTTACTACAACACACAAAGGGTTTTAAGTAGGTTCCAGTTTCACTCATTACAGTATTATTGAGCTCATCACAAAATGATTTCTGGACTTCTTTTTTTTTTTGGATAGATTCTTTGATAGAGCTTCAATCATGAATGGGACAAGTGGGAACTGGTCACTTTGCTCTGTAACTCAAGTGGAGGAGCTGAAAATCATCCTTCGAATGTTTCCGATCTTCATCAGTGCTGTGGTTGCATACATTCCCATCCCACTGCTTCTGAGTCTGACAGTTCAACAAGGTTCAACAATGGATACCAGGCTAGGGAAGATCCATATATCTCCAGCATCTCTCATGATAATACCTATTATTTTACAGACACTGCTCATAATCCTTTACGATCGATTGTTTGTGCCATTTGCAAGGAAGATAACTGGATATAGAACCGGCATCACCCACTTACAGAGGATTGCTATTGGGTTTATATCAGGAACACTATCAACTTGTATAGCTGCTGTTGTAGAGAAGAAAAGGAAGAGTGTTGCAAGAGATCATGGGCTAATTGACTCTGGAGGTCAAGTGCCCATGTCTGTATTTTGGCTTGCATTGCAGTTCTTTGCATTGGGGATCAATGATGCAATCACTTTTGTTGGGTTATTAGAGTTTTTCAACAGTGAGGTCTCAAAGGGAATGAAATCTATAGGAACAGCTATCTTTTGGTGTATATTAGCTTTGACATCTTATTTTGGAACTATTGTAGTGAATGTAGTAAACAAAGCTACAAGCCATCCTGATAAAGGAGAGATTGGATGGTTGGAGGGCAATAACTTGAACAAGAACTATCTGGATCGTTTCTACTGGTTGCTTACAATCCTTGGATTGGTAGGTTACTTGAACTACCTCTTTTGGGCAAAGAGATATGTATACAGGAGAGATTATCTTGTTACCAAAGATTGAAAAATGGTATATATAAAATTCAAATAATTGTGTTATTATAAGCTCAAAATTCTCTAGAAATGTATATGTATCTATACACGTATGTATATAAAAACCTTTGTACAGAATCACGTGTCAATTATTTTTTTCAAGTCAATTCTTGATTCCAAACCCTAAATATATTTTTTTAATTTAAATATATTTTGTATTATAATTCAACATTTTCAAACATGATAAGCATTGTTTGATGACGCGTTTACTGATAAGACCACGTGGAAACCTTCTTTCATGTTTTCGTGAGGGAAACTGTTAGGCATTGCTAGGTGGAAGAATTACAACTCATAAATCACCATTTGAAAATCTTACGATTCAAACCATTTTCCTTAGATGAACTGCTCCTTACGATGCAAACCATTTTCCTTAGAATGACCTATTGTTTTGGAATTCATTTCTGTGGGCCCCAGAAAGAAATTATTTATTCCCTATTTCAGCATACGTTATGACAATGTATTTGGACGGAGGTGGTCCAAATCCACGTGGCTTATCTACAAGTACGATGTGGGTATTTTAGTAATTAACTTCTACTCGTTTGCGTGTCGCTACGTGAAAGGCTAACAACGTTGGACCAGTTGGACCAGCAGAGGAAAACAAAACGAGTGAACGGTGCAGATGAACTCACCATGATGTCAATTGCTGTACACCTGTTATTTGAGTCGCAATCCCACTCAGAAACCACTCAATTGGAATCTTCTATTCGAAGAATAGTTTCGATTCACGGCTCAAGGTTCGAATCGAACCGGATGTATAGAATGGTTCTAAATTGATTGAAACATTAGATGGGTTCGTACACAGATCGCACCCAATAGAAAAGTATGGGGACCCATGGATGTTGTGCAGTTCAGGAACGACTGAACGAGTAAGGGAGATGAGCTCTTCCGATTTCGAAAAAGCCCTTCTCAGTTTCCTTGTCGATCACTTCTTCCGGGTTTGAGTTGGACACAAACCCACACAAACAACCACGACACGGTGAGTATTGAGATTCAATTTCGAAAACAAAGAGGGTTTCGTTTTGCTCGTGTCACCAGAATATATCTTCTTCTTGTTGATTTTCACCATTTGCGTCTGCGTCTCCTGGAGCTTCAGACATCCTTTGTCTTCACCGAGCTCTCTAGGGTTGTGCTCTGTAACCTCTCGCTCTCTCCCGCTTCCGCTCTGGGTGAGTTCTTATGGTCTATATATGCAAGTTAATGTTTTCTCATATAATTAATGGATTACTTGGTATGTGTAACATACAAGTTAGTCTATTCTAGCTTTTAAGAATTGCCTTTCTCTGGAATTGACGGATTTCTTTCTTCCCGTTTGGATCCTTTTGGAATTTTATCTTGCGTTATTTTCACGATGGGCTGGGAATTGGGATATCTTGTTAATTGTCGAATTTTGTATCGGCTAATTGGGGGAATATGAAATGAATTCGTGGTTGTTGTTGGAGGACGATAGGGCCCCGCCTTGGGGACTTATGTGGTTAGAACGGACAGAGTTTGCTGATTTTGTCCGACCTTTTTGTTTCAATAGCTTTCTGGGTTTTGGTTTTTCATCAGTGGATGATAACGTTTCTATGGTAGTGCTAAATTTTTAAATGTTTCCCTGTGTAGATTTTTTACTATGTTTGTATGCGATATCAATCACTTCGTTAGTTTCAGTGACTAAGTCTGCATAGAAGGTGGTTTAGTGGCCTTCCCTACTCCAACTCACCCTCCCCCAAATAAGAAACTTCTGCTCACTGTTGCGTAGTTTATGTACAATTTGGATATACATTAAAGCATACAAATACCTGCAACAGCTTATTCTGCAAACCCCCGCCCCCCCCAACCTTAAAAGAATCATTTTTTTCTTCTGTCTGTGTTTCTTATATTTATCTTCCTATAAGGATGTTCTTTGCGAGTGGGTGTTTGATTTCTTGAATATCATTTTGTGCTCATTTGACCCTCCTGTATTAGGATTTGCGTAGAAAGTATCTTGTATGGAAGAAATTTCATCCAGTGACAGGTTAAGAGGAGGAGCAAGATGGGTAGTTATGTTTGAAGTAGACAACAAGCCATTTTACGGTTAAAAATTTTGAATTGACAGAGAAAATGGAAGGTGGAAGTGCAATGGTTGACGAGATTGCAAATTATTTATCATAAATGCTCTTACATAGCTTCGTGATAGCTACTGTTCTTGCAGTCCTGGTCTACATTTCAATGAATGTCTGATTGTTGTAGTCATTGGGGTTGGCTTAAATCTCCAATCATTTGATAAGTCATTTAGATTGTTTTGAATTGCCAGGGTGATGATGGATTTGTTGGAACTAAGGACACTAGGTGTGCTACAAGTATGAGGAAGGATGGGGCATTATATATGTATTTAATCTACACATGGCATCTTAATTGTTTCCTAAACACAGTTGGGAATTTGAGGAGTTCAAACCAACAGATATTGTGATAAAGTCATAGTTTCTCTGATGTAGATCTCTGTAAAAACCAGTGTTTCCTATGATGCAGATCCCTATAAAACCTGGCTGTGTGCTCCACTTGTATTTGTTTGTGGTCTACATGATGCATTTTAATTGTTTCCTAAGAAAATTTGAGAAAATTTGAAAGTTTGATCCGGTGCTTAATGTGAGAGCCATCGTTTCCCTATGAGTCAATTTCTATAAAACTTGGGTTTCTTATAATACCAATCTCTATTGGACAGGGGCTTGTAGTCGTCCACTGGAGGCAACTATAATCCCACTAGCCACCTGGCCCATTCAAACTTTTTTTTTTGGGGGGGGGGGGAGGGTTTCTGATGTTGATTCGTATAGTTTAGATCTCTATAAATTAAACTTTTCCTATAATTCCAATTTCTGTAAGACAAAAGGGGTTGTATGTCTTTGTTAGAGCCAACCATAGAACCCATCTGGCCCATCTGAAGGGGGGGGTATTAATTTCTGAGAATATGTTCTTTAATTCCGAGCAGATGGATGAAATTGGTTTTATTAGCCAACTCCCAGTTCTGCTTCCAGCTTTTAGTAATTAGTAGAGGCATGGGGGTACTGCAGATGTTGTTTTGTTTCTAGAGCAATATGTACACATTACCATGCCTCTTATATGTTCTGTTAATTCCCTCTAGTTGTGGCAGATTATCCATTGCCTTTATATGTGATCATCCACCTCCTGAAGATATTGATGTGGCCAATCCAATTGTTCTTCATTCACCAGATGTTTTAGCTGAAAATTTTACTTGGTCTGAAACTTTTGTTTTGCAGGAGCGTTCTGTGAGACTAAGTATTACGTAATAATTAATAATAATAATAAGAAAAGCATGACATCTCCATGCATGTGGCTCATAATCTCCATCATGCTGCTTTTTTGTTCCCTTGCCAAGGTTTATGATAATTACTCAAGGATTTCTTGTCATGTCCATTTTTTACCATGATATACTGGCACATCACCATAATGTTTTCTTTTTCTTCTCTAGTTTTGTTGATATAAGTTGAATATTTCATTATCTGAGCTCAGTACTGTTTGTTCAAACGCTTTGTCATTATTGACATTGAGCCTGCTTGTCTGAACCTTGTTCATTCTAACTTTTCAGTTCATTAATGATCCTTAGGAGAATTTGTTTGATGGAAGATTTCCTTGTTAATGTGTACTGGCAAATTCTTCTTGCTGCAGGTTCAAAATTTGTTGATCCTTTGGTGCGTGGGGATTGAAATTTGAAACTAAGGAAGTTCCGCTTACTGATATTTGTGCTGAGTTAGTGTGGTTTGATGGTCAGTTGACACAGGGTGGCATTCTTGATACATGGAAAGGAATGGAAGCACGCCCTTCTTTATCCATTCAAGGAGCTAATGCAAAGCATCTTAGGAACCTGGAAGTATCTGGACCTATGTCCTCATCTTTGCCAGTTCTTCCCATGCCCCTGGAACAGAAATATCCAAAACTTACAGACTCCCAACAAATTTCATTTGAAAGAGAAATGATGACAAATCCCATGCCTCAACGTGGATCTTCACTGATCACCAACAGTGGTGTTGTGGGACACATATTTTCATCAGACTCTGGATTTTCCTCAGATCTCCATTTCTCTACTGTTTCACCCCATGAAACACATTCTCGAAATGCACCTTTCATTTCACAGTTACCAAATAATGGAACATCTCTGCCTCTTTCACCTTCTTCTCATTCAGGACCATTCCAATCTAGGGCATTTAGTCATTATTCTAAAGAAAACAGTGATGTTTCTTGGTGTACAGATCCGCTGCAGGGTTTCCTTGATTATCCTGATAGTGTCCCCACCCAAAATTGCCAAATAGAGAGTAGTGGCAGTGGTGTCATGACATCTGAGGACCATACGAAGCGAAATGATTGGCAAGAGTGGGCAGACCAACTTATAACTGATGATGATGCTCCAAACTGGAATGAGCTTCTTGTTGACAACAATTCCGTGGATCCTGAACCAAAGGTTAGTTACTTAAAACATGTAACTGTTCTATTCTCATTTGAAATGGATAAGGAAATTGACAGGATTTGCATTAAGTCATGTCTTTCTCTTTTTATTTGTTTTGCTTTTGTTTAGACAGAAACATACCAAGCACCAAAGCAATCCTCAAATTCTTCAGTTCCTCAGCCCCAAGTCAATCAGCAGCTTTCTATTAGTTCTGGAGAACTTTGCACAGTTGGTAGTCCCCCTTCATCTGTCAGTGGTGCCCCAACCAAGCCCCGTATGCGTTGGACGCCAGAACTTCATGAACGTTTTGTAGAAGCTGTTAGTCAGCTTGGCGGCAGTGAAAGTATGTAATCTGTGTTTGTTGATGTCCTTTTGGCTTGTTGAATTGTGGTCGACTTCCTGTGTTAATTTGTGTTTTAACTAACAGGAGCCACTCCTAAGGGTGTCTTAAAGCTCATGAAAGTAGAAGGATTAACCATCTACCACGTGAAAAGCCACCTGCAGGTCTGTAAAAAGCAATCTCTTTATGTTCCACAATTGCACTAGTTATTTTATTATAGTTTAATTTGGGACCTGCGTTTTAATTTACAGAAGTACAGAACAGCAAGGTATAGACCAGAGACATCAGAAGGTAAATAACAATTCCTTGCCTGTTTCTTTTGAACTTTCTTTTTCCATGCTCACTTTATACAGTAGTACTAGAACTTTCTTCTCTCTCCTGCTTGGTTGTTTCGTCATTTTGCATGTTGCAGTTTGATAATTTACTCCTTTTTTCTTTCTGGGAGGTGATCTTGGGGGGGGGGGGGGTGTTTGTTTCTTCCCCTCCCTCTTACAAGGGTCTTCTGGATAAAACTTATAGCTAAATCTTACTTTGTCTGATTATATAAGCCCTTCCAGTCATGACCGGTTCAATTTTAGTATGGTTAATCTACTGTGAATTTATTTGTAGCGTTTTTTTTTTTTTTTGGGGGGTGGGGGGGTGGGGGAGCGGGCAAGCGATGGGTGCCACAGTAAAGTTGCACTATTGCAAGCATTAGGTTGCAGGTTCGGAACACTGAAACAGTCTCTCCCTGAAGCCGGAGTATGAATGCATGCATTTGCTCCTTCCAGAACCTGCAATAGTGGGAGCCTTGTGCAGTGGGACAGCCTTTTTTCATGTTGTTTTGGTGACTTGGTCTGCTCATATTTTATGACAAATAAGATAGCATAGAAAGGAAATGGCATGAAATTCATTTTTCAAATGCTTATTTCTCTTGTTTATGCAGGCACATCAGAGAAAAAGACAAACCCGATCGAGGAAATGCCTCTAGACTTGAAAACGTATGTTCTCAAATGTCTTTTGTTTCTTGGACATTTTTTAAGCATTTTAAGTATTCTATGCCAGTTGCAAATCAAAAGTCTAGTCTAGACATGTCACCCTTTCCTAGAGTGAAGAGTTTAATGGAGAACAGTCAACATTTTTAAGCAAGATATTTGCAGGAAAACAGTGTTTTGTTGAAAGCAAATTCTAAAATAAACTTGAAAATAGGAACCGGGGAACAAAAAATTCAGTCATACAGCTTGCATTTTATGAGAGGAAGAGTCAATGACAGCTGATTATCGTTGAGTAACATAACAACTAATAACTAGATATATCTAGCTGTCACCTGAAAAAACATAGATGTACTGATGCACATTCCAGCATATTCACTAAAATAGATATACATACAACACATGAAGCAGAGAATAAGAAGAGAAAGGAAGGAAAGGACAAAAAGGGGGGGGGGGGGCAGAACTGGAACCAGAGAAAGAAAAAGAAATTGACCTTAGTTATCGAGGAGAATATGAGCCGTTGGTGCTCCAATCTCTATGGTCCTGGTCTTATGGAATTGTGGGGTTCAAGCTGTCATTTCATTTACTGGAAATGAGACTTAACTGTCCCTTTGTGAAACATAAATTCCAAGCATAAGGGTTCTAGTATCCCTGATACCTTGGTTAGCTATACAAGGATGACTGTGTCTTGGATCTACTGGCTGGCTGAGATGCCTGACAGGTTTTGCTGCTTGCACCGATACCTACATGGCTACATCTATCCGACGTATTTGGATCACCAGAACCTGTAGGAAAGCTTTGGGTTGGACCTGCTAGGTTTCCTATATTCAAAAAAATATAAAAGAGAGAAAAAGAAGGGGAGGTGGTCATGAGCCAAGATCACAAATTTAAGATATCCATCAAGGAGCTTGAGTCTGAGCTGGAGACTGACAATTATGGAAGAGGATCAATGTCAGGATGCTTGTTGTTTCATGGGATGGAACTTGGAAGTAGATGACACCGTCTGTGTTGCATTTTCTATGCTATTTTTACCCTGCTAAGTTAAATATTGCAGATATTCTTGATCTTATGGAGTAAGTAGGATTCATGGTAAGGTCAAGTCTTTTTGTCTGTAGAGGAGCTATTATCCATTTCCACTTGTAACCAAATATTATTTTCAAAGATTAAGGTTGGCTTGCAATGGTAGGAGCATCCTGAACTTCTATCTGGTCAGTATTTTTGGATGGTAGAGATGGCATGACTATATTAGTTTAAGGGATGGACAACGTGCATAAGCACAAGATTGAAGAAGCAGAAAGGGAGAGATGGAGGTTTTCAATTGGGCCGTGCTGCCGTTGGAATTGTTGTCAAAAGTTGACTGGGCATAGACTGCTTAACTCTTGACCTTAGGTCAGCAATCTGAAGAATCAGCCAAGCTGATCCTCGGGTCTCATCATGACTGAAAGATTTATAGCACCAACATGTCCTAGAAATAGACTCTCCAGAGTCCAGACGGTTTAATTGCCAGCTTAATGCTTCATGAAAGCATTGCCTGTAGCATGTGGGAACTGGGTATTTTGATGTTTTAGATTCATGAACAATGGTTAATCTGAGAGGTGGAACATAAGGATCATACCATTTTGCCCATGTGGTAAAAGATGAAAGAGATGGTTCTCATTGAAGGTAACTATTCTTCCCAAATCTGGAATGGCAATGGTTGTTGTTTTCTTTTTTTTTTTCCCTTTTTTTTTTTTTTTTTGGGGGGGGGGGGGCAAACAGACCAGTCCACACCCCAATCCCATAAGGTCAATCAACTTCTGTAACATTGGAATGGCAGATAGATACAGCACACACCTTACGTGGGACTAAAACCATGCACACATTTTAACTTAAGCATTATTTTGTAACATTCTGGCTGAAATAATGCCGAAACAGAAAGTGGACCAACTTTGGCTGAAATGCCAAAATTTGGAATGGGACTTTGCATATAGCAAGTCTACCTACTTTTCTTTTTGATTTCATGACAAAACCAAAATAGTTTGTGAGCTTCTGACAATTTTGACCAAAATCTTGAACTATGGTAGCGGGGGTCAAATTGGTTATTGGTACCATTGGGGTTTTGATGTGATGAAGGGTCTGATGTAGAACCAAGGTTTGAACTGAAGTAAAAGCACAAGAGCATAGAGATTAATTAGCTTGCCCGGCCACCTTGACCAGTCAAGCTTAGCCATTGTGGTTGAGCTTGTTTCACTTTATTGGCCAGGTTTGGACCCATGAATAGGTAACTTATTTATTCCTTCTGGGGTCTTTATGAGTGTCTATTTTCAGTAGTTGCTATTTTATCTATGTAGTGGTTGGGGCTTCCTAGTTTGTTTCTATTCTATGATATTTTCTATAGTAATGTTTCTAGATGGTTACTGTCTTGAAAGGAAGCTTAGGTCACAAAGACTCCCCTTTTCTCACTTGGGGCTTCCATTTTGGTGATACTCTCTTTTATGATAAATAAGGAGAAAAGCATATTCCCTTGCCATGATTTTGAATGTGATTACAATTCTGACTGGGTCAAACAGCAAGTCCTTCACCCCTTTTGGTTGAACACAGGGCAAATCTTCACTGTTGGATAGAAGAGCAGCAAATGCTTTTTCCTTAATCAAATTTGTTTCCAATACTTGGTCCCTCCCCCTCCTCTTCTGTAATACAAACCTGTATAAAGGACTCAAAAACGGACTCCACTAAAAGGAAAAGGCCTAAACCAGTCCTTAACCTATGAAGTTTTAATTGAATTACTGAGGATTCAATTTAGTGACAAAACGAATACAAACTTAGTATGGAACTGAAAGGACAAATTCTGTAGGCAACCTACCACCCATTCTTTAGGTCCATCTCAGTGATCTGTTACAAAGAAAAATCATGAGATCAGGAACCCAATATGCATAGAATCCAAAAAAACCTATTTGATGATGAATCTGCCTCTGTAAGTGTAAGGGCTGTCCATGTGGATGTTTCTCCATTCTCTCTCACCGAAAGTATACTGATGATGCTCTAATTTCTTCCATATGTTAAAAATTGTAACCATCACCAAGCTTTCTCCACCTCCTTTTGAAATTTAGCCAAAAGTCTAAATTCCTAGGTTCTCCTTGATGCAGTAAAGAATGTCCAAAATGGTCAGTTGAGCATTGAAATATTTAATTTTGGCCCATACGTGGGTTCTATAGACATTAAGCTTCTTATTTTTGGGTTTGTTGATGTAATGTGCCTAATTCATAAGCCCATATAGTGGGGCTAATGATGGAACGTGGGATTAGGTGTTAAATTCAGCATTTGTGTGAAATTTGGGTACTTAGTTCTTAGATAGAATTTTGCTTTGAGTAGGAGTCCTTTTATGAGCGAAATTAGGAATTTAAGAAAGTCTGTGTTTATGTAAGACATCCCCTACCAATTAGTGGATGAATTGAATTTTGAGTTTTGTTTGTTGTTGCCTTGAGGTACAATGATGTAGCATCCCCCCCCCCCTTCCCTACCAATTAGTGGATGAATTGAATTTTTAGTTTTGTTTGGTTGCCTTGAGTTACAATGATGTAGCATCCCCCCCCCCCTCTTCTGTCTTTCTCACATGCGGTTTCATCCCTTTTCTAATGTCCCATTCAACATCTGGTCTTCAACAGGAGTAATTTGAATTCTCCCCAAATCCCAATTCTTCTTTATCTATCTTCTAAACTTCTGAATTCCCCAACCCTTAATTTTCCTTATTTCCCCCCCCCCCCCTATTTCTATCTTTGTTTTCCTTCAACCCAAAGCATTAAAACCTATCTTCAACCCAAATTAACCATCAAAATCAATTAGATTTGAGCAAATTGCACCTGCAGCCCAAAATGGAGGCCTTAAAGCATTGACACATGTCTATTTTATTAATATTTATGTTTGAAAAAACACATAGGTTTTATTCTGTTAGAATGGTTAGTTGTACAATCATAAAGACTATTATACCCTTACATATAATGGAAGGATGCTTTACCTAAATCCACGGCTCATGCTAGCGGTGGAATAAGAATCTCCATGTCACGAGACGCACGCGCCAATGATATGATAGAGAGAGTTTTAAATAATAAAAAAATCATGTGAGAACGAGAGTGAGGCGCATAAATGGAAAGAGTTGGAAGTGATTCTGCATAAAGAAAAGAATAAGAAAGGGAATTTGGAGATGGGAAAATCTGTAAGATCTTTTCAAAAAACGAACTTTGCAAATTGCACAACTGGTCATGACTCATGAGAGATGAAAACTCTTGACCCTAGACGCCTCTCTCCCTCTCCCTACTCTGGAAGAGTTGGATTCTTGTCTCCCTTCTCTGCAAGAACTAGATTTGTGCAAGGCATTAATCATGCCTAAAATCTTCACTTCAAAATGATAGACAAGGAGTGAGAATTGAAGGTTTCTTCCACTGCTGTCTTTGCTGTAGTCTTTGCAAAGACAATGCCCATGGCCAGATTCCATTAAAGATTGAGAGGACATTGGAAGGTTAAATCAGATTTTTGTTCCCCCCTCCAGATTTTGACGAGGATATGGATGGAATTAAGAAAAAATAAACAGTGGTTTAACGGTCTTCAGTAACAGATTGGACTAGTGTGTCCAATGAAAATCCAACTTTGGGGTGTCTGTGTTTTTCAAAGATAAAGTGGGGTGCCAGCGCTTTAAGGCCTCCATCTTCGGGTGCCAGTGCAATTTGCTCGTTAGATTTCCAGCCCATAACCTATACCTATTGTTCTCTTCTTGCAATCGAGAGTATACATTGCAATATTATCAAAAATCCAATATAAGTATTAGAATGGTCCCATACTGTATACCATTACCTAGGTTTTCTCCAAGTTTCACCCTATATCATTCCATATATCAAAAACCTACCCACCCACGTATATACCCCTTTACTTGCACCTCTTCAAGACTGTGCAACCACTATAACCTATGTGCCTTATGTATCTGGCTTAAATTTTCCAAAATCTTATAACCCTAAACACCTAACGTTGAGTTAAGATCCTGGAAAGTTGGCCTAGTTGACCTTTTCAACTTAGGGCTGCATCACAAGTGTGCTCCTATTCTACTTATGACAGTGACCTGTTTCATCATCTTCAACTCGGGGAGTGGGTTTGGGGAGTCAGGACTAGCACCTCAAGCACTATTCCTCTTACTGATGTGTTGCTGGTCTTATCTGTTCATTGTCAGATCACCTTTGCATTTGTTTGAGTCTTGACAGAACAAATCTGGTTTGAATCGTTGCTTACTTTAAGGAAGTTATGTATGTCAAAACTAATTCTGTGTAACATCATTTAAGGTAAGAAGAATTCAAAATTAATTATCTGGAACATTGGTCAAGCATTTGCCTAATAGAGAGCATTCTTCTTGTAGTCCATAAAAATTAAAAAGTCTGATATTTGTAGACTACAGCAGTCAATGTATGTTTGGCTTCGATTCCCAATAAGAAATGAGGATCACCAAGATCTTTCATGGCGAAGTGCGTACCCAGTCGCTGAATGAAAGAAAGGAGACGAGAGGAGACTGAGGCAGGACAGCTTTGCTTAAGACGGCTGCCCCCGCTCGAACTCACTTTCAACGCTCGAACTCCAGAACTAAACTCAAGGCATTGCAAACAAATAGTTTTTTTTAAGCTCTAGAAATCGTGGTCAACATTTTTACAGTGCTTCAGCGGGGTTTGACCTTTATTTGGTATACTTAAACTCATATCGTACAGCCAAAAAAGCAGCGAAGCAGAAATTCTCGTAGATAAGATCAAAGTTTTCATTCTGTACATGCCGGATCATGAATTAGTAAAATAGGTTCTTGTCTCTTTGAATTGTATTATCGATGAAGAATCTTTGTTTTCGTAAGAATATATCGTATAGTGAGTGGATCATGGCTGCGTTTAGGAGCGATTCCCCCCTTCTTGAACAAGCCGGTAGAAATTGTTTTTTTAATAAACTAGCTATCAGCCAAGTGGTATACTGAAGGTGCACTTATTGCACATTCGCTACTGTCCAAATTCTGTTTGTACATTGTTTAGAGGTTTTCGTGAGGATGTGAGACTTTATCAAGGACCCAACTGACATCTAAAGGCCCATGGGCAAGGTCTGCAATGGGTAATAAATTAGTCGAGTGTGGATATCTGAAGCCTTAGGAATTATGTGCTGGTCTATTGTGTAATGTTCAAATGCGTTCTACTTCCCTTGTGGCTAAGTTATTTTGTAATTCATCATTGATTAAGAAACCTAAGAAATTGTGTGCTGCTCATATTTTTGAACATTTATGTTTTATGTTCAATTTAAATCTTGGTATGAGATATTCTAGTTTCTGCTATTCAAAGCTTGTACAAAAAAACTAGTGCCAATGTCATTAATTGTCGGACTGACTTGATTTTTTTTTCTTTTTTTCTATGGACATTTTTATTCAGTTTTAGAATTTGAATTAATATGATGAGTTAAGCTTAGAATGTTGATTGGATGACCTGATTTGGAAAAACAGGGGTATTGAGATTACTGAGGCATTGCGACTACAAATGGAAGTTCAGAAGCGATTGCATGAACAACTTGAGGTATGGATTTTTTCTTGATGACATACTAGGATGGTATGTGCTGGTTTTATTCAATTTTTGAACTAATTGATTTACTGGATTCATTGGATCTCTAGCTGATACTATTGTGAAATCTTTTATGGCATATTCATTTTCTGAGAAACTTCTTGTTCTGATCTCAGCAGAAAAATAATATTTGGATTTTTTTGGTATAAGCAGTGAAAATGATTTTATTAATTTAATAAAAATGGTTATGGAGATGAAAAATGGTCCATGCTTTCATGTTGATATATGACCCATCAGATTACTAACCTCTGAATTCCCTGCTAGTAGTGAGGAGTCAGCAAAAGAGTACTCTCTTGTACTAACAGATTATGATGGTCCTATTATGTTACTGAGAGGTCAATGGATCAGTGACCTATAAAAATCTCATTTTGTAGCAGTTAAACAATCAAACTGACTGTGGTCATGGTTGTCAAGGCGCCACCATGACCCAGTGGTTATCCTTATTATGTTTACCATTTGATGTTGCCACTGTGACTGATATTTTGCTCTCAGCTCTAAAAGATGCTTCAATTTTTGGTACATCTTCACCATAGTGATGTCAAGGATATGTCTTTATCTCCAAATGCAGATCCACCAATCTTACCCACCTCGCCTTTGCAGACGATCTCATGACCTTCTCCAGCTGACCATCAATCCATCTCCACCATTCTTTCCTCCCTCTCCTCCTTTGAATCCCTTTCCGGCCTCCGTGTCAACCTCAGCAAATCCACCCTCTTTCTCTCCGGTGTCTCGGACTCTACCCAAACCTCTCTTCTGCAGCTCTCAGGATTCAGCCCTGGCTCCTTCCCTGTGACCTACCTTGGTCTCCCTCTCATCCTGGTAGGCTCACCCGCCACCACTGCTCCCCTATGCTTGATCATATTAGGAAAAAGCTTCAACTCGGAAAGACAAGCTTTTATCCTTTGGCTGGGAGAGTGGTGCTCATTCAATCTGTCCTCCAACCTTCTTATATTTATTGGAATGGTGTATTTTCTCTCCTCAAATCCATTATCCCGTCCATGGAGTCCCTCTTATGTGCTTTCCTCTAGAAAGGCCAAGAACCTTCCAGATTCCTTCATCTTATCTCCTGGGCGGCGGTCTGTCGTCCCAAAGCTGAGGGTGGCCTTGGCATCTATCGCATCCTTGACGTTAATTTGGCCCTCATTAAGCTCATTTGGAAGATTACTACCAAGCATGATTCCATCTGGGTCTCTTGGGTTTATTCTTATATTCTCAAACAAGACTCTTTTTGGACTACTTCTTGCCCCTCAAATCCTTCTTGGATTTGGAGGAAGATTCTTCTCCTTCGGCCCCGTGCTCTCTTCGCCATATCTATCCAAGTCTCGCTTGGTTCCTCCACCCTTTTCTGGCTTGACCCTTGACATCCGCTGGGCATTCTCTTCACCCTTCTTGGTCCCCACACTGTCTATGAGACTCGCATCCCTAAGACTGCCACCCTTGACATCTTCATTTCCCACAGAGCCTGGTCCCCTCTCCCCCACCACAGTCTCACACATGTTTGGAATTCTCTCCCACCTATCCTTAACCTTTCCCGTGACACCACCATTTGGTCCCCTTCGCCGTCCAAATCCTTTACCACCTCCTCCGCTTGGAACCTTCTCGCCTGCCCCTGTCCCCTGGTCCCATTTAGTTTGGTTCCGAGGCTACATTCCCCATCATTCCCTCACCCTTTGGAGAGCTCTCAACCATGCTCTCCCTACCCAATCCTTCCTCATCAGCCGCCATATCCCCGCCACCCTAGTTGTAACCTTTGCTGGAGTGGTTCTGAGGACATTGAACACCTTTTTTTTTCTCTTGGCCCTTCTCCCGTCCCCTTTGGGATAGAGCCCTTGCTTCCATTTGGCCCCGTTCGAGACGCTCACACAGGTTTGTTCGTGATTGGTTTTGAATCTCTAGGCACTTTGCCGATCACTCCATTTGCGATTGCCTTGGCGAGCTGGTCTTCAGTGCCGCCATCCATCACATTTGATGGGAGCGCAACCTTAGAAGATGGACTCCCAAATCTCGTTCCTTAGACTTGATTTGGAAAGCCATCTACTTTGATGTTTCCCCTAGTTTGCTATCCCTCCCCCCATCCACCTTTGGCAGACACCCCCATAAATAGGTAAATTTTTAGTTTCTGGGGCCTCAGCTGCTCTCTCATCTCCCCCTCTTGAGCTCCTTGCCCCCCCCCCCCCGGTCCCTTTGTTATCTTCTCCTGTTGTGGTGCCTGTTGCTTTTAATATATTATTTATTCATCCAAAAAAAAAGGATATGTCTTATCAAAGCAAGAGTTATCAAAGTGTTTAACATCATTGTTGAATATTAATGCTAAGTTCCCTTGAGGAAGTTGTTATAACAGGATATTTTTTAATGATTTGGTGGCAAGGCTGTCTAGCATAGAATACTTCAAGGATGGACAAATTCAGGGCATCCCACTTTTAATAATGTCAAGAAGAGAAAGGCAACAATTATAAAGGACAATGATTACGGCGATTAATGTTCGCTTATTTTCCTTATGATTCTCAAAAGTATTAAATACTGGCCTGCATTGAGTTTCATTTTGCAGATGTTTTCCTTCTGTCTGTTATCTGCACTGATAATACTAGTGTAGAGTTAACCAGCAAGAGTCATGTGCTTGGGTTTCTGTTGCAGTTTCAAGTTCTATTGTTTGTCCCCACGCCAGGCATACAGGCTTCTCAAGGAACCACATTTTCATTTTAGTGTTTGGGTGTGACATAAGATAAACATTTGAGCCAGCATGGAAAATATTGCTTTGCTGAACTAATTGAGTTGTTGGGTTTTGCCCATACAGCCTCTGTTTGTGGTGCTTTGCAGCACTGTTGAGGATTATTATGGCCCTGGTTTAATTGGTTAATGTGTTCCCCCCCCCCCCCCCCCAAAACCAAAAAAAAGAAAAAGAAATGTATAGAAATTGCTTTTAATGTTTCAGAACTCAGCTTCGTTTTCTTGTTAATTGTTGCAACAATGTTCTTGTATGCTTTAGCTCATAAAATAAATGTTTCTTTTCTACATGTTGAATGTCAAGTCCAAGCATATCCTAATCTCTTTGGTGTCATTCTGTTACCAGATCCAAAGAAATCTACAGCTGCGTATAGAAGAACAAGGCAGGTATCTACAGATGATGTTTGAGAAGCAATATAAAAATACTGGTGAGAAGCTCAAGGTTTCTTCTCCCACTCTGGGTGATCCTGCTGCTTCCTCATCAGATGCATTGTTGCATTCTCCTGCCAATAATGAAGTAGAGTCTTCAGAGAAGAATCGTGCCAAAACAGCAACTAATGCTATGGATGCCGGTGCAACCCTGAATGAGAATAACCAAAAGTCGACTGGGAAGCAGAAGATACCAGAGACCGGAACCACTGAAGGTGTTGAACCAGCTACTACTGTTGGCCAGTCTAGTTCTCCACCCACAAAGCGAGCAAGAGTGAATGAACCAAGTATGCCATCTGCTGAATCTCCATCTGACTGACAAACCTATATTGCTGACATTGCTGTTTGTTAAGACACGATGAGCATGGTTGATCAAGATCATATTTATAAAGAAGTAACTGTGCTGACACACTTGGAATATGAATCACCCTTCCAAATTTTTGAGCAACTACACATGGGCAATAGCATCTGCTTTATTTTGGTCAATAAAAGCAAGTGTATCAGTTGTGTTTTATATGTTCATCAACTTCCTGATTCATGCTCTTTAAGGTACCCAACAGACCTGGCGTTGAAAGAAGGTTGATTGTATATGCTCAGGAAGACAAACTACTTTATTGCAAGAAATCCCAGGGCCCTCAAATGTTACTATTAATATGGGAAATTTGGTTTGGTTACTCTAAACCATAACCACTAGTTATATTGGTAAGTCAGGTAGCCTTTGTTGTTGTTTTTTTCCCCCTTGGGGAATGCATCCACCATGAGTTAATGTTATGCTCTTTTCAAGAGACAAATTCGAAGCTGTACTCCCTCTTAATGATCTCACAGGGACCTGGTGACTTTTTGTTTTCATTTCTGAATGCAATATCCCTGTTTTGATTAAGATGGTTTGCTTTGATTATTCAGTTCAATTCACGATTCATCATCTAAAAATTGAACCAGAATCGAAATCAAATATTAGTCTAAAATCCAAACCGAATTGATTCGCTTTTTACTGTTTGCTTGGTTCGTCGTTTGGTTTTGGGCCCTAAAATAGAGAGAGGAAAAAACATATAATGAGCATTTTTAGGTCATGCTAACAAACCAGTTTGTGTGACTGTCGAGGGAATTTTTCTTGCGGTTTCCTTTGGGGTAATCAAATATTCTTACTAGGGAACAGATGAAAATCTAATACCCGTACGATTGGTGTCTAATTTGACTCTGATTGTATGTGAACCAAGAAAAACCAACCTGAACCGGAAAAATATAGGACCTATATTTAATTTTGAACGGTCGGTTTCGATTTTCAGATCAAAATTGATATCCTTAAATTTCTATTGATCTGATCACCGCCTATTTCTCGAATCATTTTACCCAGTGAAGAGAAAAGGGCCATTTTTCGCAATTCTGATTTGGGAGCGTGAGGTCCATGCTCCATAATCGCGTTAACTCTTTTCTTTCATGCGGGAAATTGCTTACCAGGAACTGTTGGAGCTATCTTCCATGAAATTCTAATTTTTTCTGCTCTGAATTTCATGCTGGGGTGAAAGGGAGAATGTTGTTTCAAGTGGGAGGGGATGGAACGCGTCCCACTTTCTTCGAGATGGCTGCGGCTCAGCAGCTACCTGCAAGTCTCAGGGCTGCTCTTACTTACTCCCTCGGCGTAATTATTCCTTCTATTTCCTTTTTCTATTTTTGCTTCTCCATCTCCTGCTTCTATGAATTTTGGAAGAAGATTATCCCCTTATTATCCGTACGCTTTCGAGCACTGTAAATTTTTTGCTTCTTTGTTCGGGTAATTGAATAGTTTATTAAATTTTCTATTTTGTTGTGCGATGATATTTGAAAATTGACTGTAGAATTACATAGAGATTCAATTTTATTGAAAAATTCTGATTCTGACACTGTTTTTTTGGTTCTGTTTGATTTTGCTTGTTGAGTCTCGGACTCTTATGGTTGTGTGTCATCTTGCAGGTGCTTGCCCTTAGAAGACCTTTCCTACATAAAGTGCTGGATTACGATGATGAGTTCTTTGCGCTGCTGATGTTGGTTCTTGAAACTCACAGCTTGCGAACTACTGGTGCTTCTTTCTTCCTTTATTCCTTTCTCTCATCTTGTGCCACTGTTGTATTTATAAAACTGCCGCTTGCTGAAGTAGAGCGTGGTCTCATTAATTGCTTGTTTGAAAGTTTTGTTGCCGATGTAACGGAATTTTTCTTATGGGTGTTACCAACTTACTATGTACTTCACATTTCCTCAAGTACTAAATGCTGAATCTTATAATTCTTTTTTCCATTTTTGTCCTCGTAACTTGGCTCCAGTTGGTCAATTTATACATTTTATGGAAGTTCATGACGCAGAATCTTGCTGAATGTTAGAGACATTGTGATAGCATGTTAGGAACTAATAAGCAAACTGTAATGAAAATAGCTCCTCTTCTAAAATTCTCCTATAGTAAGCTGAGATCTAGGGTTGTTTAAGAAGAATCACCATTAGATTGAGAAGTAACGATGGTGTAGAGTTTAGATGTTGATAAATCAGGTTCTTCACTTGCTTCTGAAAATTGAGGCAAAAAGGATTGTATCAGGAATGGGAAAATATAATTTACCCATAATTTGACCCAGGTGTTTTTCAATTGTAGTGCCAATAAAATGATGGCATGCCCTTTGAACTGAAAGTAAAATCAAGGTTCTGGTACTTGTTTGACTGGGTGAGTACTTGTTTTTTAGTGAGTTGGAAATTACAGCTTTGGAGATTATATTTTGGTGTGGAGAACTTAGTGTTGGGACTTTGTGGTTGAGAAAGGCTAAGATTAGTTCATGGATAGATTCTTTAGTAGGGTGGGGAACTTGATATCTGAAATGAAAGATGAAAGAGATTGAAGGTTTTTTTTCCTAGCTAATAATCAGAAAGAACTTTTGGAACCATTGTTGTATCAGGGAAAGCTAATGTTTTGGTTCTAGTGCCAACCATTTTGACGGACACAAGATGGAGTGAAAAACAAAGAGATGCTGGATTGGATGTTGGAAGAATGATTGCCAGCCAAAGCAATGACAAGATATGATGTTGAAATTTACTAGTATTCCCTTGATCATATGCCCAATACTCATTTGTAATTGTGGTAACCACATATCTTTATTTCATCCCCCTGGAAATTAAAATTTAAAATAATAATAATAATAAAAGAAGGGGGTGTACCTAATGCACAATGCTTCTACCAATATGGGATCCCTAGAGGGTCATAATGTACCCAGACTTAACCCCCACTTTGTGGATATTTCCACAGCTTGGGGATAAATTTATCTTTTAAACTAGCTACTATCAGCTAAGAGTAGCCACATATTTTATATAATCTCCTAAAAAGGATTCTTATGATATCATAACAGGACGGTAGGGATTTGAAAGTCATAGAACTTATTACTAACCACTGTAGTTACAGTGATAAACTTTAACTTTTCTACACCTAACTAAACTAAAAATAGCAAGCGTGCATTCTGATAAATAAACCACACAACTAGTGCTGCAGCACTCCATTGTCTGAGCTGCTCCTCAATCCAAGATCGTCAGTAGGTCAACAGATACTCTCCATTCAAGCTTCCAGCATATTGGCTTGGTTTAACCAAGTTGGGAAACCTGAACCAAAAGAATGATTCATGCTTACCGGCAATGTTATGTGGTCAGTTCTCATGAGTCATGGCTATGAATCTGTTCACATATCTTACCCATTTCCCCTCCCCCCTTCTCTTTCATTTAGAATACACAAATCACATTTTCCTTTCCCTTTTAGATAAATAGAATGTAACATTTGTCTCAAAATAACTTTTAGAAGCCTATGCTCATGCCCAAGCAGTAGCTTTATGTAAAGTAAAACCAAGAGCAATTCAAAGGACAGTATCCCACTCCTAATATCTGTAGCATTCTAGTCCCTGGGAACTTTTTTTTTTTTCTCTTTTTTTGGGGGGGTGGGGGTGGGGGGATAGAAATACTCCCTGAGAACGTTAGCACCGCCTTTATTAATTTTGGCAAGCCAGATGTTTCTAACATCCTTTTGCTTCATATTTGGATCAGTTATGAATTTTATGCATCAGTCATCAACCATCATCCTGTTACCCTTATCAGTATTATTGCAATGAAATGGTGAGATATTGAGTTTGGGCCATCCCCAGCTTATGATTTGTTAGTCCAGTTATCTGAGGACTAGTGTGTAGGTCTCCTACATTGTCCACAGGCAGGTTTCAGGTATTCTTATACCTATTTACTCATTTCTAGATGCTTCTTTCTCGGAATCCCTATATGGCTTGCGAAGGAGGGCAGTAAAGATGGCAGTGAAAAAGGAGAAAGTTCGTACAGACTCAGGTGATAGGCTTCGCCAATCTGGATTAAAAAAGCACCAAAAAGTTCTCTCTGTTGCATTTCTGGTATAGTCTTCTCCCACTTTTATCAACTCTGTGCAGCTGTACTGAAAGCAATCTTCATTTATTTTGCTTAATGTGATACTGGCCTGGATGCTATGACGCCAAACAATATCTCAGAACAAAAACCAACTTAAGGACCCTAACAAGAAAATTTGAAACATGTTTATATTCCTAGTGAAGATGTTATTCTGATGCTTAGTTTTCAGGAATCATGAACAAGCCCTATGTGTGAATGTAGGTTGTTTTACCATATTTTAAGTCGAAGTTACAATCTATCTATAACAAAGAAAGGGAAGCAATTCTTCAAGCAAGCTTGTGGGGAAATGATGATGCTGATTTTCATGGAGGCGAAAATTCTACTGTCCCAAGAGGAGCCTTGGGGGCAGATGCGTCTCGCTGGGCACGAATCAGAAAGGGGCTTGAGGCAATAGTTGCTGGTTGCTACCCATGGATACATGCAGGCAACGAAGGTATGTGTAGACGATCTTTTGTCTGGCCATTCAATGATTAGGACATTTCTTCTTCTTTTCCTATCATATCTCCCCCTCTCTCCTGGGGAAAGTGAAAATAATGAATGTGCTTTATCATGTGGTATTTCTCCGCGACTAGTACCAAAGTTTTAGCTAGTATCCCATGAATGGATTTGCATGTGTTGCCATTCCCAGGCTGGCTTAGATTATTGACAGGGATCAATTTTGTTATATCCTTTGTCTAAGTACTTGCATTTTTATATATATGGGGATAAATCAACCTATAGGTGATGCAATGTGGAACCCTGTATGTTTTAACTAAAGCTGTTTGTGACTAGGGATGTGTAAATAGTCGCATTAGGATCCAGTGAGTTGATCATATGCACTCTATTTCTTTGTACGTTTACAGAGAAGGGATACTGTAGATTACTAGAGATGGTGCAGACTGGAACTAGGGTTTAGGTTTATGTGCTGCTTCAAATATTTTCTTCTCTCTCAAACTTAACTGTAGAATTATAGTATTTTGTTTAATCATGGGATAAAGCATTTGATAGAGAAGTAAACACAGTTACTTGATCAAATCCTAAACTTCCTTCCTTATAAAGGCTTTTACATGACGATGTCTATGTCTCTCTTCTGTTTTGGTACCCTCGAGTAATTTATATGGATCTTTACGGGTCTGCCTGATTCATTTAAGCAATGGTTTTCCATCACCTGGATGTTGTTGTCTGCAGATTGACTTTTTATGAGGATTCTATCCTGTTGCCTAAGGACTCTCTAATAATGACTAGAATTCTGATTGAGTAGGTGAATTTACTCACTCTAGTTGCTGTTGCAGGGTTGTCATTTGCTTATCAGCTGTTATATCTTTTGGATGCTACTGGGTTTTACTCTCCATCGTTACATGTACTAGGGGTTCATGTCTGCCGTGCAACTGGACAGGAGCTGGTATGAACCTTAATATGTAATTTTTAACCTTAGTTGGACATTTCATTAGTAGGTCTATCTCTGATCTCCATTGTTTGAAATCTGGCATGTTACTGATTTTTCTCATGCTGCCTGAATGCTGAATCTTCATTTTAATTAGTTGTTACTTGTCCATATATCTTTTGTTTTGAGATGTATCTACTGTATCTCATGCAAGTTTAATGGGAATCTGATTGCTTTTTTCTACTTTCTAAATATTCAACGCTCTTTTATGAACTATATTTGCAAATGATGTCCATCAACATGTAGTTGCCCATTCACTTACAGAATCTTATTCACCCAAAAGAATCACAGAGTCTTCAAAATGAAAAGCATACCTTCTAACCTGTCTAAAATTGGAAGAATAGAAAATGTAAGTCAGCCAAATGAGTACCTTTCTGATGTACCCCTGTCGAAATCTGTGTCTTCTGCAATGCATCACTATTCTTTTTCAGTTTCACAAGTCAAGACCTATTTGCCGCCAATTGTCTTTGTTGTCATGATTAGAACTATCAGCCAAGTGCTTTATTGCCTTTCCTCTGGTCTGGTGGAGGATGTGTCATTTCACTAGTCAAGACCTATTTGCTGCCAATGGTCTTTGTTGTCATGATTAGAACTATCAGCCATGTGCTTTATTGCCTTTCCTCTGGTCTGGTGGAGGATGTGTCACCTCATAGGCTGGAAAAGAGATCTGAGGAAGGTCCATGCAGGTTGTCTCCCTGTGGTTCTAATTAGAGATACCATAAAATGCCCCAAGTGTTGGGGCCGGGAACAGGTGATAAGGGTCTCTGATTGATGGGATTGCAGCCACCAATTATGCTTTATACTTGCTGTTTCCTATGGAAAAGGGGGTGATGCTCCACACTTGTGTATCCTTGTTGCTCTTTAAGGGTTCTTTGTGGAGAGCTTTTCTGTGCTTCAAGCTTGTTTTGGGGATGGCCTTTATTTTGCCTTCTTTCTTGACAATTGTGATTGATAATTGCCTGTTACTAATTTTATCCTTCTCACTGCTGTAATCTGCCAATTTTAGTAGTTGTGAATTGTGACCATAAATGCTCAGTCAAATTTGAAATGCCCTTCCGTTTCTTATGTGACTACTTCCAAGTTTCCTTGAGTGCTACTCCCAACTAAAACAATATTCCTTTTTCTGCAGGAATGCACAATGTTCGGAATTTTTTTTACTGTTCTTCTTGTCATTGTTTCCAATTTTTTTATATTTGTTTTCTCTGGTATATAGATGAAAGCCAATTTTTATTGCCGTAGTCATTTTTTGCAATAAGTCCTTTTTTTTTTTTTGTGTGTGTGTGTGTGTCTGTCTCTGTGTTTGTTTCTTTTTTCTTTTTTGGTGGGGGTTGGGGGTGGTTTGTGTTGTTGATGATATAGCTTGTCTTATTCTCCTTGGGAAAAGGATGTTTCATGTTTCCTGTATTTTGATGTAGTTTTACGCTATTTATTTTATGTTACTCACTGACCTGCGCTTTTTCAAAATTTGTGTCAAGGTAGATGGATACATCCTCAAGAGTTTCAAGGATCAGAAGCCGTGAACGGGAGAGACTGCGTGGGCCTCCCTGGTTGAAGGCATGTCATCTGCTTATTTTGGGGTTTTGTAGTTGTTCTGTCATAAACTTGGAACTGAACTAGCATGTCACTTATCTTGGTATAAAAGCTTTCCATCTCGATATAGTTTGAAATCATCTGGTTGTAGGTAACGTTGTATCCTTCAGAAGATCCTTTCTTCTGGGACATGTTCAAGTTACGTGTAAGAAGAAACTGTGCCCCAAGGAGGCTTCGTATACTAAACAGACACCTGAATGTGCCACTCTTGTAGAACTGTAGTACCTACCCTTTCCTTGACCTAATCGAAAACCTTGTCTATTGTATGGATGCTCCTCGATATTGAATATTTTGGATCCATCTTCCAAGGAAGTACTAATCGAAGAAAGGGTATGACAATGACATTTCCAGAGAGGACCTAGTGATGATCATTCCCTTTTTATTCTGGTCGAACTAAATCTAGTTAGCAGTTTTTTTTTTTTTTTTTTTGGGGGGGGGGGGATTGTTCATAGGATGATCTAAAAGAGCCAGGAAAGGCCTAAAATAACCCCAAGAGAAGTGGTGACGAAGGACATGTATAGCCTAGGCCTTCTAATATATCACAACAAATCAAGCTGGTTTGAGAGCAAGGATCCATGTAGCAAACCCTATTTCTTAATGTTGCTGTTGTTCTAGGATTGTATTAAGCTCTCAAAAACTAGTAGTGATGAGGGATGCTGTAAATACTTTTATTATTGGTTATCCTTGCACCTGCTTTTCTGCTATGGTAACCATTCCTCTGTTAAATTGGTTCCCATTTTATGTTCTTGCATTCAGTGTATAAATTTATGCTTTACTCTATGCAGGCATTACAAAGAGTCTTGCTTAGCTGTACATATACGATATTGGACTATGCACAAACTGGATTAATTGCGGCAGTTTTCTTTTTCAAAGTGAGCTTTAACTTTTACTGTGTGATTTTTCTTTTGGTAAAATCCTGACAATGTTGAAAAAGAAAAAGGGGGTTCCCCCCGGGGGGTGTTTGGTTGGAAGAAATAACTTTGATAAATTTTTACCCAACCAGCATGTTCATGGAGGATTCCCAAATCACTCTTGCTATCTTGAGGATTTTGTTTCAATGAAATAGCAAAAAAATCATGTTTTGCAGATACTAAGCCCATGACAAACATTATATATATATATATATATATATATATATATATATATATATATATATATATATATATATATATATATATATATATATATATATATATATATATATATATATTATGTTTGTAAATTATGATCGTACTGCCTTATTAAGGATATGACTTGTAATGATTGTGAGCTCATTCAGCCTTGGAGTCTGTCAGCCTAGTATGTATATATGTTCTTGGAATCATTAATAAAATCTGATCAAGACGTTAGGTATCTTTTTCTTGGTTTGTAAAACTGGCCCATCTTCTGTTTTTAAAAATGATTCAATAATTTTGAGTTCCTTTTGTCTGTGTGCGTACCAGATGTTCCTTTCACAATTAATATCCAGTGTCACTTCATGGGTTCCCTGGTGAGAATTTTTGCAGATGATGGAGTGGTGGTACCAATCTGCTGAAGAAAGAATGTCAGCTCCAACTGTATATCCTCCGCCTCCCCCACCTCCAGCCCCAAAGGTTTGTTCCTCTGTTCTAACTTCCAAGATTTTTTGGGAGAGAGACACACAACTTCCAAAAATAACACTGCAATCATATAGCAAGCTGGTTACATTCCCGTGTCTTTTTTATTCCAGATTTCTTATTTTCTTTTCTTTGGGTTTCTTTTTTTCTTTTTTTTTTTGGTTTGTTTGGGGTGCGGGGGTTGGATGTTGATGATGTGGTTTGATTTCTAGGTTGCCAAAGAAGGGATTCCACTGCCACCAGATAGAACAATTTGCCCTTTGTGCTCACAGAAGCGGGCAAATCCATCAGTGATCAGTGTCTCAGGGTTTGTCTTCTGTTATGCTTGCATATTCAAGTATGTTTCACAGGTACGGATCTTTGGACCTGTAACATTTATTCTTAGCCCAAGGAATAATAAGAAAAAATCTTTTAGCTACTGTTATTTCCTTGAATGCTCTCTTTCTTGCTTTTTTTCATTTTATTTTGGTCTCTCATTTTATGGCCACAGTATAAGCGCTGCCCTGTTACACTGATACCTGCAAATGTGGATCAAATCCGGAGGCTCTTCAATGATTTATAACGAGTTTTGAGAGCTGATTGCCTACATGAAGTTGATGTGACCATGTCTGCCGTGCATGGGAAGAACTGAATGAAACTTGCAAGCTGGATACTGTCTTTTTTTTAAAGAGAATTTACAATGGGCGCCATGGTATTCTCTTCACATCCTCTACGTCCAAATGCTGTTGGTAACATTGACAGGGACACACTTGTGGAAAGAGAAGTGAGTTCTGTTGCTGTCAGCGACCTGAGGACAAATTGCAAGTTGTGCGAGTTAACGTTTGTTATGGATTTACCAAATTTCATTGAAAACTATGTAAGCTTCTCTTGACATATGTAAAGTAGGTCAAATATTTGCCTGCTCGGTTTTGGACTCCCGTCCATGTCTTCTGTAGGTCTGCCATGTTTCTGTGTCATTCATTATCTGTTGCCTGAACGCTGCTTTGAAAGCGCAAGGCAGTTCAAATGTAGAAGTATTGTAGTAGTATGATTTTGAAAATGTGATTTCTTACATCAAATTCATTTGGTGATTCTCAGACCAAAAGGATCCCGATCTACGTTTATTAAATCTGTAAGAGTGGAATAGAACTGAAATTAGCCTGTAATTGGTTGGAACCGTAGCCAGCGGAATTGTGAAGAAGCAACAGTTTCTAAAATTCTGTGTTTTTTGGCTTCTTTATTCAAGAACTCGTAGATCTTTTTGTGAGAGGTAAGCTTCAGTTTCTGCCATTTTACTTCCTCAAAAAGATAAAACCAGGTGAATATAGGACTTCATGGTTGATTCGAGTTTTTTTTTTTTTTTGGGGGGGTTAATCAACTAATATATTGGAAGGGAAATAATAGGCGAAGCCGAGCAAAGCTCTAAAAGCCACGCAATGGATATGGGCCAATCCATACCTTCCCCTATGGAGAGAGCCATCTTGGCTAGATAATCCGTAACTACATTTGATCTCCTAGGAACATACATTGCCTTAAAACCCAAAAACTTAGAAGCTAGAAGTTGGATATCTTGTTTAATAGGAAGGCAATAGAATGGTTGATTGTACATTTGATCTCCTAAAAACATACATTGCCTCAAAACCCAAAAACTTAGAAGCTAGAAGTTGGATATCTTGTATAATAGGAAGGCAATAGAATGGTTGATTGGAGAATTAGGTGAATGGCATGTTGGAGCAACATGATCTCTAGAAACTGATTAGAATTCAGAGTTTTCCATTGATTTCCTTGCATATGCAATTAGAATGGCAAACCGGGACAAGATCGACTGGATGGTGACTCGATTACAAACCAACAACAAAAAAGAGATGAGAGACCAATGACCCTTTAGATAACCCATTGAAAAAAAGTTTTTGGTGTTTTTTGCTTCGAGTCACAGAAAGTTGGTCAAAAACCAGATCATAAAATTGTTTTGTTTTGCATGATTTTTGTAACATAAATTGAAATTATGCTTTGAGAAGTACTGAAGCATTGTTGTATTTGTTTCTCAAAGCAAAAATTGGGTGTGCGATGTGTTTTAAAACAGTTTTAAAAGGGGTATTTAGGGAATGAAACACTCTAAACTTAGCAACTTGCAAAGTCCTCTCAATACTCTGATAGAACTCTTCCATCCATGGCATCCTATGGATATTGTTTCTACTTCCAAATGCAAATTTTAACAAACACTTAAAAAAAAGTGTTTCTGGAAGACGCAGAACTGTTTTCCATGTTTGTAGAAGCAGAAATACTTCGTAAAAAGGACTGAAATCAAAACCGAAACTGACTATAAACGGTTTGGTTTTTGGGTCAACCGAGTTAAAAATAAAACAAGACCGACTCGGCCGGATGAAATTCGAACCATCCGACGAATCCAAGCCCCGACTCACTGCAGATCTTTTCGTATGAGCTTATAAATTAAACCCTTCTCGTGAACTCCATTACTCTTAAATCATAGAAAGCTAAACTAGAAAGCAGACAATGGTGAGTGAAGGAGAAATAGTTGAACCGATAGAAGCTGCAGCGGAAACCGAATCCGAATCCGCGGCATTTGCTTGAACGGAAGTGGACGTTTTGGTTTGATAACCAGTCGAAGCCTAAGCAAGGTGCTGCTTGGGGAACCTCTCTTCGCAAACTCTACACCTTTGATACCGTCGAAGAGTTCTGGTGGTTCGTATTCGTAGTGTTTGAATTTATTAGTTGTGTTTCACTATTCTTCTACTGATGATGAAAGTCTCTCTTTCTAATAGAATCAAAGTGAAAAGAAGAAAGGAACTTGTTTTTGCATCATATACAGCTTGATTTCGGTGATCTTTAGGTTTTTTCATTCTTCCTGCGTGGTTATTATTTTGATTGGAACCTATTTAAGATTTCCCGTCGGATTACATCTACTGATATACCGTGTTTTATCCCTATTGAAAGCAATTATTCACCCTATAGTTGGGATTTACTTGTTCCGAGTTTACTGAACATAGATACAACCCATGTTTTCTACTTCTACCCAAATCCTCTCTTTGCTTTGATGCTTGAAAATTTCATTCTCCATGCAGTTTGTATGATCAAATATTTCGACCCAGTAAGTTACCAGCAAATGCCGATTTTCATTTGTTCAAAGCTGGGATCGAGCCCAAGTGGGAAGATCCTGAATGTGCTAATGGAGGCAAGTGGACTGTAACTAGCAGCAGAAAGACCAACCTCGATGCCATGTGGCTTGAAACTGTAAGAACCTTCGCTTCTTCTTCCTGCTTTATTTATTTTTTTATTTTTTTTATTTTTTATTTTTTGGGCCAGGGGAGGGAGTCGGCGGGTTAACACGTTCCTTTAAGCTCCTTGCTGGTATAATTAAACTGTGAGTAATGGTTTCATTTATAGTTGATGGCGCTTATTGGTGAGCAATTTGAGGAAAATGATGAGATCTGTGGAGTAGTTGCAAGTGTGCGCCAGAGGCAGGATAAGCTTGCATTATGGACTAAAGCAGCTTCCAATGAAGCTGTTCAGGTAATGTCTGTAGAAGAAGATTGCCTCCTCCATCTGTATCCATCTATTTTATCTGCATTCTTGGTATCCATTGAATTTAGTAGTATTAATTAGATTATGGATTACAATTTTCTGAAGCCAACCTATTCTTTGTCTTGGTTAAACACACAACACCAGCTCCCCCCCCCCCCCACCACCACCACACACACACACACACACAAAAACAAAAACAAAAACAAAAACAAAAACAAAAAAAAAAAACCACAAAAAAGGAAAACCTCTCTTTTGTAGGTTTTCTTTTCAACTGTGGATAGAGAGATCTACTATCCACATCAACTTGGGCCACTCGTCTTATATGGCCCTTGAAATGAAACAAATGGAGATACTCAAATACCCCACTAGAAGGGTATTTAATGTCCAAAAAAAAATAGTCCAAGTTGCCCATCAGCGTAGAACTTACTATGAATAGTGAGTACATAGTTATCCTATTAAAAGGAAAGAACAAAGTTAAATTATACACCCTCACCAAAGAGTTACTATAGTTAGATTGTTGTTTTGTGATTTTTTGTATTTGTCTTAACATTGATCCTTTTGTATGTAAGAGTAAACAAAGTCAAAATTTCTATCTTACACAAAAACCTAATCGGTTGTAATATTAAAATTATGAATGGTAAACTTTCACATCTTATTCCTAAATCGCCACCGATTTCATCTGTTTATAGGAAATGTCCTAGGTGTGTAAGCAGCAGAAGGATGATTGGCAAATCCAACCTTTGGATAGGAAGGGCATGGTCTAGACTGAATATATGTCGATTTTCAATGTAAAATGCAATTATCTACCCCCATGTATTGGCATAATTTCCTTCTGTTGTTAACCATCCGTTTTCTTTAAAGTAACATCTAGACAACATCATAATTCAGCCCCTAACAGTCAGACATGTGATAGATGTCGGTTTGAGACCTATTGTCCTACGTTCAGACCTAATTACCTCATTAATTTTTTTTTGTTTTCTAAATGATATTTTGCAGCATATCCATGTGTCTCCATGTGTATCAGATGTCTCTTTTGCATCTTTTCAACACATACATGAGACTTTCTTAAAAGTCCACTCCCAATGAAGTGATAAATACTTGATATTTCACGACTTGGTGAGGGGCCAGTGTTTTTGCATTTTATATTTACAATCATGTTGGTTGTGTTTGTTACTAGTCTCTTGCATACTTAAGGTGTATCCCTTAAGGCTCAACAGCTAAACAGAAAGTCTTAATTTTAGAACTTTAAGGCACAAAACACGAAGCCTAAAAGGATTAAATACCTTGACAGTAATGCATCAAAGATTGAGATCACTGGGTCAGATGTTTTGTTGGTAATTTATGCCCATATGTTGTTTGAGGACAACAATTTAGTTCTTCCATCCACAACTTCTCAGTGTGTTAGCCTGTCAATGTCACCACAAGAGCATTTGCATGCAAAGGATGTGAAGGGAATACCATGGCTACAAGTCCAAATTTTTTTGGTCAAATGGTACTCACGGGCATGTCCATACCATCTCCTGGGATTTCATTGTCGCTCGACTAAAGATGGTGGCCTTAACCTTAAAAAAAGTGCTGATTTTAACCTCGGCTCTTCTGACTCGGAAGGCATGGGAATTACTTAACCCTTCTGCATCACTATTGGGGCAGATTGATGAAAACAAGTACTTTAAGAATGGCACCTTCCTCGACGCCCCCTCCCCTCCTTCTGCCTCGTGGGGATGGAAATCACTGATTAAAGCTAGGGAACTTTTATGTCAAGGTCTTTTTTTCCAGATTGGAGATGGTTCAATAGCTAGTCCTTGGAATCTCAATTGGGTACCGAATCAACCCCCATATTTGGATTGCTTTCCAACCGCTTCTCTCCCCATAAAGGTATCAGCTTTCATCAATTTCGCAACCACTTCTTGACATCGGGATAAAGTTTTTGATTGGTTGCCCCCTGACATCGCAATCAACATTCTCAACATCCCAAAACCTCTTTTCCCACAAGCTGACCACTTCATATGGAAGCCCACTTCTTCTGGTAAGTTCACTGTCAATTCGGCTTACCGTCTGTCAACCTCATTATCCCCCCCCCCCCCCCCCAACATTAGATGGCTTCAACTTTGGCATCTCCCCCTACCTCCTAGAATTCTATTTTTCCTCTGGAAAACTGTTTCTAGGAAAATTACCTGGCAGATCTGCTCCATCAGCGAGGATGTCAAGTACAGCTCCAATGTAACTTATGTGGCCATCATCCCTTTTTAGCACATCACCTCTTTATCCTTTGCCCCTTCACTAATCACCTTTGGCATTCTCTTAATCTTCATTCAGGGTACCACTTCCCATTCGATTCCACTTGCCCATTCAATTACCCATTCTTCACGATTCCAAACTTCAAGACCTTGTCACCGTTTCAACCCCCCCCCCCACTTCCCCCCCCCCCCCCCCTACAATCCCCTAGCAAACCTATAACTCTCCTTCCGACCATTTCACAATCAGCAGCGTTAGGCTAATTGCGATGAGTCCATTACTCTTTTGCGGTTGGGCGTTTTGTGAAATTTTTAGTGTACTCTCATTCACTCTAATATTCTTCTCATATTAAACCATTCTTCCAACGATCCTACAAACCATATAGGTCCTAAAAATCCGGTTGTCATGATGCGGTTACAACAAGGAGGGGTGATTAGGGTGAGGGTTGTTACTTTCTCTTTCATTTTGTTTGTTTTAATTTTACATTTTATCACATGTAGCGCATTTACATATGCATTGGTTCAAACAATGTACTTTACAATCGGAATCTAATAAGCTTTCAATATATGCCTTCGATTCTCTTTCTCGTGATTTAAGACCCTCCAATTCTAGGCAGGATCAAACTAAATGTGGATGGCTTTTCCTTTATGAATCTAAAACGCTCCGGAATTGGAGGTATAGCTCGTGATTCTTTTCATCAGGTGTTGTTTGCTTTTGGTCAAGGCACAGGCTGTCAGGATTCTCTTACTGCTGAAGCACAAGCAATCCGAAGGGGACTAAGCCTCGCTCTCGAATTTCGGATTTCACATATTCAAGTGGAGAGCAACAACCAACCACTTGTTTTTTCAATCACGCATACAGTGTCTTGCACAAGTTGGAAAATCTCACACATCATTGCGGACATCATTCGGCTCGCAACATCCTTCATTGAATGTTCTTTCTCCTACATCCCTCATGAAGCCAACTTCACTGCCGATGAACTCGCTAAATCAGCGGCCCGTTCACGGACTGGTTCATGTATCATCTTTCCCAACCCCCTTTTTATCTTGGATTTTACTCTTTGACTCCTTAATGTGTAAGATCCCCGGGGATTCCAGTTAAATAAATAAAGTTTTTTCTTCCTACCAAAAAAAAAGTCTCAAATTTTTTTAATTTGACCTGTGTCAAGCTCACAAATTACAATGGCAGACATGGTCATTATCAACTCAACTTCATGTAGGCAGCCAGCTCGCAGAACTCGGTATAGATCATTGAGAGCTGGATTTTATCCACATTTGCAGTTTTCAATGTAACAGGGCAGCACTTATACTGTCGCCATAAAATGAGAGACCAAAATAAAATGAAAAAACAAGAAAGAGAGCATTCAAGGAAATAACAGTAACCAATGGATTTTTTCTTGTTCTTCCTTGGGCTGAGAATAAATTTGAAACTTTCAAAGATCTGTGAAACATACTTGAATATGCAAACATAACAGAAGACAAACCCTGAGACACTGATCACTGATGGATTTGCCCACTTCTGTGAGCATGAAGAGCAAACTGTTCTATCTGGTGGCAATGGAATGCCTTCTTTGGCTACCCAGAAATCAAACCACATCACCATTGTGCTTAGAGGCAGTTTCGATGCCTTGAGCCCAGGCGACAAGTGGTCGTCCACTTACCATTGCGCCAAGGCCTGCCCCATACATTCTCAAGTACTTGCTAGACAAACTTCATAGGAACTCTATTGGAAGCTTTTCTTCTAGGTCAATAAGTATCCTTCTTACAACCTCTAAATCTTTCTATGGGTCTTTGAGCAATTAGCTTGGATTGTGGGTCTTCTTGGCACAAAACCAAATTGGTTCCTCTTTTCTTTTTTTTTTTTTTTTTTTTTTTTTTGTTGTTGTTGTTGTTGTTGTTGTTGTTGTATCAAGCAAGCTTCAACAAGTTCCTCTCATGATATGACCATTAATTTGATGCTTCTGTATTTATTGCAGCTCTGAATATCACTTTTAATTTTGTAATTGGAACCACAATGCTTCTCCTCCTTCCACCTAGCATTTTGATATTTTCCCTGTGCTTAAAAAAATCTTTCAAACAGCTTAGTCAGCCAGGATAAACCATAGATTCCCAACCTCTTCCGCACTTCTATTGAGACCTCAATTTAGACCAGGTGCCTTTCCTGGTTCTGTCCTCACTTAATGCGTCTTTTACTTAAGTTTTTTTTTATCTTTTGTACATATCTTGATGGGTAACATAACCTTTTGGGACACTATTGCTTGAAAAGTTTTCATATGTTATGCTGTTGAAATAATCATCATTTATCCATAAGGTCCCATCCCTTATTAGTACTGCCATCTTCACTTTAAGTGCATCTAACAATACTGAAATCTCTGGCCTTCTTATCGTTCATTTTAGCCTTCTATCTTACTATTAGATTCCCCCCCCCCCCCTTTTGTTTGTTCTCAGGTTATTACATAGATCTTCATATTTCTTCAACTCTCGTTTGTCTGACATTCTTGGTTTGACAATTTTTATACCTTTTAGATCCTCTACATCCTTGATCTTTTTCTATGTTTTTGAAGTTAAGATTCTTAGCTAATTGAACCTTATTGTCCCATCACTAAACCTCTATTGCAGGAATTATGTCTTTCCAGTTCACTAAGGGCATTTTTAGCCACCTACTTGAGACCTGAAATCATATTAGTGTCTACATGAAAAGTCCTATCCTCCTCATTTGACCATTTTATCAGTGAATGATTTGAAAATCCTTTTAAGGTTTGCCATTTTATTTTAAGGAGAATAAGCCCATCTTTCTTAACTTTCTCCTCATAGTATGTATGAATGCCAAACTCTTACCGACTAAAGATTCTATATTTCAAGATAGTAGGCTGAGCCTGCCCTTTTGGGCTTACTTCTTTGCCCCCACTTGTTAACGATGTAGGAACCCTTTGGACTAGCTCTTTTACCCATATTTGTTTAGGGTACAAGAACCCTTGCCTGCGTGCTACCATGTCTAACCACAAATGCAGTGTGGTGCTTTCAAGGCATGGTAAGAACTCTCGGTTTTGAAGCTGATCTCAGTCTGCCACAAAACCAAGATATGGTAAAAAACTGTGGCCAACTCAAGTGAACTTGAGGGCCCATCTCCAGCAGGTTTTTTCCAGAAAACTCCATCTATTCTGGTGTGGATGGCAAGCAGACCTATATTTATTGGCTTCAATAGGACTCCTTCCAAACTTTTTTCTATCTACTATTATCTAAAAATAATCAAGTTATTAATGACTGGACAAAATCAAGAAATAACCTATTTTAGGCCTCCTAAACACACTAGTGGCCTTAGATTTGTGAGAAAACAAGCCTATGTATGAGTTCCAAGCTGACCTAAGTTTGAAATTGTAATGCTGAAGGATTGAACATGCAGTCTTATAAACATGAAATACAAAACCATTAATTGATATAAATGAAAACCAAGTGACAACATACATCAAATAACTTAAATTGTTCAGAATTCTGTCTATATCAGTAGTTCAATACTCAATAGAACAATACAATATCATGAATCTTGAGAATACAGTACAAGTCATCATAACTTCGTAAGAACAAGGTGAAATGAAATCTTTATCAAGGCCCAAGGGTAACTAAGCATCATAACTTCAAATACCGTTGATTGATGTTGTTTTGTTGTTGTAGATGAGCTAAGAACTTCTTAGAAGTGTTGCAAGTGAAAATCCGGCAAGATTCTAGTCAAATCAGGCCAAAAATGAAGAACACCACAGTTGGTGTTGAGACAGAACTAAAAGTAGTTGAGACTAGATTATCTTGGCCAAGATCTCACAAGATCTTGTATTGTGTTTCAAGGAATGCATTAGTTAGCACCATGGTGGGAGATCTCACCACTCCAAAATAGCGAGATCTCGACTGAGATGGCGAGATCTCGGTCGAGATCTACCAAAATTCTGGCATAATCTCAGTGGCCCATCTCGGTGGGTTTTAGGGTCCCGGTTGGGCTAAAACTTGGTATTAAGCCTATTTAAGGCCTTTTGAACACATTGGTGGCCTTAGATTTGTGAGAAAATAACCCTAAGTATGTCTTCTAAGTCAACCTTATGTGTAAAACGGAAATACTGTGAAATGCAAGGTTAGACAACATGTAATGTAGAGATATCAAGTAATTCATTTTATCAACTATCAAGTATCAAATACATTACACATAAAATTGTTAAAGAACTTAAATGTCTTCGAAATCTTAGAACCATAAGAAGTTTTAAATTTTTAGTAAGTCATAAATCATAATCCATAAGTTTACAATCATAAGAGTATGTGAGTAACAAGATACAAGACAACAAGAGTATCACTTAGTATTTTGCATCAACTGATTCTGAACGGTGACCACATATGACTCCCAAGTCAACTCATCACTGTAGTATGTCACATATCGGTTTAAATGTCACATTAAATTTGTTTCCATGAAAGTGTAGATCAAAGCTAGTAGAATAACATATATTTATACTAAACTCACACACCCATTGTAAAATATTCTATTTGAAAAAATTCAAATTTGGGGGTAAATCTTACATTTGTTGAAGATCTAGTTGAAATAGGCTTGAATGATGATAATCTAATGTTGTAGATGTCTTAAAAATGTGTAGAAGTTGAATCCCCAACAAATTCCGACCAAAAATCAAGTTTTCGGCAAGTTTTGATAGTTGTAGCGAGAGAGGCAAGATATGCCTTTTTCAAGCGAGATAGGGGGTTTTAAAACCCCCTAAACTAGGTGGTTGGAACAGAGACAATTGAAGGGAATTTGGAATGTAACGGTCTTACCTCTAAAGGGGTGAGAGTTTTTATCAACGTTAAGGGGATCTAGAGAAGAAGGCCTGAATCGATGAAGATTCGGAAAGGCGTTCTTGAATGATTCCATGTCGTGGTCTGCTGGAATGATAGATTTTCTAGGCGAGACATAATGGTTGTTTCCCATTTTAAAACCTAAATAGGTTTTAAGATTCATGCATCTTCAGGTTCTTCTTTCATCTAGTTCTTTTTATGAAGTTTATTATACAATTTCACCATGTGTGTTAAGTATTGGTTCATATAGATAAAATAAGATGTAAATTCATTTTTGTCTCATTAGCATCTGTTTCAGCTTAAGCTGTTTTGATATTAATGATTTTAAAACACAATCTAATGCTGATTCTTTGTGGATGCTTCTCTGGATAATTGAGAAGCCGACAGTGTATGATGAATCAGTAGCATGGAATAACTTCTGATGAACCATTATTGATTTCTTAGAGATCTAATTAAACACTCAACTAGGTCTAACATAAATGTATGCAGTTACTTTATAAAATGTTTTGGCTTCATTGGATGAAAAGCCATTGATTTAAGACATTTTACCTTACATTGATGAAGTGATGATTAGTCTAGTTCAACAACTTGAGCACCATGATTCATTGTTCAGAGAACTTCAATCTGTAAGGGTTCTTTAAGGGACTATACAACATAAATGTTCAAATTAGACTTAAAGGGTCGATGCTGGACTGATGTGGAAGGCTTAGATGATTTAATACCTGATCAAGGTATTCGCCATATACAACCTAGAGTTGAATGTGGAATATCAAAAGGACTATATCAAAAATTCCAGATGAGTGCAACTCTTTACTGCAGATGGTTACTCACTTCAGCTTCATCAAGGGCCTTGGTTTTCTACTACCATGATTATGGCATAGAATGCTGCGTTTAAAAAAAAAAAAATAAAAAACATAGGAGTTGCTGACAGTGTCGGAACCAAGGGAGACAAGCTTGTAGAGAAGGCAGTTTTGCGTCGAGAATTGAACTACAATTGTTACTTTCAACTGGTTTTTGGCAGTTCTGTTTCTTTTCCTCTAAAAATCACTCTCCGATGGAGAAATTCACCAAGATCCGAAAGGCCACCGTGCTGTAAGTCCTCCCTCTTCTTGCTGTAAGTTTTTTCATAATTCTGATTTGCAGCCTTTCTATTCCTCAATAGATTTATAGAAATGGCCACCGTGCTTTTGGCATGATTTTAAAAAGACCATAAGTATGCTAAGAATCCAATAATATGTTGTTGGAATTTATTAATATAATTAATAAATTAAATGCCCAAGGGCAAATTTGAAAACTCACTATTAGGGCGGTTACAAAATAGGGTTATATATTTTGGTAACCACCGAATAAGTGAGTGGGTTTACATTACGTAAGTTTTCAAAGAAAAGGAGGCGGCTCCCATCTCTCTCCCAAGAAATGCAGGAAGGAGAAACCTAGTGGAGGTTTCCTTCCTTTGCCTTAGATCTCTCTTCCATCTTTTTTCCACACGGCATTTGGGTTGTGGAAATACTTCCCTTTCCTTGTGATTGTGGAATCATCCCGGTAGAGATTTGGTGGTGGAACGATAACATGGATCTAGATTTACTTCCGCTGCGAATACTTCACAAAAGGGAAAGCGAATCCAAATAAGGAATCTTTCCCCCTTCAATTAATTGAATTGAACTAATTACCAACATTGAAGGGGGGAAAGATTCCTTACCTGGATTCGCTTTCCCTTTTGTGAAGTATTTGCAGCGGAAGTAACTCTGGATCCACGTTATCGTTCCACCACCAAATCTCTACCGGGATGATTCCACAATCACAAGGAAAGGGAAGTATTTCCACAACTCAAATGCCGTGTGGAAAAAAGATGGAAGAGAGTTCTAAGGAAACCTCCACTAGGTTTCTCCTTCCTGCATTTCTTGGAGAGATGGGAGCCGCCTCCTTTTCTTTGAAAACTTACGTAATGTAAACCCACTCACTTATTCGGTGGTTACCAAAATATATAACCCTATTTTGTAACCGCCCTAATAATGAGTTTTCAAATTTGCCCTTGGGCATTTAATTTATTAATTATATTAATAAATTCCAACAACATATTATTGGATTCTTAGCATACTTGTGGTCTTTTTATAATCATGCCAAAAGCACGATGGCCATTTCTGTAAATCTATTGAGAAATAGAAAGGCTGCGAATCAGAATTATGAAAAAAACTTACAGCAAGAAGAGGGACTTACAGCACGGTGGCCTATCGGATCTTTGGTGAGTTTCTCCATCGGAGAGTGATTTTTAGAGGAAAAGAAACAGAACTGCCAAAAACCAGTTGAAAGTACAATTGTAGTTCAATTCTCGACACATAACTGCCTTCTCTACAAGCTCGTCTCCCTTGGTTCCAACACTATCAGCAACTCCTCTGGTTTTTTTTTTTTTTTTAAACGCAGCATTCTATGCCATAATCATGGTAGTAGAAAACCAAGGCCCTTGATGAAGCTGAAGTGAGTAACCATCTGCAGATAAAGAGCTGCACTCATCTGGAATTTTTGATATAGTTCTTTTATCTGCACTCATCTGGAATTTTTGATATAGTTCTTTTGATATTCCACATTCAACTCTAGGTTGTATATGGTGAATACCTTGATCAGGTATTAAATCATCCAAGCCTTCCACATCAGTCCAGCATCGACCCTTTAAGTCTAACTTGAACATTTATGTTGTATAGTCCCTTACAGATTGAAGTTCTCTAAACAATGAATCATGGTGCTCAAGTTGTTGAACTAGACTAATCATCAATGTAAGGTAAAATGTCTCAAATCAATGGCTTTTCATCCAATGAAACCAAAACATTTTATAAAGTAACCGATACGTTTATGTTAGACCCAATTGAGTGTTTAATTAGATCTCTAAGAAATCAATAATGGTTCATCAAAAGTTATTCCATGCTACTGATTCATCATACACTGTCGGCTTCTCAATTATCTAGAGAATCAGCATTAGAAGGTGTTTTAAAATCATTAATATCAAAACAGCTTAAGCTGAAACAGATGCTAATGAGACAAAATATGAATTTACATCTTATTTTATCTATATGAACCAATACTTAACACACATGATGGTGAAATTGTATAATAAACTTCATAAAAAGAACTAGATGAAAGAAGAACCTGAATCTGCATACCACGCTATAATGTGACGTAAAACATATTTATGTTTTAAGATGGGAAACAACCATTATGTCTCGCCTGGAAAATCTATCATTCCAGCAGACCACGACACGGAATCGTTCAAGAACGCCTTTCTGAATCTTCATCGATTCAGGCCTTCTTCTCTAGATCCCTTTGACGTTAATAAAAACTCTCACCCCTTTAACAAGTAAGACCATTACATTCCAAATTCTCCCAGATCTCGTCTCACTTTCTCAAAATAGCGAGATCTCCCACCATGGTTAGCACTGCGATAGGGTTAGACCAGAACTTACTGATTAAATGGTTTGTCTAGTTCAAGGTCATTCAGTCGGTCCAGTCAGGTTAAGAGATGTGGATCTGGTTTTGACACCTCTAGTTGTGGGGACACCCAATGCACAAATATGATGCAATGACATGCATCCCATCTCCAAAGGTGGTTGATGCATAGTCAAGGATGGAGGGAGGGTTGGCTAGTAAATAGTAACACTATTTACTGTATTATCTGACTCAGTTATATCCCAATCCAAGAAGTGGACGTGTTATAGAACTCCCTCCCCCCCCCCCCCCGGCAAAAAAAAGGTTTCATATGCTGGAAAGGTGATTTATGGACAACTAGTTGGAAGGAGAGGAGGGGCCAGAGGAGAGTTGTGAACCTATTATGATTATCTGTACAAATCCAGTGCTAACCAGAATGTGACCTATGTTCTTGATCACCACAATTCTGGATACAGATCCAAAGGCATGTAACAAGTTGGTAGTAGCTTTTGTAAATGAGACCCCTCTGGGCCAGACCAAGATATAACCTTTTGTATTGTGCAGTAAAAGGAATAAAGAGTAATAAAATGAGGCTAATGTGCTGGCACATATTGGGCAAACCCCCCCCCCCCCCCCCACAAAAAAAGAAAGAAAGAAGGGACAAAAGGTGTACTATTTGTAGAAAAACTTGTTAGATTCTCTTCATATGAGTTCTTACTGGTCTGTTATGGTTTCTTTTTATGTCTCTTGTGACTGGTTCATCCCTGATTTTTGTAGATGTTTTGCTGTTGATATTGCTCAACGTGTCATTCGGTGAAGTTTTGTTGTCTTACCGGTTAAAACTTATCTGACCTAGTAGAAACTTTGCCTAGTGGACGTTAGATTTGTTCATTTGTATGCCAAAACGCGTAAGGAACAAGGAGAGTGGAAGCTGAACCTCCCAGAGAATGGTATCCTTTTGTATGCTGAACGGATTAGTTTTCTTTTATTTTAAATACATTTCCGATCACTAGTATGTATACAAGTGAGGGATATGTATGTCTGTCTCTTCTGTGTGTGTGCGCGCGCAGAGGTCAGTAGGTCTCAGTAATGGGTGACAAGGCCAATAACATTTTAATAGCTTGGTTAGCATTCCCAAGGAAAATCAATAGCACAGCCATAGATCAAACCTCCTACCGAGAAGAAAAAAGGCCTTAGATCAAACCAAAACTCTGAGATTTTCAAGCTCAAAACAAACCAATCTGATGGAGCTTAATCCAGGTCTAAGGACTCCAGCAGGAGAGTTTACCAATAGTGTAGTGATCCAGTAGATAGATTAAATAAGGAAAACCATATGCGAAGATTCTGCAATCAACCATATGAAGGGTTGCACATGAAAATTCTTTTTAAGAGTCAAAGTCATAGGCTGCTGGAATTTGCCACCTTTACCTCTAATAAGTGATGCTACATCAATCAAATAGGAAACTATTCCAAATGGAAAGACAGTTTCTAACATAGTACTCCAAAAAACTAGTAAGTCTTAGGAACGTAAATAACTTAGTGGAACTACTAGCTTAGGATAGAATAACTACCAATACAATGTAGAAACTCGCTGAAGAAAGGGTAAAGAAATATAGTGTATTCCAGCAGTTATAAGGTATCTTCCAACAGGTCTATTTGCTGAAGTAGTGTTTACGCTCTATACATGCTGAGAAAAAAATCTGGTTAATACCCAGCCTAATGGCTGTATTCTTAGAGAAACTTTACCTGAAATTTTCCTCTTATGGACAAGTAGTATGTCAACTGGCTCCAAATATCTTAAAACTTCATATTTGTGAGGAATGATGGGTTGAAAATCTTGCTGGTATGGTATGACATACAAAATTATGTTTATTGTTATAGAATAATAGTTTTGACTAGATCCGTGGCACCCAATGGGCATTCTCTATAACCATTTTGACCCCCAAAATGTTTATGTCGCCTGTATCCCCAAAAGCACCCCCTTGTCAGCCTTCATCACCAATGGTTCCTAGAACCCTTCCCCCCTCCCCCTTCTCACTTAGGTTTGGGAATCTCCCCCCCCCCCTCTCACCAGTCTTCTCATGATCTCACAGTTTGGCTCCCTTCTCCCACCAAAATGTTCTCCACCCTCTCAGCCTAGAACCTCCTCCGAGCTCATAACCCTAAACCCCCCCTGGATCCCCTCGGTCTAGTTCAAAGGTTTCATCTCACGTCATTCCCTTACCCTTTGGAGAGCCCTCAACCATGCCCTTCTCACCCCATCCTTCCTTATTAGCCGTCATATCCCAGTAGACCCCAATTGCATCCTTTTTTGGAACGGCCCGGAAAACCTTGAACACCTTTTCTTCTCCTACCCCTTCTCCAGATCTATATGGAGAAAAGCCCTAGCTTCCATCTGGCCCTATTCGAGACGTTCTTTTGAGTTTGCTCGTAATTGGTCTTGAATTGTGTGAAACTTTTCAAGCTCTTCCATTTGTGATCGAATTGATAAGCTAGTTTTTTGTGCCTACATTTATCATCTTTGGTGATAACGCAATCTCCAAAGATGGACTTTCAAATCCTGCTCTTCAGACATGATTTGGAATGCCATATATTTTGACGTTTCTTTTAGATTGTTAGCTTACCTCCATCCCCCTGTTGATGATACCCCAAGGAACAGATTCATTGTTGTATCTGGGTCTTAGCTCCTTATTTCGGTCTTCCTCTTAATCACTTTGTATTCTTTTTTCTATTCTTTAATATAATTATTCATTCATCCAAAAAAATAGCTTTGGCTAGATACATCAGTTCATAACAGTGCAGAATAAGTCAGTAGTGAGTATCAAATCATTCATGATTTTCTAACTGTTGCTATTGATGCAATAAATAAAATATTTCTTGAATGTCTATTGTGGTCCTCATTAAACATTTATTTGTTTTCACTTTCATTCACCTCACTTTGAAGACCTAATTTTTATTTTCCTTCCCCACATTCCTAACAACCACACGAGGCTTATTTAGTAGTATGTAGTTGTAACATCTGTTGGGAATTAATGACAGCATAAAGTTGATGCCTCCGTTTAACCATCGGTGTTCTAATCATTTTTATGTGCAGTTAACCTGAAAGAGAAAAGCTTTGCGCTAGTTATGTATATATCTTTGACTTCCATCTGTGTTGGTTCTTATTTCATTCTGCAGATGAGCATTGGGAGGAAGTGGAAGGAGATTATTGACGTTACTGATAAGATAACATACAGCTTCCATGTGAGTGGAGTTTGGTGATGAATGCTTAACATTACATCCTTATTTGATACCATCTCCATCTCATGCTTATTTATTGTCCTCGTTCTAACCCATGAGTCACCCATTTGTGTATTGCAGGATGATTCAAGGAGTCAAAAATCAACTAGAGGCCGATACAATGTGTGAGGAAACAATTTTGGCTTCTTTTTTTGATGCAGTGTGAGAACAATTTTGGCTTCTTTTTTTGGGTTTGGGATTTCTCTTTTGGGGTTTTGGGTTGAGGAGTGCTCTGAGATGTAAACTGGGATGACAATTTTACTATCATTTTTCTTGTTGATCTGCTACACAAAAAGCTACCTAGTGTCTGTATTGTAAAACAGCTTATTCTACTATGTACTGTTATGCTTTGTCAGTGTCTTCTTCTGTGGTGATTTCCATACGATTAAGATTCATAAAATTGAACATTTGTCTATTTTGGTCGTCTTCCCACCTCTATCGTTTTATGATGTGGACAATGACCTATATATGTAATGGCTTTTGCACAGCTGCTCTGGATCTACTTGAGAAATTCCCCTTGGCCAATCAAAACCTTGTAGATAGGGGACATGCGTGGTTGGTTGAATGAATGTTATTATGCTGCTGTTGTACATGTTCTACCAGTGACTGAACAAACTTTTCTAGATTAAGTAAAGAAAATATGTAGGTAATCCACTGCTGTCCCTACAATTAATCTGGATAGAGTAATTGGTGCCAGGGAGAAAAATAACTCTGTTCTCATGTTCTCTGGCTAGAGGCTTTAGATTTCAAGATGGTAGCATTACAGATCTATACTAAAGGAAATCCACAGAAAAGCTACTGGGAAAGTGTAGTACCATATGAGATGGGGGAAGGGCCTTCTCCTACTGTAGTTTTGAACCTATTCTTAGGGAGGGGAATTGTACCATACCATATACTTGGATAAGAACTGTATACACATGTAGTTTCTGGTTTTTCTCAATTACAATACAGAACAAAACCTTGTCCATGGAAATGTTGGAAGAAAGAAAAATGAAAAAGAGAACACATCTAATCAAGCCAGGAATCCAAGCTTTTCTCCATTCTTCTTCGCCAGTCGAATCAGTCCTTGTCTTTGTTTTGCATCTGCTCCAATCGATTTACAGAATTCAGTGATTACCTGAAAACATTTGTTGCAGAGTCAGCTAAAGTTTGCTCAACATGACTCAGAGAGGAGGTAGGTTATATGTGGAGGATAAATAAATCATGTAACCAGACCAGACCTGTGAGTGTAAGGCAATAGCTTTGCCTCTAAGTTGATTGAATCGTTTTTTCCCAATGATGTTGCGGCTGAAAACAACTACTGGTGCGAAGAGACCCTTTCCTTCATTAACGTTCTTCATAACTGGTTGGAATCGTACAGGTTTGCCCACACGAACCCATCTTGGGGCTGATTTCGCCATTGCAGTATAATCTTCTCCAATCAAGGAAGTACCCCAACTTCCATGAAATGAAGAGCCAAGACCTCCTTTGAACCCAGTTGCAGTAATTGATGTTGCAGCCATTGATGAACAGAAAGTCGTTGGAATCACCTTTCTGCTGTCTTCTGTTCGCAGTGGACTGAAGAACTTAATTGTGGAAGATGATGGTGTTGATGGGTTTTAGAGTTAGGTGTAAAATTGAGAGCCTCTGCTTTACAATTGGATCGAAGAGAGAGAAGATGCAAAGACAACCACATGTTTGAAGTCCTCTGATTTTTTGTCGCTAACGGGTTCACGGCCAAACACATGGCGCGAACTTTTGGCATGACGTGGAGCCCACCAACCTGGGAATTGTGGCCGTCCATCTTGTATTCCAGAAGGATCCGATGAGCACACCCACTCATGGTAACATTTCTTCCGATGCAGCTATTCGGGCATACGGGTTTGGCCCAGATGGTTTGAATTCATCTTGGTTCACCATCTTAAATGCGGATAAAATTTGGGTTTAAATTTTGAGCTCTACTTGAGTGTTGTGCATGAAATGCGCAGCATCGTGCTGCATCCGGTCAAGATCAGAATGAAGGTCGGCTCATTTTGCGCAAGTGTTCAAAGCAATTTTTGTGAACGAATGATCATACATAGTACAATATTGCACATTTAATGTGTAGCACCCAAGCAATTTCATCAAAATTATAGTCGTAATGGGGAGTTTAGGTTGGTGTGGCCTTATAAAGAGGGTTCGGATTCTCTACTGGTTAAATAAGGATTGTGCTTTGTTTACACCTCTCTACTATATATTATGGATCAAGCTCATGTGGAATTCACCAGGAGTCCCATCTCGGATTCATTTTATCACCATTAGAGATAAGCCTCATTCCTAACACATGTCAAATATGAAGACAACACAGACCTTTACCCCGAGAGATAGAAGATCAATCTCTTATTAAGATTGATGCTGGATCAAAGTTAAATGCTTGAGTAGGGCTGTGGGGCCCTTCCTGGTGTTGGGCAATTTGGCATTTGAAATGTGTCAGCATCAAGACATGGAAAACGGTTCTTGAAGACTGAAGGTGGTCAGTTATTTCCATCTCATTTCCTTTCGAGATGAGATGAGACTTATTTCTTTTCTTTCTAAGGATGAGACTGGAGTGAGAAAAGTTTGTTAGAACTTGACCATTTATTTTTCATACAAGCCAAACACTTAATTGGGAGATTTAAAAGAAACCAGAAGACCCAGAAACCCTTACCATGGAAACTGATGAGCAAGATCGTTCTTGGCCCTTCTAATAAAGCATAAGATTGTTGAATTGTAGCTCACTCAAGGTAGGTCTGGAGTTCATGTTATGCATTTGGGTACTGATTAATATGGAGCAACCAAATCTTTTTAATTCGCCAAATGAAATTAAGCACTTTGAAAGCATTCCACCAAGATATCTCTTTCAGATGAAAAGCATTCCAAGCAACAACAAAATAGAAGACAACTTAGCAAACTGTACCTATTCAATGCTCATCAACAACTTATACAAACCACAGCAAGCAAGGAGGTCCCACAAGTTGCTCCATGGTAAAGCTTCATATATATATTTGGTTGTTGGATGGGGTTACGTGGTAATGTATGAAATACATATTATTACTAGAGATGATTATCTTATGTGAAGATGGATGCGATTATGTGACATTAAATAAGTTTGGATTAGTTGCTTTCTCTTGTTCGATTTTTTTAAATTTCTTTGAAGATATTTTTCTAATTGTTTTTCATATGTGAAATACCAGCACTTGGCCTCCTTAACTATTTTTTGAAATTTCCTTAGAGATGCTCTGGCCCCCCTCTTGTTATGTGTGAAATCTTGGCATACAATTCATCACTATTCGGCACCTTTCAATATTAAATCTTGTCTCCACCCCTATACATATTGGCAAATCTCTATGTTGAACTTGAATGTTGTGCATTAAATGCTTGTTGCCTACAGGCAAGATTGAACTTTCGACCGAGATTTCAATTTTAACCGAGATTTCAATTTCAACCGTCCATTTCGTAAGTAGGTAACAAGCGAAACAACTGATCTCGACCATAGGCAGCACAAAGCACTCAAGTCAAACCGCAAATCTCTACCTTACCATAGGTTTAAATCATCATACGTGCAAATATGTAAGGCACCAACAGATCTATTTCAACACGCTGTTAAGAATAATATATATGAAGCAGCCCTCGTACCAAAACATTAAGAAAACTATGAAGCAAGCCATACTCACCACCTTAGAGTTGAAGGAATGGGCCATTTTGTCTTTGATTACAGAACAATCCGTCTATCAACCTCACTGTGTTGACGTCTCTTCGACTCAAAACCATCGACCTCTCAACTCACAGTTGGTAAGGCCAGGGACACCAAAACCTCTCACTTCATCTTCCATAAAAGCTATCTTTTCCATTCTGTCTTTCCCTCACAAGCCATCCATCATCTCATTCTGTTCTCCTTCTCCACCGGCCGTGGCGTCCACCACCATGTCCGGTCTAATTGCAGGTTCTCACCGAAAAGATGAGCTGCATGTGTTGCATGGCAAGGAGCAGCCTCGTTCACCCACACTCCGATCTGTTTCCAAAATATGTCGAGTTTGTGGTGATGAGATTGGATTCAAGGAAGACGGCGAATTGTTTGTGGCTTGTCATGAATGTGCCTTCCCTGTTTGTCGACCTTGTTATGTCTATGAGAGGAGTGAAGGCAACAAGTGTTGTCCCCAGTGCAACACTCGCTACAAACGTCACAAAGGTCCCCAGTGTTGTTCCGAACTCGTTAATCCTGTGGTTCTCTTTGTGCATGTGGTTGTTTGAATTTCAACTCACTCTCTCTCTCTCTCTCTCTACCTCATATGTTATAAGGTGTTTTATAACTATTCGCAGGTTGTCCAAGAGTAGCAGGAGATGCAGAAGATGATGATGATGCTGATGACTACGTTAATGAATTTCAGATTAAGGATCATCACGATTCCCCTGATCGTAATAATGTTGTAGCTCGCTCGGTAAGCCACCTAAACTGGTAAATCTGTTTTCATAAGTTGAGAAAAATGTGAACCTGAAATGGTGCAACCGTGCAACATCGAACAGAATGCCAATAATGAGATGAGATCTATTCCATTGTTGTGTTAAAGATGCTAGTTGTCACACACCTCTCTCAAAATTTTATCATAATTCCCATATAGCCCTGGGGGAAAAAATTCCAGGGCTGTTAGTGTTAACTACCTTTTGGATCAATCAGCATCAATCTGACATGCTGATTTACGTAGAACCCACTTAGTCCAGAAAAGTTTATAGAGTTTAACCTCATTAGAATCTATTTCTAAGAAATTTAAGTAACTTTATTGAATGATCAATCTTTATGCTCTTAGATTATTGAAACTACTCCAAAAGGATTGTTAAAGAAATCAAATCTGAGGTGTTGAGTGATACAGGAAAATGAGGACTACAACTCACAACAGTGGGAACAGCCTAATGCTGCAGCTTTCAAATCCGTTGCTGGAAGCAGTGAGTGTTCCAACCCCCTAGTTGGGAGTTCTTTTTCTTCTTAGTACTTGGTACTTCAGTTATTTATTGAAGATTTATTGCAATATGTGTGTCTAGTTGCTGGTAAAGATTTTGAAGGTGATAAGGACTTGGAAAACGATGAAGAATGGAAAGAGAGGGTAGAAAAGTGGAAAGCAAAGCAAGAAAAGAGAGGATTAGTGAGCAAAGATGGAGGAGGAAATGATCAAGGCGAAGAAGAAGATGATTATCTGTAAGATTATTACTAATATGGATTAATTAATGAGCATTTTTACTGCAACATACCAACCATATTCATTAAGTCTTCTTTCTTCCTTTATTGCCTAGGATGGCTGAAGCTCGGCAACCATTATCGCGAAAAGTCCCAATTCCATCAAGCAAGATTAGCCCCTATCGCATAGTCATTGTCCTCCGACTTGTCATCCTTGTGTTCTTCTTCCGTTTCCGTATATTAACCCCAGCAACTGATGCTTACCCTCTCTGGCTCATCTCTGTCATTTGTGAAATATGGTTTGCCCTCTCATGGATACTAGACCAGTTCCCCAAGTGGATGCCCATCAACCGTCAGACTTACTTAGATCGCCTTTCATTGCGGTTTGAACGTGAGGGCGAGCCTAATCATCTTGCACCAGTTGATTTCTTCGTGAGTACAGTCGATCCATTGAAGGAACCACCAATCATAACAGCTAACACAGTCCTCTCAATCCTGGCTGTGGACTACCCAGTTGACAAGGTGAGTTGTTATGTGTCTGATGATGGTGCTTCAATGCTCCTCTTTGATACATTATCAGAAACAGCTGAGTTCGCAAGGAGATGGGTACCATTTTGCAAGAAGTACAACATTGAGCCAAGGGCTCCAGAGTTCTACTTCTCCCAAAAGATGGACTACTTGAAGGACAAGGTTCAGCCAACTTTTGTGAAAGATCGCAGAGCCATGAAGGTAAGGGACAAGCTCCCTAATGTACTTAAGCCTCCTTAATTCACTCTCATTCTAATGTAGTAGTTATATGTTGTGTGGTGAACTTGTAGAGGGAGTATGAAGAGTTCAAGGTGAGGATTAATGCATTGGTGGCAAAGGCTCAGAAGAAACCTGAAGAAGGTTGGGTCATGCAGGATGGGACACCATGGCCAGGAAACATTACCCGAGATCATCCTGGAATGATTCAGGTATAGAACATCACAATCCAAATATGCATTTTGGTGAATGAAAAATACATTAAAAGCAGGGAAAACAAATCCAAATTAAGAGACTAAGAGGCTAAGGGAAAAAAGTTTCCAACCACATTCCAAAGTAGAGTGGGATACAGAGGAGGGGGGACAACCATAAGAAAACCTGATGATGCAACAGGATTATAGGTGTGGAGAAATCAAAGAAAGGTCCTCGGAAGTGGCAAGATGCCTATTTATACTTGTATCAGGACAAAGAACACTGTGATATGCCCTCCAGTGGTTTACAATTCATAAATTTCGTCCATAATTTTGTCAATAGAAGCAAATTTTGCAAGCTCTATAAGTATGTGTGGTTTGCAGGTGTACCTAGGAAGTGAAGGTGCTCTTGATGTGGAAGGCAAGGAACTTCCCCGACTTGTTTATGTCTCACGTGAAAAACGGCCTGGATACGATCACCACAAGAAGGCTGGTGCCATGAATGCTCTGGTAAGTAGATATATGTGAGCTATATTAAAATCAGTTTCTTTGTTTTGGAGTTGTGTAGTGACATTCTGTGTTGTGATCACTAGGTCCGTGTCTCTGCAGTACTCACCAATGCACCATTCATGCTGAACCTTGATTGTGATCACTATGTCAACAATAGCAAAGCTGTAAGGGAAGCCATGTGCTTTCTAATGGATCCTCAGCTAGGGAAAAAGCTCTGCTATGTTCAATTCCCCCAGAGATTTGATGGTATCGATCTCAATGACAGATATGCTAACAGGAATATTGTATTCTTCGATGTAAGTATAGTTCCATTAGGACAACATCAATATCTCAAATTACAACAAATCCTCTAAAAAGGAATTTCCCCCTTTTTCTTTGTAGATCAACATGAGAGGTTTAGATGGGATCCAAGGTCCAGTATATGTAGGAACTGGTTGTGTCTTCAACCGTCCAGCATTGTATGGCTATGACCCACCAGTGTCAGAAAAGCGACCTAAGATGACATGTGACTGCTGGCCTTCCTGGTGCTGCTGTTGTTGTGGAGGTTCTAGGAAATCAAAAAAGTCAAAGTCAAAATCAAAGTCAAAGAAAGGACTAAAAAGTTTGTTTGCAGGGCTTTATGGCAAGAAAAAGAAAATGATGAATAAGACTTACAGCAAGAAAGGATCCTCAATATTTGATCTTGAAGAGATTGAGGAAGGGCTTGAAGGTTATGAGGAGTTGGAGAAATCTTCCCTCATGTCACAGAAGAACTTTGAGAAACGATTCGGACAATCACCGGTGTTCATTGCATCAACACTTATGGAAGAAGGTGGTCTTCCTCAGGGGACCAACAAGAATACCCTTGTTAAGGAGGCTATACATGTCATCAGTTGTGGCTATGAAGAGAAAACTGAATGGGGCAAAGAGGTATCATTAATTAATCTTGCACTTGTCAATTCAAATGAAACTTAAATTACTAAGACTAATGCAAACAGTAATTACTGAAAATTCAGGATTTAAGAAAAGCAGGGTCATAACATTGTTAGCTCTGGGTATTCTCTGTTGCATAACCTAATCCAGGCACTCTTGTAACTTGCATATAGTTCTAAGTTCTTACTTGTATTGATTTTCACAGATAGGGTGGATTTATGGATCAGTTACAGAAGATATATTGACTGGATTCAAGATGCACTGCAGAGGATGGAAGTCAGTGTACTGCATGCCTAATAGACCTGCTTTCAAGGGTTCAGCCCCAATAAATCTTTCTGATCGGTTGCACCAAGTTCTGAGGTGGGCTCTTGGATCGGTTGAAATATGCCTTAGCCGTCACTGCCCTCTCTGGTATGGCTTTGGAGGAAAATTGAAGTGGTTGGAGAGACTTGCTTATACTAACACCATTGTCTACCCATTCACTTCCATTCCCTTACTTGCCTATTGCACCATTCCGGCTGTCTGTCTTCTCACTGGAAAGTTCATCATTCCCACTGTAAGTAATAAACTAGTCTCTTTTCTATTATAAACAAATTGGTTCAAACCAATGATTCAAGTGGACAACTAAGTAGAGATTCGTAGTAGTTTTGTCTTAGTTGGTTCATTATCTAACATTGGACTGTCATTTAATTTCTAACTGGAAAATTCCTGATGTACAGCTGAGCAACTTTGCTAGTGTATGGTTCATGGCTCTCTTCCTCTCCATTATCGCAACTGGTATACTAGAGCTCCGGTGGAGTGGTGTCAGTATACATGACTGGTGGCGCAATGAACAGTTCTGGGTTATTGGTGGTGTCTCAGCCCATCTATTTGCAGTCTTTCAAGGCCTCCTTAAAGTCCTGGCAGGAGTTGACACCAACTTCACAGTTACTTCAAAAGCTGCAGATGATTCTGAGTTTGGGGATCTTTACCTCTTCAAGTGGACTACGCTTCTCATCCCACCAACCACCCTAATTATCTTGAATATGGTTGGAGTTGTTGCTGGAGTATCTGATGCCATTAACAATGGATATGGCTCATGGGGGCCCTTATTCGGGAAGCTATTTTTTGCTTTCTGGGTCATTGTTCACCTCTATCCTTTCCTCAAAGGATTGATGGGGAAACAAAACAGGACACCAACCATTGTTGTTCTCTGGTCAGTTCTTCTTGCATCAATTTTTTCCTTGGTGTGGGTGAGAATTGACCCTTTCTTGCCCAAGCAAACTGGACCAATTCTTAAACAGTGCGGTGTTGATTGTTAGTTGAGCCCTTGGGCCCTTGGCTGCCTCTCTGCTTTAGTGTCCTTACAGTTTCTTCCTCCTTTTCTTACCCAATTATGGAGTCTTCATATATTTTGGTGTACAAATTGCTGAAGGTGTGGGATTACACTATGATAAAATTTTGCCGTTCATGTTCTTAAATTAGAACCATTGACTCTTATACTGTAACAAATATGGTGAAAGCTACGAAAATTCGATTTCTTCATGCAGGTTCTATTTATTTTGCTCCTATCCTGTCTTTTCCAATTTTCCCCTCTTTCTTCTAGACATCAATGACCAAAAGTAATTTGAATTAAGTGATCATAATATAACAACTTAAGATACTTCAACCAACATGATCCACACTTCACCGTTGCTCTTCTATACCTGGACACTGACAAAGAAGCAAAGGAAATTCCCCTGCAAGTTTTATGAGCTGAGAAGTTCTACCAAGAGAATTTTCATGTTCTCTAAGCAAAAAGTTCATGTGCAGGACCATCTAGGCCTAATGTCAATTTTCGAAATATTTCACATTACATTTCCACCATGAAGATCATGAGAAATGTAATGACTCCTTAATACTCTCGAGTTAAAAAAAGGTATTTGAATAGCACAACTCTACGGGACTTGATGAGTCTCAACTAAAAAGAACCAGCTTGATGAGTCTCAACCAAGTAAAAAGCAAAATGAACACATAAGGCAGTTGAAGCAGAAATGAATAAGAACACCATAGCAATATATGCAGGAGTGAAACCCATCTACAGATATGCCAAGTTCAAATAGTTTTAAGGTTTTTAAGACACCTAATACCTGAAGCACTTCCAATTCTGTGCTGACTTCGAACTCTTGGGAGACCCTTTCAAGAATTCTGAGGGAAGCAAATAAATTGAGCCAAGCCAAAAGGGCAGAGTTTCTTAAGAGCATATTTTTCTCTGAAGAGGATGGATCTATGTGAAAAAGCATCGCCTTCTGATAACTAGAACAGAAACCATGGATCTAATTTAAGAACTTCAAAGGATGATTGTGTTGAGTAGCTCACGTATGCCCTGGTGAGACTTATGAGTAGATAGATAACTCTTCTGCAACAATAACACATGGTGGCTAGGTTGGGAATCAGGATCAGCACTGTGCATGATGGGGCCATTCTAACTACAAAACTACATCTCTGCCAGAAGCTTTGATCCAACAAATTCACCAACTGGATTTCATAATCATTAGATGATGATACTGATAATCAAGAAGATATGAATTAGATCTCCTTTTTGCTTTCACTTCATAGCTTCCAATGCAGCCACCGCCGCGAATCATTGGAAATGTGAGCTTCATATCAAATTATTTGCAAAATAAGAATGCTTTTATTCAAATAGTTGTTAAATCTAGTCCTTTGAGTGACATAAATATGAGACCTTAAAGCTTTGCTCTATAAGTGAAAATTAATCTGTTTTACTGAAATCACTATATATGAAAATCATAGTTGGAAAAGGACTTTAAACTCGACTTCTCTCTCAGTAAACCTGGTGATTCAGGGATTCGGCCTTGTCAACCCTGATCAAGGTGAGTCACATTTTTAAATTTTTTGTATTGTCATAAATAAATATAAATTAGTCTGAGAAAGGAAAAAAAATAAACTAAAAAGAAAGGTGTAATATCAGAAAACCAGAAGGAAAAAATAGTGATAAAAAAATCACATATGCATTTTCATTTTGTATATTTTTCTTCTTTCTTTTCTGGAAAAGATACACACCCTTATACAGGTTCCAAATTTTACTAAACCTGGATGACTCACCCCAGCCAAGTTTTCAACTATGAACTGAAAATTAGTGTGAGAAAAATTGCTAGTAAGCATATTTCAAGACAAGCAATGAAATTTTAAGTTAACTGAATTGAGATCCTCATACATACACTCATGAAACTCATTGTTGCCCCACTTGTTCATGGCCTTGGAGTATTAGCAAATCTAATAAATTTCTACAGTATGGCAGGTCTCATATGAATATTCAATTAATATTCCTAAATCTAGCTAGTAAATAATTGAACCAATATGATGAGTTTCAACTCTAATGTGTGCAAAAATCTTTTTAAGTTGGGGTTAGGGAGACCAATAGGTGTGCAAATTTATTAGGTGGGTTGTGCAGACAACTGGGTTGCTTAATGTTAAACAAGTAATAATTTTTTTATCCTGACAAACTTTCCAACCGCTTCGCTGTATTTGTTAATCAAGACAGACTAGGCCGACAGTTCTACAGATTGTAACACCGTTTTTATGATATAATGTAAGTTCCACTTTTCTCCTAAAGAAAAAAAGAAGATCATTTTAAATTTCCTTTGAATCTGAGGATGTTTTTTATGAGTTGGAGATGCTGGATTCTTCTTATACTTGAAAATGCCAAAATTTTAAAACATTATTGAGATTTGATTCATTTAAATGAGAGGACGTTTAACATTTCCATCACTTCATCAAATTTTCAAATTTTGGATTAATTCAACGAAATTATATTTTTTTGTGGTTTTTATATGATTTCCTTCTGAGAACCACGAAATTAGAAATATTTTTTCAACTTCAAACAATTCTATCTAAAATTTGAACATTGAACATTTAAAATGAATTACATACAGTACCATGCATCATTCATCCATCTCATCAACTCAAAGTTGGTAAGGGAAACTGCAACTTCTTACCTGATCACCTTCTATAAAAGCACCTATCCATTCTCTCTTCCTCACACACAGACCATTTATCATCTCTACTATCTTCATTGTTCTTCTTTCTCCTGCACCAGCCGTGGCTTCCACCACCATGACCAGTCTGCTAGCAGATTCTCACAGGAGAAACGAGCAACATGTGTTGCATGCCGATGAGCCACCACCCACACGCCAATCTCTGACGAAAACATGTCGAGTTTGTGGAGATGATATTGGATTTAAGGAAGATGGCGAGTTGTTCGTGGCTTGTTATGAGTGTGGATTCCCAGTTTGTCGACCTTGTTACATCTATGAGAGAAGTGAAGGAAACAAGTGTTGTCCTCAGTGCAACACTCACTACAAACGTCACAAAGGTTCTCTTTCTCTTTCTCTGTCTCTCGTTTTGTAGTAGTGCTGCTAGTATAGTGCATGCAAATTGAACTGCTAATGTTATGCATAACCGAGCTATATTTGGTGTATGAAGCGCTAGACTGAGCCAATCTAGTGTAGGATAGATTAAAGGGTTTGACTAAACTCATTCCATCAATTTCAGAATTTTTGATGCACTGGTCAAGCACCTAACAGCTAAGGAAAATGTCACCATGCTTACAAAAGTGCAACTATTGCAGGTTGTCCTAGAGTGGCAGGAGACGCAGAAGATGACGCTGATGCAGAAGACAATGACTCTCCTGACCGTAATAATGTTCGAGCTCACTCAGTAAGCCTCAATGCCTCATTATTTGCTTTCAGAGAAGAATGGAATCATGGAAATCACAAACACTTAAAATGCACGAGTATATGTAGTAACCATATTCAATTTTCATTCTTTTTGTTCCTTAACTCATAAAGGGAACTGTTAAGGAAATCAAATCTAAGGTGTTGAATATCGCAGGAAAATGGGGAATATAATCCACAACAATGGGAACAGCCCAATGGCCCAGCTTTCAGATCCGTTGCTGGAAGCAGTGAGTATCTTCTTAAGTTGGGAGTTCTTTTTCTATTAATACTTATACTGTGATTATTTATTTAGTGTGTCTGATTGCTGGTATAGATTATGAAGGTAACATGGACTTGGACGATAATGAAGAATGGAAAGAGAGAACAAAGAAGTGGAAAGCTAAGCAAGAAAAGAGAAGAGTAATGAGCAGAGAAGACACAGGAAGAAATGATCAAGGCAAAGATGATGATGATTATCTGTAAGATTATTAAGAACTTGTTCTTGGAGATAATTTATGAGAACTTCTACAGCAACGCCAACCATATTAATGATTTCTTCCTTCTTGCCCTAGGATGGCTGAAGCCCGACAACCATTATGGCGAAAAATCGCAATTTCATCAAGCAAGATTAGCCCTTATCGCATGGTCATTGTGATCCGACTTGTCTCCCTTGCATTCTTCCTTCATTTTCGTATATTAAACCCAGCAACTGATGCTTATGCCCTGTGGCTCATCTCTGTCATTTGTGAAGTATGGTTTGCCTTCTCATGGATACTAGATCAGTTCCCCAAGTGGTACCCCATCAACCGTCAGACTTACTTAGACCGCCTATCGTTGCGGTTTGAGCGTGAAGGCGAGCCAAATCGTCTTGCACCAGTTGATGTCTTTGTGAGTACAGTTGATCCATTGAAGGAACCACCAATCATAACAGCTAACACTGTGCTTTCAGTCCTGGCTGTGGACTACCCGGTTGAGAAGGTGAGCTGTTATGTCTCTGATGATGGTGCTTCAATGCTCCTCTTTGATACATTGACAGAAACCGCTGAGTTTGCAAGGAGATGGGTACCATTTTGCAAGAAATTTAATATTGAGCCAAGGGCTCCAGAGTTCTACTTCTCCCAGAAGATGGACTACTTGAAGGACAAGGTTCAGACATCTTTTGTCAAGGAACGCAGAGCCATGAAGGTAATTAAGGAACAAGCTCCTTATGTGCTTTGCTTCCTTGGGTTTTCAATCTGATCATCCTAATGTAATAATGGTATTTGCTTTGTGATCAACTTTTAGAGAGAGTATGGAGAGTTCAAAGTGAGGATCAATGCATTAGTGGCAAAGGCTCGGATCAAACCTGAAGAAGGTTGGGTCATGCAGGATGGGACACCATGGCCAGGGAACGATACTCAAGATCATCCAGGAATGATTCAGGTCGGACATTGCAATGCTAAAGTCTTTCCCAGTTACAATTCATAAATTTTCTTAGAAACTTCTTCAATAGACGATTTGCACAACCTCTTCGAGTATGTGTGGATAACCGGAGCTGTTGATATGCAGGTACACTTAGGAAGTCAAGGTGCCCTTGATCTGGAAGGAAAGGAGCTTCCTCAACTTGTTTACGTCTCACGTGAAAAACGACCAGGATATCAGCACAACAAGAAGGCTGGTGCCATGAATGCTCTGGTAAGTACTGAATTGATGTGAGTTGGTCATATTAAATGAGATTCTTTGTTTAGATGTTGCATTGTGACATTGGTTTCTTGGGATCACTAGGTCCGGGGGTCTGCAATACTCACCAATGCACCATTCATGCTAAACCTTGATTGTGACCATTATATCAACAATAGCAAAGCTATAAGGGAAGCTACGTGCTTTCTGATGGATCCTCAGCTTGGGAAAAAGCTCTGCTATGTTCAATTCCCACAGAGATTTGATGGTATTGATCATCATGATAGATATGCTAACAGGAATGTTGTATTCTTTGATGTAAGTCTACTTGAATTGGAAATCGTCAACCTTTCAAATTACAGCAAGTCCCCTGAAAAATTAACTTGCTCCTTTTTCCATGTAGATCAACATGAGAGGTTTAGATGGGATCCAAGGACCAGTATCTGTGGGAACCGGTTGTATCTTCTACAGACCGGCACTGTATGGGTATGACCCACCGGTGTCGGAAAAGCGGCCAAAAATGACGTGTGACTGCTGGCCTTCCTGGTGCTGCTGTTGTTGTGGCAGTTCTAGGAAATCAAAAAGCTCCAAGTCAAAGAAAGAAGATGAAGGTGTGTTTGGAGGGTTTCATGGCAAGAAAATGAAGACAATGAAAAAGGGTCACACCAAGAAAGGATCCTTGGTTTATGATCTTGAAGAGATTGAGGAAGGGCTAGAAGGTTTTGAGGAGTTCGAGAAATCTTACCTCATGTCACAGAAAAACTTTGAGAAACGGTTTGGGCAATCACCTGTGTTCATTGCATCCACACTCATGGAAGAAGGTGGTCTTCCTCAGGGGACGGCTGACAAGGCTACTCTTGTTAAAGAGGCTATTCATGTTATTGGTTGTGGATATGAAGAGAAAACTGAATGGGGCAAAGAGGTACTTCAGATCTTTTGTCTTTTTTAAGCTTCTTCATCTTCATTCTCATAAATGAGATGTATACATTTTGACTATTATACATTGATCTTGCACGTAAGACTACTGCAAAATTTAAGATTGTTAACCCTAAGTTCATGTTCTTGAGTTCTGACAACGATTGTTTTTCACAGATTGGGTGGATTTATGGATCAGTTACAGAAGATATATTGACAGGGTTCAAGATGCACTGCAGGGGATGGAAGTCAGTGTACAGTATGCCTGATAGACCTGCCTTCAAGGGTTCGGCACCAATAAATCTTTCTGACCGGTTGCACCAAGTTCTGAGATGGGCTCTTGGATCGATGGAAATATTCTTTAGCCGTCACTGCCCTCTCTGGTATGGCTATGGAGGAAAGTTGAAGCGGTTGCAGAGACTTGCTTATATTAACACCGTTGTTTACCCATTCACTTCTATTCCGCTGCTTGCCTATTGCACTATTCCTGCTGTTTGTCTTCTCACAGGAAAATTCATCACTCCCACTGTAAGTTACAAGCTAGTAGCCTCTTTTCAGTGTTAAATTTAGTTGCTTCATTATTAAACCTGGACTTTCATTTACTTTCTAATTGGAAAATTCCCCTGTTCCACAGCTGACCAACCTGGCTAGTTTTTCACTGATGGCTCTCTTGCTCTCCATCATTGCAACTGGTGTACTTGAGATCCGGTGGAGTGGTGTCAGTATCCATGATTGGTGGCGCAATGAACAGTTCTGGGTGATTGGAGGTGTCTCAGCCCATCTGTTTGCAGTCTTCCAAGGCCTCCTTAAAGTCCTTGCAGGAGTAGACACCAACTTCACTGTAACCTCAAAGGCTGCAGAGGATTCAGAATTTGGGGAGCTTTATCTCTTCAAATGGACTACGCTTCTCATCCCACCAACCACGCTAATTATCATGAATATAGTTGGAGTCGTCGCTGGAGTTTCCGATGCCATTAACAACGGGTATGGCACAACTGGCCCTTTATTTGGGAAGTTATTCTTTGCTTTCTGGGTGATTATTCATCTATATCCTTTCCTCAAAGGATTGTTGGGGAAGCAAAACAGGACACCAACCATAGTTGTCCTCTGGTCAATTCTTCTTGCATCAATTTTCTCCTTGGTTTGGGTTCGAATTGACCCTTTCTTGCCTAAGCAAACTGGACCAATTCTTAAACCATGCGGTGTTGAGTGTTAGCCATGCCTTTGTGCCTTTGGATGCCTCTCTACTTTCTTATCATTGCAGTTTCCAGTTATGGTGTCTTCACATATACTGCTGTACATGTTGCTGAAGATGTGATATTTCACTGGTTGATAAAATTTTGCTGTTCGTGTTCTGGAATGAGAAACATTGGCTATTATGGTGTAACAAATACAATGTAAAATCTGAAATTTGGATCTTTTCCCCCACCCTCTCTTTTCCATTCTTCCTTCTTTTTCTAGGCGCCAAAGACCAAAGCTTATAAAATGCATTGCCGATCTAGACCAATCTTCACTACTGAAATATATGACATGCCACAACATAATCATTTACAATACTTAAACGAACATGATCCACACTTTACACCTTGACACCCACAAAGAAGAAAGGGAGATTACCATTCAACTTCTAGAGCTATGAAGTTTTACCAAGGTCCATTTTCCTTTTGACACCTGGGCACCCACAAAGGAGAATGGGAAATTACTCTTCAACTTCTATAAGCTGAGAAGTTTTACCAAGATACTTTTCAAGTTCCATAAGGAAATCAATGCTCATGTATATACTACCTAGACCAAATCATCCCATCAGCCAGGCTCAAGATGCTAGTCACCTTCCAAATAACTTCAGTACGTCCTCTAGGAAGAACATGAGGAACTAAGGACTCCTTAATATTCTTGTGTATTTTACAGTGAATCTACTAAACCAGGAATGCAGATAGCATTACAATATGGGACTCAATAGATGAGTCTAACTACATAACATCCTGAAAACCCGAGCAAAACAGCTTGATGACTCTCAACTAGTAAATCAAAGTAAGCATATATGGACTGGTTAAAGCAGCAACTGTATGGAGCAAGTAAATCAAATTAAGCATATAAGGACCGGTTAAAGCAGTAAGCAGCAACTGTATGGAGCGATGATAAGAATCCATAGGCTATATATCTGTCAGCTAAACCCTTTTATAGACACGCCAAGTTCAAATTGTTTGTAAAGCTTTATAATATACCAAACACCACAAATACTTGCCATTCTGTGCAGATCTAGAACTCTTGGAGTCCCACTGAAGCATTCAACGAACTAAAAACAGCAGATTTCTTGGCCAACTTTTTTCAGACCAAAGTTGAAATCAATTCTTTATAGTACATTTTGCTTAGAAGGGGATGGATTTATGTGGAAAGGATTGCTTTGTCCAAGGAGGTCATAAAGCCTTCTGATTTTGTGAAAGAGAGAATGGATCTGACTTAACAATTTCACAGGGTGATCCCAGGAGTAAGGAGGTAGATAATTCTTGTGCAGCAACAACAAATGGTAGGTCATGAATCAGGATCAACACTTTGGCATGATAGGCTCATTCTAACCAAAAAAACTACATCCTCTGCCAACAGACCAATGGGAAGTGAAAGCGTTGATCCAATAAATTCACCAACTGGATATCATAATCATTAGATGATGACACTGACAATCAAGAAGACATAAATTCAATTGGGTACTTTCACATTGAACTTCTAATGCCGAAATGTAAGCTGATATTAAGTTATATGAGAAATAACAATGCATTCATCAAATAATTGTACCTATAGTCAAGTAGTCATTTAGAAGACATAAAAACGAGACCTAATTGGAATTAAGGAAACATTATTCATATCAAATTTAGTCTACGAAAACAGCAGCATCTTTGTGGACAAAATTAAGCAATCAACTTTAGAATTCATTAACAGGGTCCCATTCCCACACACTGATACACATGAAACTCACTGTTGTTTCACTTGGTTCATAACCTAGGAGCAGATACCTCAAATTGTTGTGATAAAATAAAGGATTATTTTACCTGAATACAGAAAATAACAAACCAACTAATGTTCACAGTATGATACGAGTTCTTCCATGAACGTTCAAAACCACTGATAAAATCTAGCTAAATAATTGAACCAATACAATAAGGTCTACAGATTTATCTTTCTTTAAGTTTCAACTCTAATGGGTGTAACAATCCTTTGATCTCCTTTGAATCTTGTCGTGTGAGCTTAGATGAGTCGGGAGGTGATTGTAATCTTCCAATACTTGCAGAGTTCTCAAAGTTTTAAACATTTCCCTAAATTCAACTATTTCAACTGGACATTTAGTATTTACAAGAAAGGTCATAACATTTCAACCAAGATTTCAACATTTAGAGTATTTCAATCATTCTTTGTATAGTAAATTTTGAACGTTAAATGATATTCCAAACTGTCCTTAGTTAATTTTTATAATTCTACATATAGTATGCAACATAACATATTTCTAATGCACCAAGGCCTTCGACTTCATTGCAATGTATGCAAATCCAGTCTCCGGTTCAGATACAAAGAGAAGTCAACAGAAGTATTATGATAACTTTTTAAACGGTACATACTTCCAAAATCTATCGCAGACACTCAAGAAGAGTATGATCAAGGGTTATGAAGTGAAATTCAATACACTGTCAAAACTTATAAATTAGTCATCGAATCCTTAAAAATGAATGTGGTTTTACATCCACTTCAATAAGAGAACAAAAATCCTCAAAAGAAACCTTTTTGCAATGGTATCACAGCATCCAGGAATGAATCTAAACTAAACCCTCAATGGCCAAATTCAATCTGACCTGAACCTGACTATTAATTGATCAGTTGGGAGTCATGGGCGGAGTACCGAGCAAGCTGGCCTGCTGCATATCCAACTCCACTAACATCTGCTCTCGGTCCATCTCGATGATGAGAGGAACGACAAGGATCAGGAACGTTGTTCCTGCAATCCAAGCTGCTTTGCCGGTGCTAGTCAGGAGCTTCTTTGTTACGAATGTAGCATCAGAGGCCACTTGTTTGCCGTAACTGATGATCTGTGACTCAGACACAGTACTCATAGCCCTAGTTAGGATTCCACCGTTCCCGCCTCTGCTTTTTTTTCCTCTTCTGCTCTGAGGCGCCATTGAAAAAGCTCCAAGACAGAGACAGAGACCGTTACAGAACAGAAGGTCCGGGAAAGAGCTTGACGAGAATTAAGGAAGGGCTCACGTCACTGTATACGAATTTTTATTAGCAGCAAAAAATATCTTTATTCTTTACAGTGACGGTGACATCCTGTTTGGTTGCAAGGAAAATATTTGCCGGCCGCCCTGGCACTAGTGGGTGAGGCTGGACATGAAATTTCAATTTCATCATTAGGCCAGCCAATCACGAAGTAATTCTGCTTAGGTCATGCACATTAATGTCAAGTGAGATTTCGGCCGTCTGATCCGAAATTTCGGTTAAAATTAAATTTCGACCGTTGAATTTAAACGGCTGAGATCGAAATTTCGATCTAACAGTCCAAAATACTTTACTTAACCATCCTAGGCATTAAATACACAAGACTGAAGCAAAGTCCATCATAAAGACGGGGTTATAGGCTTAGAGAATTAGAAGATTGCTCAAATCCAATACCTTAGTTTTACTGCATAAAAGGCTATATCATCACTGTGCTAAAAGCCTAGAAACACATACACTTTTAATAAAAATTAAATAAAGGAATTCGTGCCGAGAAGGTTCTTAAGATAGGACATTGCATTTGATGCTTCGACGATTAGAGAGATGGATAAAGCAAGGTTACAATAGAGATAAGTTGGGCTAAGTTTTTCAAACCCTGAATTGATATTATTGTTTAATATCCTTCTCACAAAACAGTTCAGAAAAAAAAATGATAATTTCATATTTTTGTACTATATTGTCAAGATTTTCCTAAAAGGTGATAGTGCTATGATAGAAATACTGACTAATCCGAATCTAACCCTAAACCTAGGTCACCTTTATCCTGCCTGAAATTACCCTTTGGTCCACAATTTTGATCTGAGCCATCAAGGCCAAACTTGCACTGCCCAACCTTACGATGTGATCTCCCAACTCTCTAGTGGTAACTAGTAAGGAGTCCGGATCACCGACCCCGACGGGGAGCACGACGCTTCCTGACCACATATATCAGTGGGGCCCACGGTAAAAAACACTTTTTGGAAAAGAAAAAAAAAAAAACTTTTTCAACACCAGTGGGCCCCACTGATATATGTGGTCAGGAAGCCATGGGGGAGCACAGACCGACGGAGAAGATCCGGATTCACTAGTAAGTATCTTTACATTTCTATCATTGGTAAATATCATAGTTTTAGAACATGTTATGGGAACAAGTATTGTTAAGAAATCCGGTTCGAGGTTCGCTGGGATTGGTTCGACGGGTCACCCTTCAATTCCTTTAGAAGGTAGATATGATAAAATTGGAAAAATCACAAAAACCAGAAACATGGAAAGCTTAAACTCCTAAATAACTGGGAGTTCATTCATGATAAATCATCATTGCTGATCCAAAATTTCTGTAAACATTTGGTGCATAACTGTAGGTTACATGTAAAGGTTCTCCAATCTTGTGCATGAGATCCTGTATGTATTGTACCTGATTATCAATCGAGAAGAACAAATCCCCCCTTTATGTATTGTACACACGAGAATGGCAAGTTGAGAGCATTTTCCAATTCCAGGCATTTAGATATAAGTGTGTTCAGAACTAAATTTCTGTCTGAGACAGCATTCATCCCAAACCTTCTACACACAACAAGGGATTGGTTGCAGAGCCAAGGAACTGAAACAATGAAACCCAACCCTGAGCGCCCCTCATCAAAGTCACTTCCAGTATCCGTCAGCACATCCTTGTATGCCTGGCAGACTGTTGACACATATTTCCCCATTGGAAAAAGCTGCTCAAAGAAAGAAGTACTACCATCTGGGTTTAAGATGTTGGAGTCTGCATGGAGGTTCACCACAACAGTGCCATGCTCGGGATGAAGCCGACTCTTAAGGGTTTCAAGAAATGGGGAATCTGGGTTCCAAAGCTTATGAGGAAAGATGTCATCACCATCGTAAGCATCAATGAAGACAAGGTCATAAATGCTGGAGTTGTCAACAATGAACTTTTCAGCATCTGATTCATAAAGGAAGAGCCTCTCATGGACTCCTTTCCAGAGCACCTGATCAATGAATGTTGGGTTCGGAAGTGCACGTTCACCTGATGGTTTCATCCTTGCAAAAGCCGGAAAACCCATTGCCTTTACTGAGGCCGAGATAACAATAGGATCAATTTCGACAATGTCTACAATTGCACCTGAAGACCAAAAAGAATCAAATAAGTACTAAATTTCCGTAGCCTTTGTTCGTTTCAGGTAAAGAATCCATCAGTGAGGCAACAGTAGTTGCAATAGAAAATAAGCAAAGTCTGACGTAGAACAATTCTAACTGCAAACTGGGTTATGTGACGTGCAACCCAGAAAAAAAATTTGTGCAATAGCTTTAAGTGAAAGGAGGAAACATGGGAAAGAAAAATTATGAAGAATTGGAAATTTCTGACTATAGATTAAGAAGAAAACAAGAAAAACTGAAGAAACAAATTCAAATTTAACTATAAACTGATACTAAGACTCAAAGGCTGACTTCTTTCAGTAATTGTTAGATGCACCCAGGTTTCTCTCTAGGAAAAACTCAATCCTGGGTGAACTAAGTAATTGGCCATCCCCCCCCCCCCCCCCCCTCCTTCTTGTATCAGTCTTTGTTCTTCTTGCGTTTCTAATATAATTATTTATTCATCCAAAAAAAAAAAAAAGCAATTGGCCAAGAAGAATGGATTTAAGTTTTGGTTGAAACTTCGAAAAGATCTCAGTTCCAACACTAACTGCAAGGAAACCAAGATTTGATGCCAGTTCCGATACTCCTCCTTAGGGTTTTGCCAAATCTTCCAGTTCTGGGCCAAGTCAATTGATTCATTCCCAACTTTTTTGCATTCTTCTTCTCATTTAACTTCTCACAGCTTTGATCTGCACATGATTGGAGGTAATGGTTATCTCCAAGACCAACCCCACCCTAAAACAAAAAATTATAGAAAACAAGTAAACTGTTTTTTATGAAATCATTTGTTTTCTACCAACACTTTCTTGGCATTCTTCTACTCATTCAACCCTTCAACAGCTAGGATTTATCTAATTGGATGTTGAAAGTGATGGGTTTTTTCTTCAATAGGTTAGTGTACAGTAGGATTCAGCAAATACTAGCAAACTTGGGTCCAAAACCACATGTTGCTGGGTCGTTTTTCTGTGAAACTAATACACGAAATTGGTATCAAATGGTAAAATTGGCATCAAAACAAAAATGTCAAAAAAAAAAAAAAAAAAACATATTCTGGGTTTGATTGGCCCAGAAAATTCTAGCCAGAGTCAAAACCCGAAACCTGGAAGCTTGTCAGGAAGAACCCATCTAAATGAAACAGGAAAGAAAAAAGAAAAAAAACCGGCAAGCCCCTTCCAAGCTGCTAGATCCCCTGCTACTCCGGTCCCTCCCGTTATTGTCACACGGTAAATTACATTATCTTTTGGAGGTAGTGGTCTCTGATCCTCCTTTGGTGAACGTGGGAGTTCGGGCCCTAACCCTGAGGCCCAGGGAGAATTAGATGCTACTCTTGGGACTTCGGACGACATCGATCTTAAGTTGCTTGGTGAAAATATTGCATCTCCAATGACTCACAACCGTGAAGTTCATAGGAGAAGAAACTGCACTACAAAGTGATGCCACAGTGTTGATAGAGACTTCATTGTAGACTTTAAGTCTCCTAGAGAAAAGAAGAAAAATAAATAGAAGGAAAAACTAATTCTTAGACCAGTTTAGTTCAGTCTTGGACTTGTGGCTTTCTGGGCCCTCTTGTCTGTCGTACTTTTTCCTTTGTTCCTTGCTGTTATCTCTGTGCCTCAAAAGCTTTAGAGGGGCTCTTGCCCTTGGTTCTCCTCTGTAATCCCCCCCCCCCCCCTTTTCCTTCTCTCCTCTGATTAATGGATTTTTATTCATCCAACCAAAAGAGACAAGGGAAAAAAGAAATACACACACAAGATTTCAAGTGAAGAAAAAGATTTAACAGCCTATAAGAAATGATTCTTATAAGACAAAGAATCTAATCAGGATATGTAAGTATTGGCAAGCTGCAAGTCCGGGAATAGGAATAAGGGAGCAAGAATTAGTGAAGAATACTCTTGATTGAAAGGAGATCTATATAATGAAACAACTAAAAATTTAATAAACAAAAAAAATACTGAACTGAAAGACACAAGAATGTAAGAACAGCAGCAAGAATGAATCGTGAATCTATTAATAACAATATAGTAACTGACAAAAATAAATAGTAATTGGAGTTACTCTTTTACTAGAGTACAAGTATTAGCAAAGATTAATAAAAAGCAGAATCCAATCAAATTATTCAAGAGACCAACTGATTGTACACCAATGGCGCATAGAGCATGTTAGTGTTCACTAAATTTATTTCTGCTTTTTGAACAATATTGAAAACCACGAGGGATAAAACAGAAGTAGAAGGGGAATGCCTTTTCTCACCTGAGATTTTACTAGCCAAGAATAAAGGTAGACTTCCCCCACCGTGACCCACACAAAGAATACGCATAGTTTTCTTTCCATCGATAGCACTCATCAGATTATAATTGCAAGATGCTAGGGTAGCCAACCCAACTGACACCATACTTTTCAAATCTAGAACATGAAGCAAAGCAGATCAAATATGTGATTAAAAGACAGTATTACAGCCCTAGTAACAAAATAAACAATTATAATAACTCTATTACATTGGTAAGAAAGATAAAGTTGCTGCATAGATGAAATTTATTATCAGTTGGAGACAGCAAACAACTAGATAAAGGGAGAGGCTAACATGCCTTGGAAGAGGGGTATTATGGGAAAACAAATAGGAGGGCTTATTAGATATTTTACTGCCCACCGGTGCTACAGCACCCGATTCTTGTGAGGGTGCCAGCACACAAAGTCGACCCAAAAAAAAACTGACGTTTTACTGAACTTCTTCCCTTAAAAAAATTAGAAAGATATCTTTAGGCAGCACATTAAAAATATTCAACCATGCAATTATCAAATTCATTATGTGCCATTATACAATATATACTGAGCATACGCAACACACAAGGCTCTTGTCTGGGGACACGATTTCACTATACAATATATGCTACTATCAACTGCATATATATTTCACTTCTACTGTTCTACACAGCGAATGCCCAGTCAGTAGAACAGAAACAGCCAGCATAAATGCATCCAGTCTTCATGACTGACCAACACCATTTTCCTGAAACAGTTTACCCTTCAAAAATTGAGAAAGGTAGCAAGTTTGTTCTGAAATACATCTCTAACTACAAAAATCATCAATGAAGGAAGCAGTGTTGGTACTCCAAAATCAAGAGAAATTACAGACACCAGTGATCAGTACAACCTAAAAAATCATTGTGCTGCTCTTCACAGGTGGTCTGCAGCCGCTTGGACCATCAATACAATGGTATCTCAGTAGGTGAGCCAAATCCTAATTTGAGAGGGATTTAACTCTCATGACTCCAAATTCCAAGTCTAGTATCATTTTAAAAAATAAAAATAAGATAAAGAGAAAGGGGGGGGGGAAGGCAGAGCCTGGAAAACAGGGATTCCTCAACATTCCTGTCAATTTTTAAAAGTGAAAATTTCATATGATATGTTCTTTCCTACTTAAGAATAGAAGCTGCAATTAGCTGTTTCTGGTCCTTGGAAATATTTCTTGGACAAAGGGAAAAAAAACATGTTTGCTAATCAGCTTTTGAAGGGTTTTAAATTTTAAATTATTTCAACTCCTCTTTTGATGAGAATACCTTCTAAAACCACTCTTTTGAGCCATATATCTCTCCCAATAATCTTTGTTACAAAACATTTTGGAGTAATGCTTCTTCCTTTGTTGTTCTGCCACTCAGATTGTTCTGCTGGAAGTCTGGAACACAAAAACTAGAACGCATTTTTTCTGGTCTGTATTCCAGGCTTCCAGCAGAACAAGATGATGCTAGAAGCCCGGAAATGTTCTGCAAATGCACCCTTTATCTCAAGCAGTAAAGTTGCTACATGTAATCTCTCAAAAAGATTATGTCATGTATAAATATTTTGGTCTATGGATGCTGATCTTTTGCACTTCTCTGGAATAAATATCCTAATTCTACATCTACCAAAAAAAAGGGGGTGTACTCAGTGCACTAGGCTCCTGCCAAGCGTATGTGGCTTTGCCCCTGCTTTCACAAGGAGGCTTCCAGACTCAAACCTGTAACCACTTGGTCACAATGGACTAATGGAGCAACCTTATGTCTTTACCTTGCACCAAGGCCCGCCCTCTCTGAATGAAACATCTAGACACTACTGAAGTCACCTTTATTGAAAAGAGTAATGTGGGAAGTAAATAAGTGAAAATAAGGAAAGATATATAAACTTTTACCAGTTCTCTGTTAGAGGATAAAGAAGATAACTCGGCAAAAAGCCAGGAAAATTACATGGAACAGCCAAACAATGTGCCTGTGGCATTATGTATAAAGAGGCAGGGTCTGATTTCCTGCATGCAGCCATTATTTTAACTGTGCTTTGGCGAGTAGTGTCATTAAATCGAAGAACACGCCATTGGTAACCAAGAATTGTAAACTGTCCATCATTTTCATGCTCAGGGTGTACCAGTGCAAACCTTTGCTGAAGCCATTGTTCAGTCTTTGGCCAGTAAACCGCACCCTGTACCACAATGTCACCTGGTCATTTATCAAAGTGTGTGCTAGAGAATGCTGAATAAACTTCCAGCAAACAATTAGGATTGATCTGAGATTTGGAATAACCAACAGTAGAAGAAAAGGGTTAGAAGAAGGGAAAATTAAAAAATTAAAAAAAATTGTATGATAGCACAAGAATACTGAACAGACCAAAACATTAAAAATGGCCGCATAACCAACTCCTAACAAGAACCTACTAATCATACCCTGACTCATTGCAGGATTATACCAACTCTCGATAAGAGCAGCCAAAAGCATAGTCGTCATGGCATCAAGGCAAACGAAGGCATTGTAGGGGACCTGGGAAGAAGGCAACCAAAATGCCCACCTAGAAGATCAATGCAACACAGTAAGCAAGGCAAGTGGATGCCAAGATGGTCTCACAAGTATGGCCAAAAGGCTTATTCTCATATCACAAGTTTGTAGCATAATCATACCAGTGACATGAACTCATCAACAAGAACAACGAAGTGTATGCATTGATCTTTCATGACAATGTAGAACTGATAAAATGATAAAACACTGAAATGAGCAACAGTAAGAATCGAGACATTTTTCAGTATATCATTAGGAAAAACGGATTCAATTCTAACATAATAAGTAAATATTGCATGTAAGCCAAACAGTTGTAAAGTTTCCCATTGGTTCTTTCACTGTTTGCAAACCATACACAACACAAGTTAAAATGACAACTTTAAAATGCAGATGGAGAAAAGGAATGTTTACATATCACTCAATGCCACTTTCCTTGACACAAAAAAACTGCTGTCACATTTTTGTTTTGAATTGAGAACTTCAGGATTCTCACAATTGCACGAAATTTAGATGCACCCATTATTATATGCTGGTAAATAGTTCTGCCAGCTTTGCTTCCAAGGCGCATGAACCTCGTAAATGCCTTTATCAATGAACTTGTTTGGTAGATATTGTCCCACCATGTCACCAAAAATTTTGTGCTTGTCCCTTACGATGTCAGACTATTCTTATTTATACACATTGTAAGAACATACTCTTTTATGCTTTTCCTGTCGACCCCCCACCCCCACATCAACAACACCCTCAAAACTTTCCCTTTTTAAGTAGGAAGAAAGTTTTCACCGTGTTTTAGACGGGTCAGCCCCTTGCCACGTGACCCTCATAAAAGTGCTTTCAAAAGGAAAATGGGAGCTAACATGCAGATATGAACTCTTTTTATTATCTGAATATATGTGTTGCTTCTATTGAGGATCTTTTTCTTTTTTTTGGTCAAGTTCTATTAAGGATCAACTCAGAGTAATAAATGAATCAACTGATTAGACCTTGCGTGTGAAACCAGAAGCTGATTCAATGGTATTCGCATAATGTAGAAAATTTAACCATATGATCGTTGGAACTCAACACCCATTTAAGGGGATGCTACAAAAATATGTTTTCACCATCATCCAACCTTCACATTGAGATATGAGAAAAAGAAAGTTCATCTTTTTGGTCAACGTGCAACCTAAAATTATCTAAATTAAACCACCATAAAAAATGTCTGTTGATTCAAAAATGGATAGAAAGAAAAGGAAACCGACCGGTCTGGAAGAAGGATATGCAACCACAGACACAACACCATTTCCTGTGTCGGAATTGGACCGAAGAACAGTGTGTCCATCTGAGTCTGCTCCCCACCATTCGGAAGCGTAAAACCAATCACCCTCGTCTTCGATGTTGCTAGGTCGAGCTGCAGAGAAGAACCAGCGAAGCTTACTTGTTGAGCTCAATCTCGTTCTCTTCCAGATTACAGAAAGCCTCATCCTTGAACCTTCTCTCACTGGTTCAACTTCAGCCGTACAGGTCCAAGGCCGCAGACTTGCAGAGTTTTCTCTCCGTTCGAAAACCCCCTCTCCTTTCTCTCTAACGGAACCGGTTCGCTTTTGAAATGTAACGGCTTCTTTAGAACCCTAACTCTACTCAACTCTGCTCACTATAGTCCAAAATGGTCAACCAATTGAACGGTAAGGATCAACCTGATTCCCATCAGAGGTTTGTGATTCAAAGTCACACGTTTTGAATGATACGTCCGGTTTACAGGTAGCCTACATGCACACGTCATATTTTGACCTTCCCCCAAATCCCCCCATAAGGCAAGCCGTCATACATTTGAAAAATACGTTAATGGACGGATCAATCCCTAACTACATACTTAAAAAATCATGCGCAGTCAGGGCATTGTAGTCATTTTCTAGTTTCAAGGGAGTTTTAGTGGGCCCCATCACCGCCTGGTGTCCGAATGGCGTAATCGCATCAGCTTCCCATGTCTGACATATTCGCTTTGCTTCCGTTTCAATTCTTCCGTTTTGGTGCCAAAAGAGTTCTTCAAATCGTTTACGTTTTGTCAATACAAACGACCCATGTGTTGTGTTCAGTTTCAGTTGGGGCCGATTTCTGAGCTCTTCTGTTTAAATCTTTGGACTTCTCCAGTAGCAAAGCAAAGGGAAACCAAGCTGATACGGTAGAAGAAAGCAAAACAAGTAAGTTTTCTTCTGGGTTTGCTTCTCCTTCCTTTTCTTACTCCATTTTGATTTACTTCTGCTCTGTCGTTTTTCTGAAATGGGTTTGGTTTTTTTATTGAAAGTGTATCCAAGGGTGAAAGTGAGAGAAGAGAAAGAAGAAGATGAGGAGTTCGTTTTAGATGAAGGCAACTCTCTTGAACGAGAGGAGAAGTGTTCCTTACCCTTGTTCAGGATTTTAGAATCTGTTTCTTTAGCTGATTCTTCGCCTGGAATTTCCTCATCTATAAATGAAGGTTTGGTGTATATTTTGATCATTTTCTGCTTTTTGCTTACTTAATTAGTTTAAACCTTTTGACCATTTGGAGCTTGAACAAAAGGACGGATCTTCTATATTATAACAGTTGGGCTTTCTGGACATACCTTTTGGTATTCTTGATGTATCCATCTCATTTATCTCACTCAGGTTACTGGTTTCTAACTGCCAAACTAGGATTTAGAATAGAAGTACAGAGTTTCTATATTAGAAGTGTTGGGTTTTCTGGACACCCCTTCTGGTATTGTTGGTGCATCAATCTCACTGATTTCTTTAATGGACTTGTGTTGATCGCAACAATAAAATAAAGTATCTGTTAGTATCCAATATTCACACTGAGATTCTTCAAACAGTAGTTCTTAGAGCCAGGATATCATTATCACATCTCTGCATTAGCTCATAACAAGGAAGCAATCAAAAATGTGATGATAGGAATCACGGTTATGCAATTAATTTCGTCTAGCATCCATAGAGAGTGACAAAGGCAGCAACTACTTAATAGGTACTTAGTGTTTTGCTGAAGCAATGCAGTAACATTCTTGAAGACAAAATTGGCTTTGTACCTTCAGTATCATCTTTGAATGCACCTAAGGAGGACTTATTTGTTGCAGATTATAGGGGCTTAAAGAGCTGAAAGAAGTGGTCAAAAAAGATCTGTCTGGTTGACAACTAATAGGGCTTTAGACAAAGTTGAATAAGGATAAAGGATCCATGTAGCCATCCCATTTAGTTCCGAAAAAATTGAGTTGACCTGTTGCTGCCTGCCATGGATAGAAGTTGAGAAAGTGGAGAGGGGGAATGACATAAGAGACAGTATTGAGCTTCTCTGTCTTTGTATGTATGAAACTGGTTAAACTTGCCTACATTACCTTTTCTTTCATCTTCCATTCCCCTCTCTTTGGTTGTTTCTGTGAGGAAAACAACCTAATTAAAGGGATTGGGCAGTTTCCAAGTGAAAGTGAAACTGAAAAAACAACTAAGATACAAAGAGGAGGAAAGCCCATATGACTTTTCTGCCTTAAGCACAACGCAATAGAATTTTTAAATTTAATGGAAGTGTTAAGTGTAATTGACAGTTCAATGTGAAAAACAGATCTTAACATCTGATGCAACTATATATACAGCAGTGGTCTACAAGATTGGTGGGTAAGGCCCTTTGGGGCGCAACTTGGGCTATATAATTGGGTTTCAAAGGGAAGTGTCCAAATAATAGCAAAAGGTACTGGTGAACCTATGGAGTGATAGATTGTTATTGACAAATAATGAATGATGTAACAGCCATTCTATATAGCTCACGGTTTATCCATGTCTTCTTCCAAGTTCAGATCTTCAACAGGAAGAATAAAATCTCAAATCTGAATGAGTTTTAAAATAATGGAGCTTTTGGACAGTATGCTTCCTCTTCTCTAGTTCTTCATACAGCTGCTAATAACTAGACATATTACTTGTATTCTAGGGCATCTAAAAATGGGTAGTTCATAAAAAAATCTGAAACCATTTATACATTTAAATAATTCTAACAGGTTTCTAAACTAAACAGTATAAAAATCTTTAAATGCTAAATCTAGCAGACTTGTGAGTAGAAGACATGGTAAATGGGTTCAGGACCTCATGTGTTGCATAGGATGCCCTGCTTAGGCTGCCTGGAAGACCTTTTCAAGCTCACAAAGGAGACACATATGTGGTAACAAAATGATACCTAATTAAAGCTTGATTATTGTGTGAGTACAAAGGATAATGTTTTGATTTCTCAGTCTTCAATCTATTAATGCTTGCTATTTCTACTTGCATTTGTTTCAAGTCTTTGTAATAACAAGTACATCTACTGTATTCTTCATGCCTGCCATCTAGGGAACAAGTCTCAAAATGGCTCCTCACCATCAGTTGCAAGAGTCCCAGCTGAGGCAGTATCCATGCCTAAAGGTTTGGTTGAGCTCTCTGTCCTTTGAGTAGAATATTTCCATTTAGGTCTACCTTTATTTAGACTAATTTCATGTTATTATTAGCCATAGAAAAAAAATGGTTTTGTAACTTGTTTCTTGTACACAATATCCTAATTTACAGGGAGGAAGAACAATAAAGAAACTGATGAAGAGACCAGAATAAGAGCTAGCTCAGTTCCACGTCCTCGTGCTGTTATATCTAGTCCTGGTATTTCTTTTTTCACTTTCTTGCCTCTTTCTTTTTTGTTTCTGCCATCACACAATTTTGTGATTCTCCACCAGCCCCTTCTTTCCATGGTGATTTAGGATCAATAGTGCAAATATAACATCATATATTCACATCTGATTCCAGTGATAACTGTAGCAAATTACTGTCAACTGCTTGTTTACGTAAAGTTGTGTGAAATTAGAAGTGAAGTTGATGTGCCAATCAAAATTATTCAACTTGAAGGATCAAAATCAACTAATACTGCAGGAAATCGTTTTTTTTTTTCCTTTTTAATTTTTAATTGAAGAGTGTTAATCACATTTCCATCAAGTTGTTTTTTGGTTTTTTGCTGACAGAGGTATTACCACTGCTGAAGTGAAATACATACCTATTTGTTTGATTTCAGATAACGATTGGATGATTGGAAGTAGAAATCGCTTAGCCAGGGAGAAATCTTCAAACCTGAGAAGGTATAATTTGGGACAAAAGTCACCAGAACCAATCAAGGTCAACTGCATCAAAGCATCAACCACCATGAGCACAAGAAAAGGGTTGCATGACTCTGTTGTTCATAAGAAACCCCTTACTGAAAAGAGAGCTCCCGAGAATGCTCCAACATTTAAAACTCAGGAAACATATCTCCGAAAAGGGAAGCCAAGCTCGGTGGCAACTGGCAATTTGAATGGTTGACAATTTATGTGGATTAGTTTGACTTCAACATAAATTATACCACTGGATTGTTATGGCAGATAAGGAAATTCTGTTGTAGTCAGGATCTCAGAATGGTGACCAATTATCACATCTCTATCACATATTAATGACAATTGCAATTATTTGTAATGATTTATCTTTTGGTAGAAATTTGTAAAGATCCTCACAAATTTCCTTGAGTAATGAAGATCAAGTAGGACAAATTCAAACGGTTGGCTGGTTGGCTCAGTTGGTATAGACTGATACCTCATAGGAACACGCTTTATCTTCAAGATCATTTTTACAGAAACACATTAAATCTGAAAATGCTCCTTTGGCTGCAGATATACGTTGTTTCTGTGAACATTTGTCCAATTTTGTATTACAAGTGCAGCACTTTCTGGATCTTAAGAATTACAACAACTTCATTATCTTTCTTTAGCATTTTAGCAAACACTTGGAAATCCGAAACAATAAAAGAAAATAATCATTTCCACACAAGCCATTGATGAAGATTTCTGTAAATCTACTTTTGCCAAATGAAAAAGATGATTAGATTGTAATACATTCTGTTTTGTGCAAAAACAAAACTCTGTCTTGACTTTTAGATTGGATCCTACAAAGAGCTTTTAGTTTCACATACACCTGTTGATCCCATGAGCCAATGACACAAAGAAACTTGGTTACCCAAAAAAAAATGACAGAGAAACTGAACATCAATATGATTCAGCTTACTTCTTGAGCAACTCATCAGGGACAACCTTTAGAAGCTTCCTTTGCTTAGACTTGGCAATCTTCTTCAATGTTTTTGGGTTAGTAATCTTCTGAAGCTTAGTCCCTGACTTCAATATGTTCTCCTGCTTTTTCTTCTCCCTCTCCTCCTTCTTCTTCCTCTTCTCCACCTTGTTCAACCTTATCTCCTCCTTCAACTCTTTCATCCGTTCCTGATAGGCTTTTTTGATCTCCTTCTGCTTCAAACGTTGTTCCAAAGGAACCCCCTTTACAGAGACCCTTGAAGCCGAAGCTCGATGCTTCCTAGGCTCTTTCCATTTCCGACCAGATACTTTTCCAGCAATAACCCCGTCATAGGTGGGCTTCCCGAAAACAGGTTTCTCGGGGTTCTCTGAGGAGGGAAGAGCAGCCCTTTTGGCCTGCGGGCATGCCTCAAAGCCATCCACCTCCATTAAAGAATCTGCATTTTGAGTGTCAGTCTCTTCTCTCTTACGCTTGTTCTTTTGTCCACCAAGACCTTCATCTAAGCGTCTAAAATCCAAAGTGCAGGCCATCGTTGTTTCAGGAATTATAGCTTAAACACAGACGTGTTGGATGTCTCCGTTAACAAGAGATGTACAAAGAACTAGTCAAGAGCTCAACATCACCTGCACACAGGTCAAGCATCTCATTAGGACTGAAGGACCCAGTAATCCATCGGAATTAAAGACAATAAAGCAGGAGAAATACATATAAGCTCATAACCTAGCACAACAGATGAACTCTACATTCGTTCAAATGAAAAAGAATACTCGACTTCCCACTAAACTATGATTGAAACCCAAAAGGAATAACATACACAGAGAGAGAAGAAAAACACACACACACACACACACAAATTTCTAAATTCTTAGCATGGATCGTTCCTTGTCAAATTCCTCAACCAAAATCATGAAAGCTCCAACATATAATACCCAACTTAGTCCATTCCAAACCTGATCTCAATAAGGTCGAATTTTCTTCAACAGAAGTTCTCATACCAATTGAAAACCTAATTTTTTTGTGGAGAACAGACATGTGAAAGATAGATACAACGCCCGTAAAACGAAGATAAAGATTAAAGTAATCGAAATCCAAAACCAGTAAAGCCCAATTGAAAACCTAAGAATCTAAACAAGACCCAACAGATACACATACCGTGCCACTTCCACCTCTACTCCGCTGTGTCTTCGCTACCTTGCCGCCTTGAGGTGCGACGCCTAATCAGAGGAAAATCACAGTAGCCGGGAAAGAGGACGAGGCGTAGAGTGAGCGGCGGTTTTTAAACCCTATTCCAAGAAATAAAATAAAAAAATTAAACCCTAACTTATATTTACTGATTTAACCCTGTGGATTTTTTGATTTTTTTTTTCTTTCCTCATTTATATTTACCAAACCATAGAGGCTGATAGGAGTTTGGTCAAGAAATTTTTTTTTTTCCTATCCTCATTTTATATTTACCTAACCATTGAGACTGATAGGAGTTTGGTCAAGAATATTTTTTTAAACCAAAGTAGTAAACACATTGTGTGTATTTTTAAAAGATAATGTGTTAACTCCTTTGGTATCAAAATGGACTGGTTACCAAAAAAATATATTTTGGACACATTCATGGCATCTAAGTTGCCAATAAAATATTTATTCTATATTTATATTTGTAGCAGTCGCTGCTGCCAATGACTAGGATTTGGTCATATATTTAAAAATAAATTGGACAGTTGTACTGGAAACTACAGTGATATATATGTAATTTAAAATTTTTGAAAAAAATACAAAATTAAGACCCTAACTCCATCCGACTCAATCTGCAAATTTTCCAAATCCTATGTGCTCCTGACTCAATCTACTTGAATTCGCCACTCACATCTTGAATGCCCTAGCTCTCAATTTACAAGGTCACAAGTCCTCTGCTCTTACCTCTTAGATCACTCGATATCACTCTTTCTTCGCCTACTATCAAGAGTTTCTCCGATAATGAGCATGGAGACACCCTCTTCAAGTGCGTTGAGTTGCAATTTCAAAGTGAATCACAACCTCGCAGGCACAAGATTGACTTGGTGTTATTGGATTTGGTCAAGGCAATGAAGCTCAACCCATCAAATTCTAAGGTTTTCTGCCTCTTGTTTGTATGAGGAGAAGCTAAGGAGGCGTACGAGAAGTCTATCAAGATCTAACCCAATTCGTCCACCACCCAATCAAGTATTGGAAATTTTATGAACGAAACAAAAAATAAAAAATATTGTATTAGTTTTTATTTCCAATTTAATGACAGGTAGGGTTCATTGATTGCTTTCCGTTTATCTTTTTTCATTAATCAAAGTAATATACCATTCGATTTTACTTTGTAGTATTCGACTCAACAATGAAACGATTTCCGCATAAACCCCACACAATCCCTCTAAAACGATTTACGCATAAAATCATTGAGAGGAATTAAAAATAAAATAAAATTTGAGGGGAAAAGGCCAAGTTGATCACGAGAGCATGGGAATTGAGGGATGGGGATTTGAGGTGGGCGTAGGAGCTCTGCAGTCTTATAGACAACTTCCTTGGCGAGCACAAGTGGATTTATTGTAGGCAAATCAAGCTTGTCTGAGAATCTGAGTGCCTGGGATGAAATAGCGAATGTTGCCTTGATTTCTCGATCATTTGCTATGACTTATTTGGGGAAATACCATTCCTTAGCTCAGTAAGAGAAACAATATTCTATGAGAATGTCTAACGACATCTCTTCTATGAATCTCCCACTCTCACTCGTTCGATTGCGGGGGGCGCGGAGGTGGAGTGGAAAGGAGATTTGGGGTGGAGGTATGAGTTGGGAAGGAGAAGTTATAGGGTAGAGTCATCGGCACAAACGGAGAGAAATGCAATTGGGTTGTATTTTGTAAATTCATAAAAAAGCAAAAACCTTTGAATGTGAAAAACAAAAATCATACTTAACATTCATACCCCCACATTTCCCCTTCCAACTGTCAGATTGTTTTCCATATGCATGGCAAAAATTTGACCATTGGTTGCAGGCTGCTTGCTGCAGAGCAAAATCAAGTGAATCCTACATGGGAAGTGCTCATGGAAAGTTATTCAAGCACATCAATGTGTCGCTATTATTTCCTATTAAACTACAAGTCTACAGCTGTTCCAGGAGTTATGCTCTCCAGTTGTCTAGGCTGTTTCACGGGTTGTTTTGTTATTTCTTTCGGTTAAGGGAAATTTCTTACCAAACAAAAAAAAAGGTCTACAGCTGTTCATTGCCTTTGGCTTTGGCTTATTCACCATCGAAGCATTTGGGTACGTCCTTGTCTTATTTATTTTCACCGTCATCATCATCATTTCAAGTTTGGATCCTTTACATACATGGAGAGGAAAAAATCTCATCTACATGGTTAGATGCTTGACACGTATTTAATCTGAAAATATAATCCTCATTCAAAAAAAAGATCGAAAATGTAAAAATCCAAATCTTCTTCATCATTTATTGGAAAATAGGACATTGTTGTTAAATTAGACACATGTCAAACATCCAACCATGTTCGTTACAATGTTTCCACTCCCAGTGGATGAAGGATCAAAACTTCGTTTTTTTTTGCATTTTCATGGTCTCTTATTATCTTTTATCACCTTGATCGCCTTTCATTTTATGACTTGTCGTAGATTTTTAAGTTGAGAAGATTAAAAATGATAAATTTTATTTGACTACTTGTTCTTGAAACTCGTCTTTTATGTTATTGAGTTTTGCCAACATGGATTTATCATTGGTGCAAATACAATACCTTGGACAACCTAAACCCATTTAGGTATGGGATAATTACTGTTGCCCCCTTGTACTATGATTTTATTACTACTTTATCCCCTCTATTTTTTAAAATTGTTAATCCAACCTTTAACTTTGTCTAAAATTACTAATGCCCCCTTCCGTTAAGCTTAGTTAGTTTACTGATGATATGGCATCTATATATTTTCTCAAAAATCAATAAATAACCCTACAATTATCTATTTACTTAAGTACTCTTTTGCAATTTATAATACTACATTAATTAACTATGGAGAAAAATTAACTTTAAATTAATTTTTCTTTTCTAAAAAGAAACTACCGAATAAAGAAAGTACTTGATTTTTCTTCTCTAAAAAGAATTAGCCGAATAAAGGAAATACGTGATTAAATAAAACTTAAAATAGAAACTAAAATATTAGGAAATATCAAATGTAATTCAAAGTTGAAAATTGAAAATCTCATAATATATGCTAACCATTGTACAAAGTTTGTGGTCCCACCAAAGCCAAAATTTATTGTAAAATATAAGATTTTAAGGATATAATTGACATTCAGTATAGTTTATAAAAATAAGGGGAATGTCATATTTTTTAACTTCTTAATTTTAATGAAGGGCAAAATAGACATTATATTTTTTATGTTAACAACCACTTAAGTGCTTAACACCGTTAGAAGCGAGGGGGCAACAGTAATTTCATAAAGAAAGAGGTTTGATTAGTAATAAAACCAAAGTACAAGGGGGCAATAGTAATTATCCCTTTAGGTATCCATACATACGATGATTAACTAGTTCTAGATTTTTTTTTTGCCCACAAGAAAACTAACTAGTTCCAGATTGAGTCTTTGGAAAGTTAGTTTTAGATTTTTGGTTTACATTCTTATTTGAAAAAGTTGATCTTAGTTTTACGAGTTTTTTATTCTCTTTATGTATGGTGTTAATTCCCCATTGAATAGATAGAAAAGTCTTCATAAAGAACTAGTGTTGCTAGTTCCTTCCCTTCCCCTTCTATTTTTTCTATTATGTATTTTTTCTATTCCTGCAACTTTGATTTATGGAGAATATTTGAGGAATAGTTTAGTTGGCAAAAGACTAATACTTTCACCTATGAGATAAAAAAAAAAAATTCCTACATGAAAGTATTGGTCTTTCACATAGGAGATGTTGAGTTAGGTCGTCTCCCTCGACAATTATTGACCACAAATTACAGGAGGCCCACAAGATTAGGGTGATGAATTTAAAAAAAAATTATTTTCTTATTTTTTACTCGTGGGTTCAGTATAGTTTGTGCTCCCTATTATGAAGATGATCCACACTCAGAAATGTTATGTTGTATGTAGTTTTCCTCTCTTTTTTTTTTCTTTGTTATCTTTCCTTTGGTACAAAGATGCTGCTAAACAACCTAAAGAAAAAATAGAAAACTTAACTTAAACAAAACTTTCTATCCACCATGAGAATTCCTTCTAATTCAGCTGAAAGGTCTGAAAAGAACGCCCATCGGTCCAAGGAACAAAGTTACATCCTAGACATCTAGTCAGCGACTTTGTTTGCTTATTTACCAATGTGAACAAACCTCACCCTTTCATTAACGTCTGAAAGAGTTTTTATTTCCTCAATGAGGCGAATAATACTTCATTGTGCATGCCTGCTAAGGTCGAGAAGAGCAACAGCTTCCTTAGATTCGACTTGAATTTGATAAAACCCGAAAATGTAGTTTCCTTCATTCACGAAAAATGCATTCACCTTTTATTCCGTTTTTCTGTTTGGTTAGAAGGACTTCAATTATCGGTCACGTGAACCTTTAGTCTACCCTAAAAAATAAAATAACAATAAAATAAATTCTTTGCCTTCGAATTTTGATGCCCTACCAATTTTTTATTTTCCTTTTATATTAGATTTGTAGATAGAAACTGCCCTAACATTAGGATTAGGTACTAAAAGCGCACTAATTCTTCTCCCGTTACCGCCTCATTTTCTTTGGACACAGCTTTTCTAATTTCCCCTCCGAAAGGCCAACATTGTCTCCGTTCGATTTTGGGGCGAACACCTGAAACTCTCATCCTTTGTCATTTTCGCTTTCTCGCCACTTACCACTGCGTCTTCTCTCATCTCTCATTTTTTCTTGGACGCGCTAGCAAGTAATAGTAGACGGTGCTCTTGGTGTTGTATTCTTCTTGTTCTTCCTGTTAATATTGGCAATTCTCTGGTACGTCTCTCATTATCCCATCTTTTAACTCGATGAAATGGCTGTTAATCTTGTCAATATGATTTTTTTTTCTTTTTTCTTTCTATTCTCAAGTGGCTTTGTTCATTGGTACTCTATCTGGACTAGGGTTTTCCTTCCGAGACCTATTTCGTTATTTTTGTTATTGTAACTTTTACGAGAACTAGGAACCTCCGTGGCAAATTCCGCGCGAAGTTTAAAGTTTTGTCTATATTCATGTTTGGATCTGAATATATGTGTTTGTTGCTGCTGTCAGATCATATATTTCACTTTACTTTGATAAATTTTGTTTACGGATGTAACTTTTGTCGACTCTGTATTACGCCTATTTGATTTTCTTCCCATCAATGCACAGAATCCACAACTGGAGCTAATGGGCTGCTCCATTTTCTCCTCCCCCAGTTGTCCTTAATTTTGTGTAGGTTGCATTGCATCTCAGGGCAATAGGTTTCTTTTAGCCATTGATTGCTGTGTTTTTCTTGGTGGGGTGTTTCGGTTGCAATAACTGAAATCCAGAGACCTTGCAACACATTTCACTACAAAGGGGGAAGGAGAAGAGAAAGAGATCCAAGTTATTCAGCCATCTTAAGTTTTGTTATTTATTTTTCCCCCCTTTTATCCTTACCCTTCCAACTCTCTTGGTGTTTTGAAGAGTTTGATTGAAAAAAAAATGTGTTGTAATATTGCAGGGTTTGAACTCAAGCTACATTACTTTGGTAAGCTACAATGGGGGACAGCGAAACTGTGGTTGCCCAAACATCGACTGTTATGGGATACTCATCCTCAGGCTATACTACATCTGAATATCCTGCTGTAAGTTCAAATGTTACTTCAGATGGTGTTGGATCCACAGATACTGCATATCCCTTGGCGGATGGTCCTAGTTTAGCTGATGAAAATGTATACAATACTCATCCTACTTATGATGCTCAAGAACCTCCTGCTACCTCAAATGAGTCAAATCCAGCTGTTTGTGTCGCAAATGCTTCTGTGAATCATATCAGTCAGGAGAATGTAGTACCGGATTCTGCTCAAGTTGCTGGGTTTGATTCTTCTTTAAATGGAAATGGTGTTGGTGAAATGGGAAATCTTACTCATACAGGAAGTGGTGAAAATGGTTCTGCTTCTGATGATGCTGGTAGAGCGGCTGACCAGCCGTTTGAAGAGCTTCCTGGTACGGTTTGCAAACTTCTCTATTACCCCTTTTTAGCAGGCATGTACGTCTTTGATTCATTTCTATTACTTTATATAATATGTATATGCTTATAATTTCTTCTCAACTAAGTCTCCTTATTACCATCTGTATTTTCTGGAAGTTTTTTTAGTCCTGTTTGCACATGAAATCAGAGTATTGTTTTGTATGTGGAACAACCACCTTTCCCATTGTGGTAGCACGAATGGCATTTATTTCATTTGGATTTACAATCATTTTCTTTCTGGGTTGGAGAACATCAGACCTTTGAGCTAAAACAGCTACCAATAGGTCAAAATGGAGAAAATTTACCAGATCATTGTGGGGTCTGGGGAGAGTCATGCATCAGAACAGAATAGAAACTTAAAAATGCTAAGGTGGTTCAATGGTGAATGAGATTATTAATAGAAAAAAGATGGACAAGAGCCTAACATCTAACCTAGAACTAGGCTAACATCCCGTCAGCTAACCTTAGCATCTTGCCAAGGGTTGTTACATCTGGAACAGCATTGAATCCCACAGTACATAAATTTAGCAAAGTCAAATTTTGTCCAATATCAAATTCATACAGAACTCAACAGTTCTTGCAATAAATTTGGAAACTAAAGCTGTACTTGAAATAGGAAAATCTGTCCATTATAGTAACAGATGTCCCTTAAAACTAAAGCCCAATCTTAAATAGATTGTTCTTCATGGTATCCCAATCCAGAATCACCAGAAAGGAGCTATATCTTTTGAATGGAAGTGACTATTATACATTATTTTGAATCTTGCTATTAAAATTTGTTTCATTTTCTTTCAATGATCCCTTTCTTTTCTTTTCCTTTTTTTTTGGGGGTGGGGTGGGGGGGGGTGGGGGGTAAGGGTTGCGAGTGATGAATCCTTTTTTTGTTGCATGGTGTTCTTTGATGATATGTCCTTCATTTTGTTGCCGCTTGTCAGCACTTTCTGCTGAAGAAGAACGATTGTGGAGCATACTGAAAGCTAATTCTTTGGACTTCAATGCGTGGACTGCCCTCATTGAAGAGACAGAGAAGGTTGCAGAGGTATGTTGATCCAGTTTCAATTTGGAATTTCTTTTCCTTTTTTTTTTTTTTTTGGGGGGGGGGTAGATAGGTAACAAGAAACTTTTTAGGCTTACATCTGAGCATCTGTCAAGTATATTTGGGAGTAGTATTGACTGGGATGATGTAATTTCTTTTGGTATGCCTACACGGTGAAACTGTCACATATTTTGAAGTGTTCTGGCTTTGAGTCGGTGTCTATGGGTTAGTTGTGTTTGGGTCCTTTTTCCAATGCCTATTTAGCTCTTTATGTTGATTCTGTATCCATTGCCCTTTTCCCTTTATGTTGAAAAGCTTAGCTTATGAGGTACCATTCCATTTTATAAGATTCCTTGTGTATATTTTAGTTTCAGTGAGGGGTTGATGCAGATCAACTAATAGGTCCTCAAGTGATGGGTTCACTTAGGCATTTGCATGAGAAGATTCTATTCAGAGGCCTAGTTTTTGGTTGGGGATCTAGTTTTAATCAAATGACCAGATTTAAGGAATAACTAACAGATTCTAGAAATTAGTTTCCAGAATGAGAATGAAAGATATAAATTTTTTTTGTGGACTCCCTGCTTAACATTGTTGCCTTTGGTCTGTATATTTTAAACTTTTCTATCTATAATCTATATTAGTTGTTCTTTATACACTATTTCAGTTGTAAAATTGTTGTCTGTTTCAAACAGTGACTTTTCATTTGAACTGAACATGTGGTTGAAAAAAAGTTAGTTTTTGGCCGATGAAGTTCTTCACTGTGAGTTGAATGTCATGGTTATGTTGGTTTGTGGGAGATTGACAGAATTCTCTTATCTGTGTTCAGGATAACATATCAAAAATTCGAAAGGTTTATGATACCTTTTTGGCAGAGTTTCCATTATGCTATGGTTATTGGAAAAAGTATGCAGATCATGAAGCACGTTTGGGTTCTATTGATAAAGTTGTGGAGGTATATGAGAGGGCAGTAGTAGCTGTGACATATTCCGTGGATATTTGGTTGCATTATTGCATGTTTGCTATATCTACATATGAAGATCCCGATACTGTTCGAAGGTAATCACCATCCATGTACTTATGTAATTTAGTCTGATTGGAGAAGGTTGCACGTGGTTGGTTTATCATTATAATGGGAATCTGGTGATTTTGTATTGTTGCTAACCTTGTTTTGGTATGCCTGCTACAGTGATAACTCATATGTGTGGCGAACAGGTAGGTTGGGAATGCACTAGAAATTCAAATTTCTATGTGCGGACCCATTATTTGAGTTTGCTATTCACGGTAGCTCTTTCATTTTCTTTTAGGGTTCAATTACAATTTTTGTGGCCTCATTCTATCCCATACCCTTTTTCATTTTTCTCCGAAGGCCTGCGTAGTAGTCATGTAGTTCTTCATGAATTACTGCTGTCTTTAACTTTGATACTCTGAGGCTATCATGGGTGCATCAATATACAAAATGCTGCTGGGAAGATCACGTTCAGTTAAGGGCTAAGATGGCCTCTAGTTCTGCTCCATTTCAAGGACATAGTATGGTTGTTTCAGGAAGGTAAATGCAGCGTATTTGTGCCTTTGGATGTGTCATGCTCTTAGACTGAAATTCTTTCCTTCTCCTTCAACATTAGAGCTGCTGTCTCCCATTCATGGATGCGTTGAAAGGCTAATTAGACATTTTTCACATATGCGATAACAAATATCATGCACTTATGTGGTATTTCAGGTTATTTGACCGTGGATTGGCTTATGTTGGGGCTGATTACCTTTCCTATCCTCTTTGGGACAAATATATTGAATATGAATACTCACAGCAGCAGTGGTGTCGCCTGGCCATGATCTACACTAGGATTTTTGAGAATCCTAATCAACAACTTGATCGCTATTTCAACAGGTGGTTCCTCTTCTGACTCCGTTTATTTTGATGTTTCCGTCTGGTGTTTTAGTGCCTAATTTTGCTTTGGTACATTACATGTTTACTTTAGATGCCACCTAATACCATACAGTCTGTGGTACTTGAAGCTTGTTTTTGGTTGGATGATGTTGGCTGGTGACCTTGATCTGATTGAATAATGGTGATCAAGGATGATAGGATGTATTACTCTTGCTCTGCCCATAAGAAATTTTATGCTAACAAAGGACCGAGGAACAAGTAGCATATATGCTCTAGTTATTCCAGTATTCCCATGGTGCTGTTGCCTTTGGTAATCACGTGTCCAGCATGCCTTGGTGAGGTTTATTTTGATTTGTTATGATATCTATCTGGATGCCTCTATTGCAGCTTTTGCAGCACATGCCTAATACTTTCTATCAGTGAGCACTGTGGATTGCCCATAATCAGAACCTGGGCTGTGTGCTGTGTCCTTGAGGAGCTGGCTTATAGTAATGTAGGTGGCACATGTATCGGAGTGTTTCACTGTATGCACCTTAAAATCCTGGGGTTTCTCAGAACACTGAGCCCAGGCAATGCGGATGAGTAGATTCTAGAGGCTTACTGAGCCAAGCAATCTGAGAACAAACACCAACATCCATGTTGTGCAGTGTATTTGTGTGAAATTTGATTGTTGGGTGCACTATGTGCAGACAGAACAGTTGCATTGATTTGCTTGTTGTATGCATATTACAGTTTGTACCATTCACAATGGTATCAGATAGGACATATCCAGCCACTGATGCAATAGGCAGTGGATTACACGCCTACAATTAACTCCACTTCCGCTGCCCTCCCCTAGTGCTTTTGTAACCTTTATTCCCGTACAATCTCCAAAGAGCAAGTCTTGTCAATCTTGAAGGTTGCTGAGTTGGAATCCATTTTAAATGCTATGGATTTCATCTAGCCTAAACAACAACAACAACAACAACAACAACAAGCCTAAGCATCTGGATAATCTGGAGTTTTATGTGGCATGCCTGAGTAAAAATAATTTGTTTCTGTGGTATATCCCAGTGGGATAGTGAGTAGTGATTGGATTCAGATTGAAGAGCTAGGGAAAACCTAAAATGGCACTGGGTGAGGTTTTGAATAAAACACTTTGCTTGGGCCTTGTATCAAATATGACCTCAAATATAGCTGATTGGAGGGTAAGGAGTCATGTACCTGACTGTATTTAATTGGATTGAGTTGCTGTTGTATACCCAAGCGAGAGTAAGTAATTTATAAAGCTGAGGCTGCAGCAAGTTAAACTGAGCAACATATTGGATTTTGAAGAAATGATCATAAGCTGCCTCGTGATGTTTTCCTATTTCATGGAGAACTGCCTGCCTTTACTTCATAGGCATTGTGGAAAATTGAAAAACGCAACATGGCAACCCAAGAATTCCCAAATGTTATATAAAATCTGGTACTGAAAATCCACCCTGTAGTGGTACAAGCTTCCTAGGATTGAGAATTTTGGTGGTGGCATTCTGCACTAACTGTTAAAATTAGCCCCTGTTGCCATGGGGATTAAGAAGCGTCTTCACCTCTCTTCATTTGCGAAGTATTCTTGTGCAAACCTCAGAGATGAAGGGGCCAATTCCCTCTGTTCTGGAACCATCATACATTGTTCAGCCAGGAAAAATCCAGTTCCAGTTTTGATCTGTAATCCTTGGCTACAGTTTTACAGAAGCTGAATATCATGTTCTGAATGATTCTTCATTACTGAGGTCTTTGCCCTAGTGTATTCAGTTTATAATTTGGTTGCATTTTTTCCCTAGATTCAGGTTTTTGTATTGCAAGCGATTCTGTATGTATCTGGGATTCTCACATTTTATTTTTGTAAATTTTTATACTGTGCAACTCTTTAGTCCTTGATTTTCTCAATTCTGTATTGGCCTTCTTTTCATTCACCAAATGGATGGTGCCTCATGTTACAGATATGATATTATGGTGTATATCATTGGTTCATGATCTTTGGATGAAGTACTGAATGCCTTGAATACGTTGTGTTACACATGTTTTAGACATTTCTAATTCATTTCTTGTTCTGATGAAATTGTAGTTTCAAGGAGTTGGCTGCAAGTCGGCCTTTATCTGAATTACAGAGCGCTGATGAAGCTACTGCCCTGGTGACTGCAAACTTAGAGGCTGGAGCCCAGGGAGTTGAGGGAGAGGTTCCTTCAAATGGTGTGGAACCATCTGCAAAAGCAGGCTTAACAGAAGCTGAGGAGTTGGAGAAGTATGTTGCCGCTAGAGAAGACATGTACAAGAAAGCTAAGGAGTTCGATTCTAAGATCATTGGTTTTGAAACAGCTATTAGGAGGCCCTACTTTCATGTACGGCCCCTCGTTGATGCAGAACTAGAAAACTGGCATGGCTACCTGGATTTTATTGAAAGGGAAGGTGACTTGAACAAGGTATGTCTAATGTTTTAGATCACTGGTAGTTATGTAATCTCTTTTCAGTGATACCTTATGAATTAGGATTTATGGTGATTTCAGGTCGTCAAGATATATGAGAGGTGTCTAATTGCTTGTGCCAATTATCCTGAATACTGGATACGATATGTTTTGTGCATGGAAGCAAGTGGTAGCATGGACCTTGCAAATAATGCACTTGCTCGTGCTACGCAAGTCTTTGTCAAGGTATATAACTATATATGATATCTTATTTACTGGCCTGTTGATATTTGGATCCATCATGGTTGCAACGGCATGTTTGATTCTATTTATTCATTTGATCCAAACCTTAACCCGTCAGATTCACAAAAATCCCATAATTTGAATTTGCGAAGTCCTAACCCTGTTTTGCCCAAATCAATTTGGTTCTTTTTGGGATCATATTAATTGTCCCCTGTTCTACCCAAGGGTACATCAGTAACATATATTAAATTCACACCCAGACTTGGCTTGTATATGTTCAAATGTGACTTGTATTTGTTGTACAATGTAAGGATTAATAAAACCATTTCTATAAGTATAAAAATGCTTCTTTCACATCCCAGCTTGTAATGTACATGTTTAGAAAGCATCCTTTTAAGATACAACTTGATAGCATAGTGTCAGGAAAAAGACGGTTCACACTATGCTTAACTGGATGAAAACAAATTGATTGTAGAAGCAATTTAAACAACCCAAACACCCCACTCCCCCCCCCCCCCCCAAAAAAAAAAAAAAAAAAAACACAAAAGAGAGGGGGGGGGGAGAAGAAGAAGAAAGATATCGTGAAGCATAATCTTTTTAGTCTACTAGGTATGTGTGCAAACTTTGTGATAGAAAATAATCCTGTAACTTCCATAGAATTGCCTTCGGCTTCCAAATGATGTAACCCTGGATTACAGGGCCTGGAGCAGCAGGCAACTTGGGCTCAATAGCTTGCTGTTTGGTCTAATTCTCCAAGGACGGCAGCTGTTTAGGGTTTGTAACTCTGCTGTTTAGGGTCTGGAATTGATGGATAGCAGCTAAACTTTGCTCAATTCACTCTGAAAGTCCTGTGGCTAGGGTTAGGTTGAGTTCAAAGCCTTCAGCATTGAAAGGGTAGGTTTAGGGTTATGTTTAGGACAGGATTAGGTCTGAAAAATTAAGAGAAGATATTCTATTTTCAACAATCTGTAATTGCAGAATTTTATAGGTTAGGGTTTTGTTGTTTTTTTTTTAGGGTTATAAGAATTCTAGGTTTAGGTTTAGGGTTAGGGTTAGGGGGTAGGGGATGAGGTGCTAGTCCTAAGGCTGAATGTATAGGGGATAGGGGTTTATGGGAGTCTTAGCCTTCTAGGGTTTAGGGTTTTACTGGAATTTGCAGAATTCAGGAAATTCCAGATTCTGCCTCAAGGTGAAAAGAAGAAGAAGAAGAAGAAGAAGAAGAAGAAGAAGAAGAAGAAGAAGAAGAGAAAGATGGGTGGGCTGGAGTGAGGGGAATGAAAGGGAGGGGTTTTAGGAAGGGAAGGGACCTAACCAGGGGATTCTAGGTGAGGGGAAGAGGGGCTGCAATGGGATGGGGGTTGGGAATACCTAGAACTAGGGTTTAGTGAAACGGGGATGGTGCTGCAAGGTTTAGGGAGAAGGAAGAGGGCTATACAGGGGTTAGGAGAGTGACTGGGATAGTAGAAGGGGCTAGGATCACACTTGTTTAGGAAGGGGGCTGTTGACTGAAGACTGAGTTGAAGATGACTCTAGGGCTGCTGCAGGCTTGATGAAGATAAATACAATGCTGAAATTGCAGAAAACTCTCTTGATCCTTCAAACCCAGGTCGTGGGCTAGATTCCTACGACTCCAAGTCTCTGTTTTTTTGTTTTTTTTGGGTTCCCCCCCCCTTAATGCTACAACTGATTTTATTACAATGAGGAGGGGGCTTTACATATCCTTACACTTGAAGGACATAGATTAAGACTCAATCTAGGAAAAACTTAATTGGATTCAAACTAGGGAATCCACTGTGGACTGGGATTCCCTTTACAACTCAACAACTTAACAGAACAAATTAGAAAGGAGCTTCTAGAGATCTCTTAAGTAACTTGCAAAAATAAATAACCAACTTCCAGAAGGATTGCTTTTTGAAAATCGGATTCCAACACACCTAGTCGGACAAGGATTCTAACCACTAATCCAATTGAAAACAAAAGGTAGATATAGGATCCTAAAATATTTTGCAATTTACTAGACCCTTTTGGTGTTCAAAGGGGGTGGGGAAATGGCCAAATTGCCTTTTGAGGGTTCGGCCAGCTTCTTGGTGTGCCAATCGGGCCTAGTTTTTTGTCCATGGGCTTTATGCTTGTTGGGCCTTGTTACATCACCGGAGTTCATTCATCCCGTACAAAGGCTCACGATATCAGAATGTATGTGGTGTGGCTTCTATGAGAATTTTATTATAAGAATGGAATAAGGAGAAAATTGATCCCCGAATTCCCTTTTTTCTGTTGCTTTGTTTTTTTCTTCTTCTTCTGTGGTGGGGGGTGGTGGTGGTTTGTTTGGGGAGAGGAGGGATAACTAGACATATCTGTGTAGAGTACTTGCATGGAAATTTAACAGTTTAATCAAAATTAAGTATGAACTAGTGGACAAGATCCCTCTGGGGAGTTGGGGGGAGGTTCAAGGCATATGGCAAAGAAGTACTGGAGGCTTGGAGCAGGTCAACACTTGAGAAGTCGAGACTGCACTTTCTCCTGAATCAACCTCATAGTAGTGTGTACTGTGGCTTGACTTGCCACTAGGTTTATGTCAACCACTGCTGGAGTAAAATATCCAATACCTTTCAGTGATTATATTTATGGAACATGTAAACACAAGTAACTGAAAGGTTGCACTTTATTTTGGTCCTGGAAATTTTTATTTCCTTTTCTTTAAGAAACAAAAATCTGGAAGAGTGGTCTTTGGTTATAAAGGACGTTAAAGTATAGCATTTTTCAAACGTCACCAAGGTAGTGTCTCTAAACTATTGAAAGCAACCTTAAAAGATTTAGAACAATTTTGCTTGTGTATGAATTAGTTCTTTACAGAGTTCCCTTACATCTTTGGCTGTCCTCTCTACTTATTTCTGTCTGCTTCTTTTACTAGTTACATTCTTTTTTTCCTTTCATATTTTAGTTGTTTTTCATTGTAGGATCATCTGATATAATTCTTGTGACCTTTTCCCCCCTTTTTTTTTTTTTTTTTTTTGGGGGGGGGTGGTATTTTGCCTGTCATCCTGTATTTGTGGGGTTTTTTTTTTGTTTTTTGTTTTTGCATGTGTTTCAAATAATTAGACACAACATTCTTTCCTGCGAGGAATTCATTTACATATCTTTTTATTAGTCATGAATTTGGACAGGAGGTGCATAAGTATTTTTAATTTTTGCTGTCTTGTTTCTTATATTCTTCCAATGCCCTCAACAGAGACAACCGGAGATACACCTTTTTGCTGCTAGGTTTAAGGAGCAAATTGGGGATATTGTTGGAGCACGTGCTGCATATCAACTTTTGCATTCTGGAATTTCACCTGGTTTACTTGAAGCTGTTGTTAAGCATGCAAACATGGAACATCGATTGGTAGTGCTACTTGAATTTTCTATTACAAGTACTTGACTCGGTCATGGTCAAATGTGTGTTTTAAATTGGTCATTTCTTTATGTTTTGCAGGGGAACTTGGAAGATGCGTTCTCACTTTATGAACAGGCTATAGCCACTGAAAGGGGGAAAGAGCAGTCTCAAACTTTGCCAATGCTATTTGTGCAGTATGCACGGTTTTTATACTTGGTGAGTGGAACCATTTTTTCCAATATGAAACAATTACTTGAATCTGCATTAACCCTGGGGGTTTCGATGTATGAGGATAAAAATAGTGCTCTTTTCTTGCACTGTTTTGGTATTTCTTAATTTATGGTAGTGGCTTCCCTAAAATTTGGGAAGCACTGATGATGGAGACCTAGATTCATGTGAATCAGAGATGAGCATTTTGTTGTTGTTGTAATGTTGTACTATTTCGTACTTTGTATGCACGGTTTTTATACTTGGTGAGTGGAACCATCTGTTCTAATATGAAACAATTACTTGAATCTGCATTGACACAGGGGGTTTAGATCTATGAGGATAAAAATAGTGCTATTTTCTTGCACTGTTTTGCTATTTCATAATTTGTGGTAGTGGTTTTCCTAAAATTTGGGAAGCACTGACGATGGAGACCTAGATCCATGTGAATCAAAGAAGATCTTTTTTGTTGTAATGTTGTACTATTTCGTACTTCGTATGCACGGTTTTTATGCTTGGTGAGTGGAACCTTTTGTTCCCTTGCTTGAATCTGCATTTTTACAGGGGGTTTAGATCTATGAGGATAAAAATAGTGCTATTTTCTTGCACTATTTTGCTTTTCATAATTTATGGTAGTGGTTTTCCTAAAATTTGGGAAGCACTGACGATGGAGACCTAGATCCATGTGAATTCAAAGATGAGCTTTTTTGTTGTAATGTTGTACTATTTTGTGCTTTTTACATTTGTGGTTTCACTATAATTTGGAAACCATCAGTTCATTTTTCTGGAGTTCTACTAGTTCACTCTTTCTTTTTCTTATTCCCTTTTTTAGCTGCTATAGGGGATGGGCTCCAGTAACAAAGTAACTTTGTTTCTCACCTGGATATAGGAAACTGAAAAATGACGAGAGCAACATTCTAGAAGCAAGGGAAGGTCACAGATGGGAAAAGTCAAAACTCACACGAAAATTACCTCACCACACAACCCAGCGCCTATGTCATACTGCTTCCTCTAGATGACTTTCCCACTATTAGTGTTAAATGGGAAATAGCCTTTGAGAAAGGCAAGCTGACCCCAAAAAAAGATCACCTATCAGCTCTATTTTGTTTTCCCTTTTAGGGGTGGTGGTGGGTGTCTAACAAGAAAAAAAAATGCCAGCTAATTACAATGGCCTTCAACCCTGGCCTTCTTCCTCATCTTGCACTATCGTTGCCCTTTATATTATTGCGTTAATGTAGGAACTAATTTCTGTTTTTGGACTTTCACACCACCTGTTAGCATTTAATTGCAATATCTTGCTCACCTAAAATTCTTTCCTGTTTTCAAGGGAATCTTTTATAGTTTATTTATTGAGTATGCTGTACATTTTTGCATAGTAATCCTTTGTGTGTTCATGCTGTTTTCCACTGGCTAGTAGACAATCTGTAATGAGCTGTGACATCTTGATTAGGATTTTGGGCTTTATTTTCATTTCCAGATTGTAGGTTTTGTGATGCTTTTGTCTCAATGACACTGTATCTTTGTGTTTATTTCGATGATGTTTTTAAGGTTGCTGCAAATGCTGAAAAAGCTAGGGAAGTTTTAGTTGAAGCAACTGATAATGTGCAACTATCAAAGCCACTTTTAGAGGTTTGTTCTTTCGAAATTCCCTTTACATTTCATTTTCTTTGCAGCTTTACTTAGTGTTTTTGTTCTTCTCTAGCTGACAATGGTGCACTTGTTGCTTTGAAATGTTTCAGGCCTTAATCCATCTGGAGGCTATACAGTCAACTCCTAAGAGAATTGATTATATAGACTCATTGGTTGAAAAGTTCGTACTTCCCACTCCTGATAATCCCAATCCTGCAAGTATCACCGACAGAGAAGAATTATCTAGCATCTTTTTGGAGGTAATGTTTTGGAGAGAGAGATGATCTTGCCTGCTGCCTTCTGAACTTTGACTGACTGGCTTGTTTAATTCATCTTGCTTCAGTTTGTGTATATCTGTGTCTTGTGAGTAATTGTTTATCCATTAATAAGGACCCAGGTTACAATTAAAATCTACATGCCCAATGAAGAAGCGCAAAATTATAGTAGCTGATAACCCAAGCTACATTCAATGATAGAACATCCCCGGTGAAGAAGCACACAATTATAGTAGCTGATAACCCAAGCCACATTCAATGTTCTATCACTAAGCAAAGCTGTTCCATTTAATTGTGATTGGGATGAGTTTCTAAGCTAGTGTCGGTCAATTTTAGGGTTAGGATTTGGTAGAGGTTTAGGTCTGATGCTAGGTTACATTGTTTGAGGAGGGGATTGTATCAGTTTAGGTTTGTTGTTTTGTTGATGGTGGAACTTTGCTGAAATTGAAAGAGCAATAAATTAGAGATTGGTTTTTATGTTTAGGAAAGGAAGAAGATGAGGGAATGTAGGGTTTCTGATGGTCAGATGAGGCTGCAAATTAGATCTAGTCCTCCAAGGGCTGTGAGGGTGATTTGATCCAAACATGGTAGTATTCCAACTGTTGGGATGATTTCCAGAGATGGACGAAAAGCTAGATTTATGTTTCAGAAGATTAGTAGAAAAAATTTTTAGTTCCAAGGTTGATCTCCATGACTCCAACTTGGTGTGAATCTTTGCTTTTGTCTCATCTACTAAAATAATATTATCTGCTAAAGGCATACATTGAGAAACCTCATCTTGAATGTATCTGATTGATGCGATCTGACTTGAATAAGGCTTAGTCTTCCAAGATCTCTTAGACTAGTTTCTAGTCCCAAATCTTGATTTCGTGTATGTTGTATGGGTTCCTGGATTGGGTTTAAACTAGTGGCCTCTAAATTCCTTGGTTGGTAAATTGGGATGGGATGGTATCAGGGGTGGTGGGGTCTTAGTTTCGGAGAGATTTAGAATAGTGAGATGTATGGTGGGATGGGGCAGGTTCTTAAGATATGGGATGAAAAGTTATTGTAATGGGCTGAAACTTGGAGGGAATGGAGGTAATGGTATGGGGATATGATCTCCCAAGTTGGTTGGGTTTGGATGGTCAGATTAGAAAATACGAGGGTTTTTTTTTTTTGGGGTTGAGGGGGGGGGAAACAAATTTTTTTTTTTTTTTAATCTCATTTTTATTATTTTATAGTCCCTCCCCCTGGATCCAAATGGTCGAAATTTCGATCGAAATGCCGCAAAAATCCAACTCAACGAAATTGAGTAGTAGCACGAGTATCCATTTCGTTCGTATCGCCGAATTTCGGTCGATACGAGTCAAATTCGACCCGATACCATATCGGGCCGACGCCTGCGTAGGTTTATTACCCTCGCCGCCTCCGTGAGTTTCGCGTTTGAGCGATTCGCGGTGATTTCGACCTAATTTTGCATTTTTGCTCATTTCACTTGCTTTCATCCCATTCTACACCTAATTTCTAGTATTCCATTTCCTTCAAACTCTTGATTTGCTCCTCCATTTGTGCATTTTCTCAAATCTTGCAAGGTGAGTAACCAACTTCCTCATTTTTTGATTTTTGTTTCATTTGTGCCTTAAATCATGTTAGATTGCTTCCAAATTTATATATGTTTACTTTAGGTGATAATCTATGAATTTGTGTGTCAAAATTATTTTTTGATTCTTCCTACTATTTTTTTATTTTTCTGTTATTAAAAATTATTTACTAAATTATGTATATTGTTAAAAATGTTTATGTATAGTACATGTATAAGCTTCAAATGGATGTATGTGAGAGTTGAGACCCATATTGCTGTGATGGTGTTGAATTAATTTTTTTTCTGTTAATTATGTAATTTTACTGTATTTAATATATATTTAAATAATTAAAAAATATATTTAAATATTAAAAAAATAATTAATTTCTGTTTTAAATTTAAAAATAGGAGAGTATTAGTGGAAGCATGTATGCAATTTTTTGAGCATGTTGTGGATATTTTTAAGATAGTTAGTGTGTATTTTATATATTTTAAAATTATTTATATATTAAAAAAATACTTATATAGTTATACATATTTTTTTTAATATTTAAAAATAGGAGGTTATTATTAGAAGCATGTATGTCATTTTTAGAGCATATTGTGGAGCTTTTCAAGATACTTAGTATGTGTTTTTGTATCGCACTCTATTTTAAAGATGTCGACATAGCTTGGGATCATGGAAGGCCACCGCTGATAAGAGGAAGAGTGAGTGTAATTACCGCAAGAAACAAATAGGAGGAGGTGGGGCCACTAGATTGAAGGTGCATCTAGCTGGTGGCACAGGATGTAACAGGTGCCCAAAGGTGCCCGTAGAGGTCAAGAAGGCAATGGCCTCATATATTAGTGGTGGAAAGCAAAGAGGAAAGAGAAAGAACACAGAGGGATGAGTTCGAGGATGCTCGTTTAGATGACCTTCCGATCCCGAGGGTTATGGTAGGGATGAGCCAGAGAGGCGTGACCCGATCCGAGGCCGATCACCGAGGAGGGCGATGATGATGAGTAGGGAGCAACAGAGGATTGATGACATCGGAGGCCAGAGGGGTCCGGGTTGTGGGTCCTCTAGAGAGCCGAGGGTAGGGAGGTGTAGGTGGCTCCCAAGTCCCCACGAGGAGGTCTCGAGTGTCGCAGAGGCCCTATCCCACGGGCCCCTACAAGGGGTCGAGCTCCTCAAAGACATCCTCAGATCCGGATCTGAGATTCTTCGCAATGATCCGGCCCTATTTGCGAGGCCCGAGCATAACAGAAAGTCGAAGCACTTATGGGGGAGTGTGAAGGAGAAAGTGGGGATGGCTTTCTCCAAATGGGCGCATTACCATAGTGTTCCAGACATACAGCTCAGGGGCCCTACTACAGAGATATGATTGAGCAGATAGGAGGGGGGGGAGTGGTGTACAGGGGCCCCACTCCATACGAGATATACAATGTGTATTTGCCTAAGCATAAAGAGGACATAAATGAATACATTAAGGGATTAAAGCCCACGTGGAATCATTATGGAGTGACTCGATGGCGATGGTTGGACCGGTCCCACTAGCACCCATCATCAATTTCATGTTGAATTGTGATGGGAGGACGTGTTCCTCAGTCGGAGATGCATCCGGTGAGAAGAAGGATGCAAAATACATTTACAAATTACAAGCAAGTGGTGAAGGAGGTTGGAGGGAAAATGTAGTTCAAATTGTGATCGATAATGGCTCCAACTACAAGAAAGCAGGTTGAAGATGCAAGAGAACTCCGTATCTAAAGTCTAAACATATAGTATTAATTTTCATTTGTAAATACATATATTTACATTACACATATACATGTACACTTTATAACTTTGTATTGATGGCTTGATGCCTTGATGGATGGACGATATAGGCTCTTTTGGACTCCTTGTGCTGCTCACCGCATTGACTTAATGTTGAAGGAGATTGGAAAGGTCAAGCTTGTGAAGAATACGGTGGACCAAGCTCGACATGTTAGCACCTTCATATATAACCACACCTATGCATTAAGGATGATGAGGGACAAGTGTCGGGGTGAGTTAGTGAGGCCGGCATAACCAGATTTGCTACTAATTGGATAGCACTGCAGAGCTTTGAGAGTAGGAAGACCGGCCTTAGGAGTATGTTTGCATCGAGGAGTGGTTTAACCGGGAGGGTTCTTCATCGGTGGGAGGAAGGAGAGCTCGCTTGACTATCCTCGATGAGAGTTTCTGCACAATGTGAGGATAGTAGTGAAGATGCTTGAGCCTCGTGGTGAATGTGTTGAGGATGGTAGATCAGCAAAGAAAACCTACTCTAGCACACATATTTGCTGCGAGATAGGATGAAGCCAAGTTGCTCAGTCTACCCACGCGGCAACAAGAAAGTCCTTCAAATCATCAACAGAGATGGGAGTCTATGTTGCAGATCCACCGCATAAGGCTGGTGAGTTGTTAGTTGTTAAGTACTTAAGTCTAGTATTTAATTTAATTTTCATTATGTTATCACACTATTAAGGCTTAAGCATTAACTATTCCCTTTTATGACATACTTTTTCTTACACAGCATACTATTTAAATCCCAAGTACCATTACAAGGACAATATTGGGATGAGGCAAGATTTGATGGATGCTGTCCAAACCGTAGTGGAGAAGTTCAACCGGATCACTAAACAAGCAATCATCCTTATGGAGGTGAGATAGTGATTAGAATCATTTGATATTCACAATTCGTAGTTTTATACTAAGTCATTAACCTAGTAAGTAGTAACTAGTAAGTAGTAACTACTAAGTACTAACTAGTTATTGTTTTTTCTCTTCATATATTAGATAAAGGCTTTTAGGGATGCCACTGGGAGCTTTGGTCGTGCTGTGGCTGTATCGGGACGGGAAACCGCCTCGCGCAAGTTCATTCATTTATTTCATTATACATTATACATTTAATTATTATATTCTATGATTCTATCTTTAATTTAGTTATTTAAGTATTAAAATGACTTGGAGTCTATGTTTGTTGCAGCTGAGTGGTGGTTGCAATTTGGACGTGATTCACACAACTTGAGTAGGATTGCAGCAAAGTGCTCTCCCAAACATGTTCGCCACCGGTTGTGGCGAATTGAGCACCTTCAGCCTCATTCACTCAAAGAGGCGCAACCGATTGGGTGTGAAGCGTCTAGAGGACCTTGTCTACCTACACTATAATATGAGACTGAGAGAGGATCATATTAGACAGGGGATGGACAGAGAGAGCACCAATATCGAGTTGGCCGACATATTTGAGATGGATGATGATGATAACCCGAGGTTGACTGGGATCGGGGATAGTGGAGACGGATTGCTGGATGAGGATGGAGGTCTTCCCAATAGTCGATTGCGGAGGAGATGGGGGCTGATGTGGGGGACTTCATGGCCCGGGAGGGGAGGCCACATGCGAGCCCGCCCGTCCCTTCGTGCCACACCCTAGTGCATCCACCCGAGTGAGGATTTGATTTTCTGGTCCGACACCGAGAATGAGGTGACTCAGCCTCCGGCGATGCGATGATGGTGTGATGATGACGGTGATGGTGATGATGGAGGGGATGAGGAGGGTGTGGGACCTCGTGATCGGGATTCAGCCGATCCTAGGGAGAGACCACCACCACCACCACCCGCCGGACGGAGAGTCGGGGGGGGGGAGGACGACCACCGAGATTCACGGGAGAGAGTCGGTTCACCCACGCGACACAGGATTCGCACCATACCGGAGCCGCATCTCGAGGCAAAAATGTTTCCTCTACATATTCGAGGAAGGGGAAGGGGAAACAGCATGGCTGGAGCACAGAGGACACACCATCATATGGGTCCACCGTCCATCCGATGCCGAGAGCTTGGTGGGATCTATGAGATCGATGAGCATTGATGATACTAGAGACTCCTCCACCTCTAGAGGATCCGGATGGCATAGGCCTCCAGAGTCCTCATATGATACCGCTCGTGGAGAGTATTGGTTCTACCGAGTCGACTTATGGTTATGGTCCTATGGTTATGGACCATATGGTGTCCCTCCCGGCTATCGATTCGGGTCGGGCCGCCAGCCACGACTAGAGCCTTATGGTTATGGAGCGGCCTATGGAGCTTATGGTGTCCCTCCCACTATCGATTATCGGAGTCACCACCGCGACCTTATCGCATCCTTATCCTTCTCCTAGTCCCGAGAGCCGGGGGGTGGTCTTTCATTTGTTGAGCGGATCTTCCACACTATTCCACAGCCACAAGGCCCACCACCACCGCCTTTGGAGATTCACAACTTCCCACCGTTAGGGAATCTTATGCATGTGGATGAGGCCACATATAGAGGTGCGTTTTTGACTATGTCCAAAACTATATGGGGCGGGGGCAAACATCATGGGAGTTATATTGTCATTTGTATGGGGTGGCAGCGGAAGAGGGAGACCTGAGGCTTGAATAGAATAGACTTGTAAGCAAGTTGTAAGTTGTAAGTTGTAACTTGTAAGTATAACAATACAACTTCTTCTCCGATTCATGTACTATATACTTTGAATGTTGGATGTTACATTTTCGTAGTTTTTAGTAAACTAGTAGTTATTATAGTGTTTATTATGTTTGAAATAGCTAGTATGCAAAAATCCAAATCAATTTGAGTGCATTTGAGGCTCGAAATTGAGTTTTCAAGAATCAGGAAAAAAGTATCCAGTTTCGGTCGAAATTTCGACCGAACCTCGAAATTTCGACCTTTTCCAAGGTCGAAATGTTCATTTCGATCGAATTTTTTACCTGGTCTGGGGGTGGGGGGGGGGGGGGGGGGGGGGGGGGGCCGGGGCCGGGGGGGAGGTGACTGAAGTAATTGATAAAAAGAGGGGCCGGGGTTTTGGGGTCTCTCAAAAAGCCCGAAAACCCCAAAAAAAAAAAGGGGGGTGAAGGGGGGGGCGGACCAGGGGGGGGGGCCAAAAAAAAAAAAAAAAAAAAGAAGGGGGGGGGGTGTTTTAGACTGCCAGTTTACTTGATTGGAGCCTTATGGAGGCAGCAATATGCCTAAAAATGGGAGTTGAAGGCTGCAGTATACAGCCATAGTCAAGAGTGTAAGCTTGATTACACTGAGAACCTTGTTAAGCCTTGGATCTTCAATGCCAATTGACAGAACCAAAATTTTCACACGAGAGATGCTCAAAGAGAAGCTTTGTACTCAATATTCTAAATCTGACCCTCCCGTTGAGTGAAGGGATCCATTTACACAAATTATGGGCTGGAATTCCTAGTCTGATTTGAATTCCCAGCCTTATTATATTGTGAGGTTTATAGCTAGTCTTGTACAAGTGACTGAGTTAAAATAATAAATAAATACGTGTCTAAGAAAAAGGAAAACTTGCATGCCTAACATGCCCCTCAAGTTGACAGAATTACAATTTTTCTGCTAGTAGTCTGATCAAGTAAGGAAAGATCTAGAAATAAATAGAAAATAAGCTCTCGGGCAGCAGCCCTAGCTGCTGAGCAGTAACCCTAGGGGGTGTCTTTTGGACCTCTACTTGGTCTTGGAGGGGTTGGATACTGCATCAATGGGTGAATCATTAATGATATGCACAGGCACACAGCCAGATAAGGGGGTGAAGCTGATCCTTGATGTAACATTGGCCCCCAATTGTGATTACACTTTTCACTTTATGATGCAGATCCAGCACTGAATTGGCCTATTTTCCTTTGAAATCAACCTGGGGTCCATGTAAGTAGATGTTGGGCCTTCGTTTAATACGTTTGTGTGGTCATGGGCCTATTCTATGGGCCCAAAAATTTAGCATTTAGGTATAGTACGAAAATAGTTTAGTCTATTAGTTAATTGGTCTAATTATGTAATTATGTAAATTCTGCCGAACTTAAGTTATAAGGGAAGAATAGTCTTTTTCTAATGTTTTATTTCAATTTTTTATGAGTCTTAAAACAGTCTGGGCTGGTCAGTTTCTATTTTCCTAGTTAAAGTCAGTTTCTAACTCCAAATTTCAGTAGGACTTCTTATGTAACGTTATGTAGCCCCCCCATTGGTTGAGTTTGAGAACTGATTTGAATGAAAGAAAATAATTTTCCCTTTGAGCACTTTTTATGTGTTTCTTTGGTTCTGTCAATTAGTCTGGGAGGGCCAGGATGAGGACTTTTGGTTTTGTCCATTAGTTTGAAGATCCAAGCATTAGATATTTTGGTTATGTCAATCAGTTTGAAGATCCAAGCATGAGGTCTGATTTTATCAGTAAATCTGAAGAATAAACCCTAGTAAGGTTCTAAGCTAAGTTTAGCTCAGATCCTTGATGGTGGCTGTAAGAGAGCCTTTGACCACCATCGACAGCTGCATTCCAGCTTCATCCAGGCTTCATTCAAGGTCCAAACCAGGCACATTGGAAGCCTCATCAATCCCCTTGCCCACATTTTTTCCATTTTCTTGAATTTTTGGACTTTTTAGAGACCCAAAATTCAAGGTCAGATCTAGCCAATCTAACCATTAGAACTGTCATAAAACTTTGGCAACCTCGTTCCCCCAACCCTAGTGACCTTCCATCCCAATTTCAGCCCCTTCTGACCAACCAAACCCTAGATCTATCCATCCTTGTTATAGTCACCTTGTTTTTCCTCCAAAATTGAGAAACACAATATCTCCCAAACTACCCATCCAAAATCATTGAAACTTGAAAAGATTGTTCTAAGGATCAACATATAAATTCCTTTAAAGTTTTATCCCATTCCCCTAATTTTCATCCCATCTCAAATTTGCCCCATATGGAGGAACTTTTCAACTTCTAAGGGGTGGGTTAAAAACTTAAAGCATCCCTCACACCCTAAACATCCTTCTACTTCTATCCATCTATATCGCATCAAACCAAACCAAATCCCCAGCGAGGAATTAAAACACAATTTTTAGGAATCAATTGGGAAACAATCACGGATACACCCTAACCGAAACCTTTCTTTTGGGTCTGGAATGCAATCTAGGCCTAGAGATCCTTGAAGCTGCAGCCTTATTCGATCATGGCTGCATCAGAGTAGTATCAGATCAAAGAAGAACCAACTATGGCAGAATGTGATAGACGTCAAGTATATCCTCAAGTTCATTGTCGTAGGTACATTTTTGTAAGAGAATGGCATAGACCTCCTGAGGTATATGAGTTGGAGCATATGATGGCAGAGATGATCCTCAGGTATTTTATAAATTGATAGATGCTTTAGTCATCTCATTCCACATTGCATTGGTATCCCTTTAAAATCCCATTTTCCTCGTTAATGAAGTAGTCAAACAAGGAAAATGGGATTTTAAAAGGGATATCAATGCAATGTGGAATGAGATGGCTATGTGTATTAAAAAGGTGGCTAAAGATGTTCTAGGTGAATCAAAAGGAAAGATCCATTCTTATAGAGAGACGTGGTGGTGGGATGGTGAGGTTCAAGTTGCCATTAGGAATAAAAAAGCTAGTTTTAAGACATGGCAAAGAACTAAAGATGTTGAAGATCTTCAAAGGTATAGGTTGTATAGAAATGAAGCTAAGAAAATTGCGGGAAAAGCAAGGGAAAGGAAGTATGAAGAGTTATACAATAAGTTGGGCACCAAGGAAGGGGAAAAATATATTTATTAGATAGCTAAGATGAGGGATAGGAAGAGTAGAGATCTTGACCATGCTAGATGTATTAAAAATGGAGATGGTAAAGTATTAGTTTGTGAGGAGGACATTAAGAAAAGATGGGAAACCTATTTCTGTAGTTTACTAAATGAGCATTCTTCAAGCACTTATGTTTCGGACGATTACACTTTTCACCAAGGCACCAGTGTCCGAACTTATATACGTAGAATTTCGATGTCCGAAGTAAAAGACGCTTTAAGGAGGATGAAACTCGGCAAGACACAAGGTCCTGATGAAATCCCAATTGAAGTATGGAAGAGCTTAGGAATCCATGGACTAGTTTGGTTGACTAAGTTGTTTAATAAGATTATGAGCACAGAGAAAATGCCAGATGATTGGAGGAGAAGTGTTGTGGTTCCAATTTACAAAAATAAAGGAGATATTCAAAGTTGTAATAACTATAGAGGCATTAAATTGATGAGCCATATGATGAAATTATGGGAGAGAATAATTGAAACCCGTTTGAGACACTTAACTACATTTACGGAGAACCAATTTGGGTTTATGCCGGGAAGATCTACAACGGAGGCTATTTACTTAATTAGGAGACTTATAGAAAGGTATATAGAATGTAGGAAAGACCTTCATATGGTATTTATTGACCTAGAAAAAGCTTATGATAGAGTCCCTAGAGCGTTAATTTGGCAAGTACTAGAGAAAAGATGTGTTGCAAGTAAATATGTAGATATAGTTAAGGTTATGTATGATGGTTCGGTGACTAGTGTTAGAACAGTGGGGGGACAAAGTAATGAATTCCCGATAACAGTTGGGCTACATCAAGGGTCAACTATAAGCCCATATCTATTTGCACTGGTAATGGATGAATTAACCAAAGACATTCAAGATGAGGTCCCCTGGTGTATGCTTTTTGCGGATGATATTGTGTTGATTGATGAGACCCAAGTGGGGATAAATACCAAATTAGAATCATGGAGAGTAGCTTTGGAATCAAAAGGCTTTAAACTTAGTAGATCGAAGACAGAATATCTAGTTTGTAACTTTCATCATGATCGGGCAGATGATGAGGTGGTGATACTTGACGATAAAGAGATTCCTCAGAGTGATTGTTTTAGGTACCTAGGTTCAATCATAAGTAAAAGAGGTGATTTGGAAGATGAGGTTTCCCAAAGAATTAAAATAGGGTGGATGAAGTGGAGAGGTGCGTCCGGGGTCTTATGTGATCGGCGTATTCCATTAAAGCTTAAAGGAAAATTTTATAGGACCGTTGTTAGACCAGCTATGATATACGGTGCAGAGTGTTGGGCTGTTAAAAAGAATCATATAGATAAACTCAGTGTAGCAAAAATGAGGATGCTAAGATGGATGAGCGGCAAAACTAGGATGGATAAGATAAGGAACAATCATATTAGAGTTGGTCTGGGAGTTGCTCCTATAAGTGATAAGCTTAGAGAAAGTCGTTTGAGGTGGCACGGCCACGTTCAACGGAGACCTATAAATGCTCCTGTTCGGAGAAGTGATATAATCCATATTGAAGGAACTAGAAGAGCTAGGGGTAGACCTAAGATAACCTTAGGAGAAGTGGTGAGAAAGGATATGTATAGCTTAGGCCTTGTATCTAGCATGGCCTCGAACATAACTGATTGGAGGGCAAGAATCCATGTAGCCGACCCCATTTAGTTGGGACAAGGCTTATTGTTGTTGTTGTTATGGATGCTTTAGTTTTTGTCAGTGCTGCAAGCTGATTTAGCATATACTCAACTAACAGGATATGCCCATCGACAATGAAATGCTATAGAAAGAGGTGAAAAATGAAGGCAATGAACCTATTACCTGGGCAGAAGTGAAAGAAGAACCGAGCAGAACTTTCCACCCAAAAGAGAGTAGAATTCAATGACATCATCAATTAAAAACCTTCAAACAATGATACCACCCAAGGTCCTCCAAAGCTGAATATAGGAACAGGGAAGGTGCTGACAGAAATGTCTACCCTAGAGTTCCTTATAATAGAGAATACAGGTATGATAATCCCACCTTGATAGATATGATGAGGATGAAAGACCCCCATAGAGAAAGGCCACATCATAAGACAACTACACACTTGACTTTGAAGAGCACGTGCAAGCTTTCTTCAATGGAGGTCATGATCAAAGAAGACAATGGGAATACCTCCCATCTAGAGGCAGCTACATTCGTTGGAGATCAATGTCAAAATGATTCTCATAGCCAAATTCTTAGTATTGGGGATGGAAACAAAGACAAAAACAAGGTGAATGCTAGTTGAAAAACTTTGATAACAAGGCAAAAACAATTTTTGCTCTTATAGGAAGACTAAAGGATCCAACAGTTAAAGAAATCAAGGCAAACAGTGTTGAGAAATAGGCAGCACTTAAAGCTCCAATGATGGAAAGACAACATGAAGTCAAGCTCACACAGCTCAAGGAACTTGAAGTTTGAATAAAGGAAATTCTACAGGTAGAAGGCAATACTGCAGGGGCCTACGCAAGCAAGTATAAAACAATAGAAGACAATGCTGCCCAAGAAGTTTGAAGTAACTCCTGGGGTATTGCCCGAAGAAGTACCTTCCTATTTTTAGATGCTCATTATGCCCTTGACCTAGCTTGTGGTTCTGTTCTACCTGAAGGGGAAGAGCTAACATTTGAAACTAGAACAAGGATTATGTAGGTAGCAGAATTTTTTGAAAAGGAAGACATTAAAGCATGCATGGCTGAAATAGTGCAAGATGAAGAAGAAACTGAGAGCATTCCTAGTGTTTTAACAGTGCCAAAGTTAAGTAGTGATGTTGGCAGGTTAATTTTTAAGTCAAGTATGGCCCTATAATGGTGTGAACCTATCATACCCATTCAATGAAAAAACTAAGTTTCTTCTTCTTTTTGTTTTCTTCCCCCCCCCCCCCCTCTTCCACCACTGCTGCAATTTCCAGCATCCACCCCCCGGTTACCCCCTAATATCAGTGTTACTCCAAACAAAAATATCATGTAGATCCCCTATCAACAAGAAGTCTTTTTTCTAAAGACAAATTCCTCTCCGGTTATGTGGACTGTTTATTATCTCTTCAATTGAAAAAAAACCAAGCAAACGAATGTGAAATCAACTTGCTGAGAGATTGTTTTAGGAATCATAGCCATAATGTTACATGGTTCTAGGTTAACACTATTAAATCTGTATTCACTTCTGGTTTCAAGGAATTCATTCTTTACATTAGAAAGGGTATTATAGATACTTAGACACCATTGAAGGGGTTTTTGTTTTATCTTGTCCAAAAAACAATCTATTGGTAGGGGGTCTAACTAATATTTTGATTTGTTTTGGGGTGACATTAATATTAGGGAGCAATTCAAGAAGTGACGTTGATAATTTTCCCATAAAAACAAAAAGAAAAAGAAAACAACCACCCATGCAGGGCAATTAGGGGTTGGGGTTGCAAAACCAAAAAGGAATTATTTGTCCAATGACCAAATTCTCTTTTTGCTCTCACCCACCCACCATATGATGTAAACTGTTTCCAGGGGTTGCATAGGGCCTAGGGTTAGTTCCCCAAACCTATGGCCCCTATTTCGATCCAGGGGTATTTTGGTCAATTTACAAATTTCATGGTGTCCTAGGCCAGGGTTTGATTGAGCCCAGTTAATTTTCAAGACCTAGATCTATTTTTATTTTCTTGTTTGGATCATCATTTAGTGTTCTATTGAAGAGTCCTTGTCTCTCGACCTCAAAAAAGAAGAGTCCTTGTCTAGGTGAGGTTCCTAGGTTGGGTTGGAATCCCCTAGTTTGAGTCTAATTTTTATTAGGATTCCATATCCACTCCTAGAATCCAAGTTGGATCTATCTAGAGTAAGTTAGGATAGAATCCTTTTTTATTTGAGAAGTTGTTGGTCAAGTTGGTCATAATTAGAATTAGAGAGTCAGTTTGAAGTCAATTAGGTTTCCCAATCTGAGTCTTAGTTTGTTTCTTTTAGAGTCTATAAATAAGGCCTTGATTCTCTATAAGCACTAGTGATGTAGGAGAAACCCTAGAAACTAGGGGACCTACAAAGTGGGCTACTAAACTCCTAGAATTAAACACCTATTCTTGACAGATAGTAAAGAAATGAATTTGCAGCACTTGAAATCTGATTAATCATGTATGTAAGACAGCAAAAGTAGAGAAATAAGTCTTATTGGTAAACACAACTAACAAGAATCAATAGGGAAACAAGGGGATGGGGATCTTGGCACCATAACACGAAATTGAATGCAAGAGTATTAAGAAACTTAAAGAAGATAGAGCTATCCTAATCAATATCAGATTTCTAATGAGGAATTCAACAATTAACAATGTAATTGGGTGACTTTAAATTATGGTAAACTTTAATGGGGTGACTTTAAATTATGGTAAACCGTAGGGGGTATTTGATATTAGCATACTTAATGGGGTGACTTTTAAATTATGGTAAACCGTAAGGGGTGACCGTTAAGTACCCGAATGAGGCGACTTAACAAAGATGGAATAACTCAAAAAGATAATAGCAATAATGGACTTTGAATAAAGTTGAACGAGAAACAAAACACACTACTAGCAGTAGGTGAATCCTATGGCTACCCAAGAGCAATAACTCTCACCCAATAACTCAAAAACCTTCTCTTCCTCTACTCTTCCTTCCCTCTATTTATAGCAATTTCGTTCCTACAATATTAATCAACAGAATCATCCCAATTCGAATAGGACTCTTCAAATCTAATCCTAAAAAGTAACTTGAATGTAATATGACTCTTCAAATTTAATCTTAAAAAGTAACCTGAATGTAATATGACTCTTCAAATCTAATCCTAAAAAGTAACCTGAATGTAATATGACTCTTCAAATCTTCCACCCGATTTAGGAGATTTGCTTGCCACGCTTTCGTTTATAGACTCGTGATACAAGGGGCTTATCAATACTCCCCTCCAACAGTTTCACCTTGTCCTCAAGGTGAAAATCTGGAAAGTGGGACTGCATCTCATCATAAATTTCCCAAGTATTTTCACAAGGAGGCAGTCCTTTCCATTGAATCAAACGAGATGGGCTTGGTGTTAATGGAATGGGTTGGGCCTAAGGGTGTTCTTTTAAATGGGTTAGGCCTAAGCACTTAAAATGGTGGATTAAGGAATATGGGTTGGATATTGGGTTAATGAAATAAGATGGGTTGGGGTTTAATGTAGTGGGCTTGACCCAAGGGGGTTTCTTTGGGGGTCTAGCGGGCCAGTCTTTATGTTGGGTTTGTTTGGGCCTTAAGTTTGAGACGAAACATAACTGGTTGAGGCCCAAATAACACAATCTTTGGCTCATAGGGATTGGACCAAACCCACATACCAGTTTGAGGTGAATCAAACCAACCCCAAAAAACCTAAAACTCCATCGTCTTCTTCCTTTCCTGCAAACCGAAGTCTTCGCCGCCTGCAACTTGCCGCCGATTGTACCCGGCCTCATTCTATGCTTCTTCACTTCACCACATCTCCAAATGTGGAACAGAAAGAGTACTTCATCCTCCGTTTGATACTTCTTTCTAGCCTTCTTTACAGCCCGATTTGGCGATTCAGTCACATTGATACTATACTCTGATCCAACCTGGTTGGTGTCTATCTCCAAATTTGATCTCGGTTGTCTCCAGTCGCTAAACTTACACTTCAGGGCTTCTTTGAATCCCGTCCAAGAAAATGTCGTCCAATTCTTGCGATAGATCCAGTCAAGTGCCTCTCCTTCCAGATGTTGGATCGCCACCCCCAACCACCGCTCTTCATCGATCTGGTTCTCCCAGCAGAAGAGAAGAACCTCTAAAATCCATCTTTGAACTCTTCCTTCACCAGAAAACGAAGGTAGTGCCATCACCTCCCTGGATTGTTACAGCTCTGATACCAATTGTCAAGTACCCGAATGAGGCAACTTAACAAAGATGGAATAACTCAAAAAGATAATAGCAATAATGGACTTTGAATAAAGTTGAACGAGAAACAAAACACACTACTAGCAGTAGGTGAATCCTATGGCTACCCAAGAGCAATAACTCTCACCCAATAACTCAAAAACCTTCTCTCCTCTACTCTTCCTTCCCTCTATTTATAGCAATTTCGTTCCTACAATATTAATCAACAAAATCATCCCAATTCAAATAGGACTCTTCAAATCTAATCCTAAAAAGTAACTTGAATGTAATATGACTCTTCAAATCTAATCCTAAACAAGTAACGTGAATGTAATATGACTCTTCAAATCTTCCACCCGATTTAGGAGATTTGCTTGCCACGCTTTCATTTATAGACTCGTGATAGAAGGGGCTTATCAGTGACCCTGATAATTTTCCTTTTTTTCAACTCAATAGGTTCAGTAGTTGTAGCTATTTGTAGCTGGGTTAGCAGGTAGTTGGACATGCCATGATGTTGTTACTTGTTTGGATTTCACAGAGGCCTTTATGACCTAGAGGATGTGTGCCTTGTGATATTCCACATGTTGAATTTGATGATCCTATCAAACATACGTCTCACCTCTAGTGGTCCTCTTTTTTGATATTCAACTCTGAAATGCTCATTTTTCATGACTTATCAACCAACTAAGAATTATATTATGCTACAATTGAAACTGTCTGGCATGAAATTTTGACGGAGGGATAGAAGACAGAGTACTAACCTGTGCACCATTATAGTGTCGGGGCTGTGACGATATCTGAGAAGTACCAGCGCAGCACACAAGGATCAATGGAAAAGGCAAAAAGAGGAGGAAGTGAATGGAATAATCTCTTCTTCATTACTAAAAAAATTCCTATTAAGAGAAAATTATATAAAAATACATTCCCCTTATTTACAATATCGACTTGTTGTAGACAAATATAACCTTATTAGATAAATGAATACCAAGAGTACCCTTATTGTACTGCTTAATGAGTACAAACTGCCACATTGTAGTTATAAATTGCTTGTTGGATATTTCTTGTAATATATTGAAGTTACTTTCTTTTCTCAGATTCTGATTTCATATCTCTTGCAGTTTTTGGATCTCTTTGGAGATGTAGAGTTTATCAAGAAGGCTGAAGATCGGCATGCCAGGATCTTTTTACGTCACAGGAACACGTCAGAGTTGAGGAAACGGCATGCTGAAGACTTTCTAGCATCAGACAAGGCAAAGCTTGCTAGATCTTATGCAGGTGTTCCCTCAACAACCCAATCGGTTATGGGTGCATACCCGGCAGCACAGAATCAGTGGGCTGCTGGATATGGGCTGCAGCCTCAAGCTTGGTCACAGGCTTCACAAGCTGCACAGGCAGGACAACAATGGAACCCTAGCTATGGCCAACAGGTAGGATTTGCTTTAATTTGTTGCTGTTATGTGATTTTTTTTCTTCTGCTGCATGGAGTTATAAATCTACTTTATGGTCCAGTCCAGAGTCTAGAGTAGACCGATAACATGGCTGGAGCCATAATAATAACCTGGACCCATATTGAAATATCTAAGGTAAATCAGAAAACTAGTCAAATCCCTGAAAGCAATGAAATTTGAAAGAAATACCAATCCAGGTCTTGTATGGTTGTATTTATGACTTTATGGGTAATTTTTTTATAAAGTTGTTCATAAATGTGAAAGAAACAAGGGACATTGACCACCTATTTTTCTCCTGTCCCTTCTCTCGTCCCCTTTGGGATAGAGCCCTTGCATCCATTTGGCCACGTTCGAGGCGTTCACATGGGTTTGATCGTGATTGGCTTTGGATTTCAAGGAATTATGCTGGTCTCTCCATCTGTGACCGCCTTGGCAAGCTAGTCTTTTGTGCCGCCATCCATCACATTTGGTGGGAGCGCAACCTTAGAAGATGGACCACCAAATCGCGATCCCTAGATCTGATTTGGAAAGCCATCTTCTTTGATGTTTCATCTAGATTGTTCTCCCTCCCCCATCCCCCGGTTGATGACAGCCCCAGAAATAGGTTGATTGTTAGCTTCTAGGGCCTCAGCTGCTCCTTCATCTCCCCCTCTTGAGTTCCCTCCTCCCCCCCCCCCCCCCTTTTTTTTTTTCCTTCTTTCTTGTTTGCCCTTTATTTTTCTGTTGTGCCGATGTTGTTTTTTAATATATTATTCATTCACCCAAAAAAAAAACAAGGGACCGTGAACCAGTTTGGGTAAAGGTCACTTGAACAGTGTCACCTAGGTGTAAGTGTCTGATGACTAAAAAGAGAAACCAGAAAACATCATCTTAATGAAAACAGGAAACAGGGGAAGAAATATAGATTGCCTGTAAACTGTAAAGTGGCGAAGAAACTGGTGAGTGGTGAGAGTAGTGGTACCTTGTTTCAGAGCAACCTAGTAGATAAATAGAGGAGATATGAATAGAGGATGACTATTGAATTTCAGTGAAAAATATGTGTCTTGAAGGAGACGTGAGCTAAGAAAGTAAGATGAAAACCTGACTTCAAAGCATGGTACCTGTCCAGACCTAGAAAACTGAGGAAGAATAGGAGAAATAATGAGTTGATAAGAAAAGAAACGTCAACATCATACCTGTGGTTAGAAGCTGAAAATCAGAGCAAGACAAGGGAGAGAACAATATAGGTGGTCTTCAACAAGAAACAACCTGCAACCATGAAACTTAAAATTGCTATTCAGCCGATCTAATATCAGTTGGAAGGTGGGGAGTCTGCATGATGCCCCTAGGTACAGATGCATTCTTTTTGGTGGGTGGTAGTGGGGGACCAGGGCAAACTGACTGGCTTCCATCCCATGATTCTTCCACCTCACACCCAATGGCCCCGATGCATGTGCGGGGACTGCACTCCCCCACTGGAAGCACTTCCCTATGTTATTGATGCTCTTCCCTATGCTTCTTCAGTCTTGTAGCTTTAATTAAAGCATTAGCTCCTAATGTTTTTAAGAAAAGTTTCCTGTTTAGCTTTATTTTAACAAATTACCAAATCTGGGTCTTATTTTTCCTGGCCTGGACTCCATGCTCAATCTTGTTGATTAGTGCAGCAGCAGCTGCACCAATATTGTACTAGCCATTTACCATGTGGAAATGGAATAAGCATACTTACTAAGGGGGAAATGGCATTTGCTTGAAATGGTTGTAACTATGTTTAGCTGTCATTGGAAATGGATGCAACTGAGGGGGTGGGGTGGGGGGGTGTGGAGAATCTTGGAGTAGAACCATTAGATGGCAGTACAATGTCAGGGGAAGTTGATTGAGATTATTAGGCTAGCTACCATAACAACCAACCGTGCAACCAGTTGGAGGGTTCAGAAAAGTAGAAGCCTGAACCAGTTGTGAAATAAGAGGAGTAATGAGGCTTCGTCGAATTTAGGTTTAACAAGGTCCCTGTGAGATATTTTAATTTTTCAGCAGAATCTCTGGGTCAACTAATCTCTTTCTTTGATGCGAGATCATTTTTCAATTTACTTTAGTTGTCTTCTTCTGCGTAAGCCGACATAGTTCTCATAACAGGTTCTCTGATCTGATGTAGGCACTCTATGTTTGTCCTGGACAGGGTCTTATGTCAGTGTTCTAGATGTGGTATCTAAGGGATCTTCATATATTTTACCCTTTGTCGTGTATATGTTTTGGGTTATTGTTTTCTTTTGGATGCAAACTTCCTATTGTCTTCAGTACTTGTCGTCTAACAAAAGAAGAGAAAAGCTACTTTGGCAGATCTAATTTGATTAATACTTATGCATAGGAAAAAAAAGTTATGGGAAAAGCCTCCTTTTTATCGCTGCCTAACTGGATTTCTGTCTGCTGTATATGATTTACAGGCTGGATATGGTGGGTATGCTGGTTATGGCAGCACCTACACTCCTCAGGTGGCCACGTCAACTGCCCAAACAGCTGCATATGGCACTTATCCGCCAACATACCCTGCCCAGGTATTTATTTGACTATTGGTCAGAAAATCCCTGGAGTTTCACTTGGCTTACATAATCCTGTGACATTCTTGAGGGCATTCTCCAGTTTGTCCACCACCTTCTTAACATTTGTCCCATTAATTTAATTGAGCATTTGAGCCTGAGGTGTAGGATTGGAATTGATTATTATCATCTTCATCTAGGACCAGCATTCTCATGTGCACTGCAAGTCTAGCAATGGTTTGTAACCCCTTGCTGTTAAGTCTGTGAGTTTTGGTTCATAGTCAATCCATTGTGGTTGACCTAAATGGCCTTTCAGAAGTGTCACAATCATTGTTGTCAAGGTTGTTGGCCCCAGAGAAACATCTGTTACCTAGCAGTCTTGAGTGCCTGGAGGTGAGAAATCACAGAATAATATTTGCTTGCTCAGCATTAGAGTTGGAGATGGTGTTGATTATACTAATGTTCCAGTTGTATACACATTTTAGCATTTGGCTGCCGTGTCCTCACTTCCTGTTATGGAAAGTTGAAACTGAAGTGTGTGATATGTTATTGGAACTAGAATGTTTTTATCTGTTTCTGGTTTGGCCTTTTTTCTGCAAAGTAAGTTTTAGTGATTTCAATTGAATTGCTTTTGGTTGAAAAATGTAGAAATAAGTGGGAAGCAGAAAGGAATGACAATTGCTCAGCTGTTGCGTTTTTTTATTGTACGTATCATGATATTCTTATTTGATTATTTTTCAGCAGGCTGTTCCACAGCAAAGCTATGTCCAACCAGCCACAGCAGCAACCTTTGCTCCACCAACTCAACAACAGGCACCGCCAGTACAGCAGGCGTACTACGGCACTTATTATTAAGCAGTTAAATATCATCCCTTCCCAATTTTGCCATCTGTAAATTAGGGTCTTCTTGCATCTATTTGATAGAAATTATAGGGTATGTCATATGTGCCCTAGGGTTATAGAACTTGGGTGCGGTAGCTCTTTGGTATTTTAGCAGGGATCTGTGTTTACCAGGCAATGTGTTGGAAATCTGACCCACCCATTAGGTGAATTCCAGTAGAATTGGATATTGGATACTGTTTTCCTTTTATTGCAGACATTGTATGTAATCTTGCCTATGATTGTAATTTGATTTGGGAGCTCAATGAGAAATACCAATCAACATGATTAAGGCTCTTTTTGGTATCAATTCTCATTCTCTATTATGCCTATTAAAAAAATAAGTACAAATTCTTTTGCAAGAATGGTTTGATTATCGAATAATTAGAATGGAATGTTTGGGCAGAATTGTTAAATATGTCAGGAGTGTTAAGTGTCTTTTCCCTCTCTTTGCTTGTCCCAATGGTATTTCTCTCTCCTGGCGTTCTTTGGTTTTGGGTTTTCTTTTTTTTTTCGTGTGCCCTTTTTGTTTCTCTTTGCTGTTTGTCCGGCCTGGAATTTTGCTTTTCCAAAAGAAGTCAGTCTGTTCAATTGTGAGAAACTTTAACCTGCATGCTTCAAACTATTCTTTTTCTTTTCCCCGTATTTAAAAGTGCTCCTTAAAGCTTCCTGAGAAGACCCGTTCAAGTTTCATGGATGTCTGTCTTGTAAACAAATTGTTTTGATTTGGAAATCGTTGCAATGCTGCTGGAGACATTACTAAATTCAGGGTTGTCCTCAAGGCAGAATTCCTAAATATCATTTCTTCAGTTCAAAGAATTGTTATCCCTGCGTGCGTTTTTACAATTTTACTCGTCTTCAGTTCATGAGTTTGGATCCCTTATCCATCGGGGAGAGGTATGTGGTTCTGTCAATTTTGTACCATACAATAAAAGTATTGGTTCTATCACTTTTTTACCATACAATAGGGTATGACTCGTTGTGGAGTATTGATTAAAGACTTGTTTGCTTACATGAATCTATAGAATTGAAAATTTTGGATTCATGAATATGATACCGGTTTGGTTGTGAAAAATCTTGGATTAATGAAATCTAGAGATTCATCATTGGATGTTACTCCCACTATAAAAACGCTAAATATTTACGCATTCACAAAAATTAGAGTGACCAAACAGTTTTTCAGGATGAATCCACATATTTCATTTTACAACCAAACAATCAATTTTATGAATTATGACTCTGTAGATTTGAAATCTCTATGATGTAACCAAACAGGCCCTAAGTGAATAATTAAAGATGAAAATCCCAATAAGTGTGATGTGAAGACCACATTTATATGTTGGGGGAAAATGTGAGGTGGGCATATATGACATTTGGAGCCCCACATTTATCTTTTGGGAAAAATGTAAAAATGTGAGGAGGGCACATATGACATTTGGGACTCCAGATTGACTGAAATGCATTTGTGGTGCACATGCCGACAAACACGTAGAAGATGACTTGGAAAAGTTCAAATTAAAGATTTTGAAAATAATGCACGCGAGTACATTTTTCCACGTGGGATAAAAACCTTATCTCTCATATCCATTTTGCGTCTCATTGGATATTAGCGTCCCAAGTCAGCACGGATAACATAACTCTTAGCACTCTTAATGAACTTTAGCTTCCCTCCCAGAAGGCACTTCGTCTTCTCTACTGAACACCTAAACCCTTAACAGGCTAAAACCACCACCGCCACTAGTAGCAGAGCAACAGATTCCGGCAACCATGGCTGCTGCAGCAGCAGCTGCAATAGGTTCTTGCTTCACCGCTGCTAGTACCAGTTGCATCCGTTCAAAACAGGTGGCACTTGATTTTGTCCTAAGAATTGGCCACGTCCGAACTCTACAAGTGGCAGCTTCAGTGTCCCACTCTCACTCCAGCGAATTCGTCTCAACTGGTGTGATCTTCCACAACTGGCGCACACCGAGGATCTCAGCAGCTGTTGCACAAGAAGAGGCAGCAACAACTTTCCAACCAGAAACCGAATCGGCGGAGGAGCCAGAAGGTACTGTTGATGAGAAGGAAGAGGATCAGGTTTTGGATGGTGAGGAAGCTGATCAAGCTCCTCAAAACACCAAGCTTTACTTCGGTAATTTGCCTTATAACTGTGACAGTGCTCAACTTGCTGGAATTATCCAAGATTATGCAAGTCCAGAAATGGTTGAGGTATTTAATTACTGCCTTGCTTCTTCATTTATATCATTTACGATTTGATTTGGTCTTCGCTGAGTTCCATATAGTCGATTACCCTGGGACCAATCGAGTGTGCAAGGCCTTTTTCCTAATTAGATTTCCCCATTTGTGTTCATACTTCAACATGCAAAATCCTTTTTGTGTTCATATTTCATTTTCATGCCCTAAATATTCAGGAAATTCTAAGAGCTCACCAACTTAGTTAGTGGCATCCATCCAATCCATTCCCCTTCTTGTCGCATTATTCGTGAAGGCTACTTGTTGATTTGTTCAACAGCAGTTGAGGGAATGAGTCAAGTATGCCAAGGAAAATGAGATCCGCATTGGATCTGTTTGAAGCAAAACCTCAATCCCCATTTGTTACCAAGCTGAGCAGGGTTGATGGGATTGCTCTGAGTAATTGGCCTATTACCCAAGGCACTACAGCCAGTACTTGTTCTAATCTATTTTTATGGTATTAGGTGCTTTATGATAGGAATACAGGTAAAAGCAGAGGATTTGCATTTGTTACAATGAGCAGTATTGAAGATGCAAATGCAGTTATCAAAAACCTTGATGGAAGTGTAAGATCCTTCTCTCTCACTCATCTTGAGAAAAATTCTATCTGCTTATCTTCTGTAGTCAGATCTAAAATGCATAATCAAATTATGGCTATTGAGATTTTTTTTTTCAGATGTTACTATTACATATACTTCATGTTCCTATCTTGCTTCACTATCTGATCGTATAATTTCCCTTTATGATTCAAGTTTTATCCGTGTTATTTGAATCCTTCCAGTATCTGTTACAATTTAATGGATGAGGCTGTCAAATTAAATCCTCTTCTTATCTCCTTGACACATTCCATCATGTTACTGTAACAGTGTAACACAACCAAATCTTCAGACTCGTTACTTCAGTGAAATTTGGCAACGGATTTAACATACTTGCAGAATGTTCTTATATGTGTTATTTGCTCTTTTATCTGAAATTCTTATACCAGAAATTGATAAATATATATATATAATGAAACAATTTTAATTTTCAGACATATGGGGGTCGGACACTTAGGGTGAATTTGTCAGATAAACCAAAGCCTAAGGAACCCATGTATCCTGAAACGGATTACAAGCTTTTTGTTGGAAACTTATCATGGTCAGTCACATCAGAGAGTTTGCTACAAGTGTTCCAAGAATATGGTAATGTTGTTGGAGCCAGGGTCCTATATGATGGAGAAACAGGACGATCTCGTGGTTATGGTTTTGTTAGTTATTCATCCAAGCTGGAGATGGATGCTGCTCTTGAATCCCTCAATGGAGTGGTACTTCTCTTTCTCTCTCTATTTAGCATCTAATCTTTTATTCACTACACTCCCACATAAGCATGAATGTATGTGCATCATCCATTTTTTACATGCTTATTTTTAGCCAAGGTCCAGGCCTACATGGATCCAGCTGAAGCCTGAAACAATCTTATTCAGAGTATCACATATATGGGAAATCTTTGCTTCTCTCCGATTCGAACATCATGAATATGTTCTGATGCAATTTCTGGCTTCGACTTTTTAAACCTCAACTCCATAGTAGCAAGTGTATGCTATCTATGAGAATGTCATGGCTTGTGAACAATGAACATCAGCTAGGTGCTTTTCCCTTTTTTCATGGTTTCTCTCATGCATAAGCAATTTTGATGACAACCTCTGAGCACAAATCCAGGATCATCACCTTGAAGCAGTTGCTTCTTATCCAATTAAATCTCCAAAGTATGGCCTTCTGTTGTCATATATATCTGATGTTTTAATGCATATGTGGACACATTAAACCATATCCATGATGCAAGACTCTCACCTCTGCATCAGACTGTTATTATTATATGAAGTAGCTAATTTGTTCCCTCAACTGCTTGGGATCTTTTTTCTGGTTTTCAGGAGGTAGAAGGGCGAGCAATACGTGTCAACATAGCACAGGGTAAACGATCTTGAATGTAAAAAACCCACCATGAATCTGGGGCCTTAAGAGGAGAAACATCAGCACTAGTTTCGATGAGTTGATGAGATAACTTGAGCTTACAGATGACATCCCTTGATGGTTGTTGGCTAATTTGTCAGTTCCTTCTTGTGTATATTGCATTCATTGCTTTTATAGTTTGCAACTTAGAAGCTTTCCTTGTAGAAAACTTGATTTGCCACCTTACTATCACACCTGTTTTAGAAAGTGCCCCTTACTACCACACAATATATTAACTTAAATGAATCTTTTAGTTGTAACTAATTTTCTTTTCCGTTCCATGGAAAAAAAACATTAGACTATCGAAATCGTGAGCATTAGCATGTAGGTTCCAGATCCAAGTGGTAGTCTTAGGGCCCTTCGCTATTGTTTTTGAGAAATGACCCTGTTTGGCCCATTTCTCGAAAGAAGTTTTTACGGGATCCCTATCCACCAAAATTTTAACTTTGTTCCGGCGAATGAATAATCATTAAGTCCTCCTCTTTCCGGACAACACATACAAAGAGACTTGCCAACAGTTAAATAATTTAACAAAATAATAGAATAAAGGTAGGTAAGAAGAATAAAGGATTGGTAAAATTTAACACAAATTTGCCTCCATGCCTAACCCTAGATTTAGGAAATTATATAAGAGTGCCCTACATCTAAAATGAAATTGAAAATAATATTCATTTTAGTCTCAAAAAAGTTGTTTGAATAAAGAAAATATTTTTTTTATATTGTTTCAAGGTATTCATTAAATACTACTAAAAGGTGAATTTAATGTCAAAGACTTTCGCACAAACATAGCATAAAGGGAGAATTCCTTTAGCTTGAAACCAGCCGGGGGGCCCCCGACTTCCCGTTTTTTTCTCCTTCCCCGTTCCCTCCGTTTGTTTGTTTCCGCCCCCCGTATTGTTGCTTTCTTGAAATTTCGCTAGTTCATTTGAATGGAGTCATCTTATTCCCTTGACCACATCTTCTTTTATTTTTTTCACTGGAATGTCAAACTAAAAACTTGATTCCATTAACTTGTAAAAGATGCATATTTTTGAATTTTTTTTGGTCATCTTAATATTAGTCACAAGGAAGGGCCTCATAAGCCTAGGGAACAGGAACGGAATATGTGGAGAAACGAATGTTCGAATGTTCGAAAGCAAGACTTTCTTGGTCTTACTATCTCTATCAGAAGCATGTGCATCCAAGTGTTTAATTTGATTTTTAAAAGTTTTCTTGTAGCTACTTACCAATTCAAAACATCATTCAACCAGAAAAAATCAATTCAGAACATTACAATAATACACGACTTCGGTCACGCACCGTCAGTCGTCGTTAGATCTAACGGCTGGTATTAGTTCTACGTACGACAATCTAACGAACACAAATCGATAGGGACACTCTAGTGTATCGTAATAAGTTGTTCCCGGCTTTGGAGTCAAGGGAACCCGAAACGTCCGAAACGACCTAGAAATAAAACCAATGGAGAAGACTGCATTTGCGAGGGAAAAAAACAAAGAGTTAGTCTCAAATCTGGTCCGAGTGTCACTCCTAGTCCTAGAGGTTCTTTAGTCTCCCTTAGAACTCCAGTCGAATTTTCTCATCTCTAATTCTATTTCATTTGCTCTTGATAAAACAAACAATACAGAGAAATTAGTGGTGAAGAGAAAGGAAAGAATTTTATTCTTTCTTGTTTTTGGCTAGTATAAATCTGGTGGCTTTTGGTTTTCCAGATCTTTCGAAGCATTGCACGTCGAGGATTTTTCTTGGAGCTTTCTGGCGGTGTTAGGGTTTCAGTTCTGGTTTTGCTACATGTTTCTCTGAAGAGAAATGATGTCAACTCTGCTTCACGCTCATGTCAGTGCCGTTCAGGTCATTCCACGAAATTCTGCTTTTCCAATAGTATTTGTGTTTCGGTTATTCACTGCCTCTCTCACTCTTTCTCCTTTTTGTATTTTAGGTTGGTTCTTACTTCGTTGGGCAGTATTATCAGCTTCTTAAACAATCGCCGGATTGTGCTCATCAGTTCTACACTGATGCCAGTTCAATGCTTCATGTTGATGGGAATAATAGCGAGCTGGCAACAACAATTCTGGTACATTTCGTATCATTTTCTACGTTTAGATTATAAAGTTTCGATGTTTTTCAAATGATATTTTAAGTATTTGAATAGGCTTGAATAATTTAATCATCAAAGTAGGATTGAGTTCTTGTGTTTATTTACAACTGCAATATCCGCTTCAACATATTTCATATAAATTTTTTAATGCCGACGCATGGCACTTGAAACTTGTGGTTCGTAATCTGCTTTATCACCTTGTCTTATATGGATGTTCTGTTTGATTCCCTCCTTGGTGGTTTACATTGAAAATTGTATTTGGCCAAAAATGTCCCCCCCCCCCCCCTTTTCTTATCCTGTTATATTAGTATTCTCTGGCAATATCATAGTGATATTAGCTACCGTATTGTCCCTTGTGTTTCATCAGAATTTCGGATTAGTTGGTATTAACTTTCTAAAATGATTTTAGTGGAAGTCTTTTATGGTTTTCTTACTTCATCATATCCACCGATCCATTATATACCTTGTTTTCACTCAATTTCAAGATTTTGTAGGTTCAATCCATCTTGTTGAAAGTATAATGAAGGAATGATTTTCTGAAATCTGGTATAGCCACAGCTTGGATCTTAATAGAAATTTGGACATTTTAAGATTCTATTCGTCCTTGAATTTTGGGGACTTTAATGGTGCATTATGTAATGCATATCTCTAGATTTTTCTTTCTTCTCAATTTAAATGACAGCCATTATTCTTATAAACAACTGGCTTTTGAATTTGTAATTCCATCATGAAGGATGAAGCAGATGTACAAATTTGAAGCACAGACTAGTTGGACTAGAATCAGTACGCAAGCTTACATGAATAACTGTTTAACAGAAATGAAACTTGAACTGACTAGAGAAGAAGCATGTGCAGCCCTCCGTTCCCTCTCCACCTCGACGACCACCACCAAAAAATAGAAAGAAGAAAAAAGGAGGGGGGACGGGTGGGGTGGATGGGGAAGAACTTGCTTTAGAGTAAGAGATGGCTGTCTCAGTTACTTGCGTTTGATTATGAAGAACCAAACAGGATTTTCAAGAGATTATGGGGTGTGTTATGGTTTAAACTCCACCCAGTCCTTTGTAAGGGTTGGGGATGATTCATCTTCCTCCACAGAATTGTGCCTAGTTAATCCAAACCGTCATTGGATTACGTTTTGAGCATGAAACCATTAAGTCCCCCCCCCCTTCCTTGCATGTACCCTTTTAGGCATCATATACACAGTAGAGAATATTCAAGAATCAGGCCCAGGTTTGCTGGATTGAAACCCAATTATGTTTCTACACAGCCAAGAGCCAAATGGTGCTAGAAAAGGTGCCATTCAGTATGTTTATCATCCTAAGTTTACATCTGGTAATGTCGGTCTAGCAAATCCCCTGCTAACTTGATCTAGCATTCAAATGTCATACATTCATTGGTGAAGGGACTCCTAACGGGTTGAAGACAATATAAAAAAGTCTTCCATCTTGCAAGTAAGGAGCTTGTCTAGGCAAAATTTGGAAGGATACCATTACTTCCATGTCTTCTAGCTACTTTAACTCCTACTTTCATTTCACATTTCTGTTAAATATTACAGAAATTGTTTTTGGATCCATCTTGCATCAATAGCTTAACTCCTTCTTCTTATAGGCAGTTTTGGACAAGTTTTCTTTAGAATGAATACCTGAATGCCAAGTATGGCTCATTATACTAATCTTCTGAGGCATTAATTTTACCTACTAATAGATCGCTGGTTTCTACCCAGCATAGCAACATAGCAATTCCATTCCCTTCTAAATTTTGGAGTAATTTTCTATATTTAGTGTCTCATTACTGATCTTTTCCGGACTGTTGCTTGTCACATGAGTCTAAATTTCTAAATTTCATATTTTAACGCGTAGAAAAAGTATATATATCTCCAAATACCAGGCACTCTTTGATTATTGTCCTGTTTTCTGAAATCTAACCTTCCCCTTGGCATATAGGCTACTACTACAATTTTTTCCAAAGAAAGTATGCTCCCCCTTCCCCCCCTCCCCCCTGTTTTGCTGTTTTCTTCTCCCTTCTTATCAGAAAACTGTTCCCATCTACTAGTGGTCTCAAGTGTCTGAAAATGCTTCATCCAAGAATCTATTTATTTATTTATTATTATTATCTTTTTAAACGGTACTTTCTTTATGATCTTTTCTGCATGTTATCACTTACGTATTCCAAGAATTATCTTTACCTGGTGCATTGCTCCCCAACCACCAACCCAGTCAGAAAATAACTCTCTAAAATTCAACATGCCATGTGACTCTAGTTTGCCCATTTTTCTCATTCCTTGTATACAATTGACAGTGTTGTGTCATTCTTTGCTTGCAGCTTATAGATTACTTATGCTTTGATCCTTTTTGGAATATTTTCACTTTTAGTTTCTGATAATTATGTTAACCCATTGATGCCTTGTCTCCAACCCCCAATCCCAGCAGAAAATTGCTGTCCCCAAAAAATCCATTGTTTTGGCCTCTAGTTATACAATATTCCTTTTTTTTTTTTTTTTTTGGGGGGGGGGGGGGGGGGGTGGATGGAGGGTTCCTTTTAGCTTGTATACAACTAACATTGTCCTGTCATTCTCTCCTTGCAGCAAATACATTTGCTTATCATGTCACTCAATTTTACCGAAATTGAAGTCAAGACAGTACATTCTCTGAACTCTTGGGAAGGAGGAGTAATTGTTAAGGTTTCAGGTTGTGTGCGAACCAAGGATTTCATTGGTGTGAGGAAATTTGTACAGACCTTTTTCCTTGCTCCTCAGGAGAAAGGCTTCTTTGTTCTCAATGATGTCTTTCTCTTCCTTGGCGAGGAACAAAAACAGCAGAACATGGCAGAAATGCTGTCTCAGAGAAATTTCTATTCTAGACTAAATGCATCTAGTCCTATTCTGGAGCCAGGTATTGTGAATTTCTCAGGACTAATCACTGATATATGTAACAATAAACATAATTGTAGGTAATGTGTTGGACGCAAAAAAAGTTGGGATTAGGCTAAGATGATGATGACGTTTAATGAATTAGTGCTACTGTTTGGATCTAAGCATGCATGAGAGTATGCATTATTTTAAGGTGGCTAAGGTCTGTACTTTGCCATTCTATTGAAAAAATGGTCATACAGCAGTGTAATCTGATTTCTGCATCTAATCTCTATTCAGAATGTAAACCAAGAAATTCATTAAATTTACAGTGGTTTATACAATGGTATTGGCAGCTTCAGGCTATTTGCTTGGGGATGAAATACAGCGCACAAACTTTCTGTCATCAGCTCATTTGGAAGAAAGTGATCCAGTTAGAAAGTACGTTCATCCAGAAGGTCAGCACTGTCGAGTCCTTGAAGGAGAAAACATAGTGGATGAAACAGCAGTGGAAGAGATGACAGGTTCATTTCAAAGTGCAATGAACTCGGTCCAAGATGTTCTTGCTCCGATTGAGGAACCTATTGGAGAGCGTCCAAAGCAGACTTACGCCTCTATTGTATGATCCACTACTCTTAGTGCTGCTCTTGTTTCAGGATATCTGTGTGTGTGTGTGTGTGTGTCCACATAGCTCTGTATTTGAAAGTGCTGATATTATTCTGTCCTCCTTGTAATGTTGTATTTGTACTTGGAAGTTGAGGGTTGCAAAAGGGAAATCTACATCATCAGTGGCTCACCAGTCATCTTTAAACAATGGCATGACACCTAAATCAGAAAGGAATCCTTTAGTACCCCCAAATTATTTGCAGTCCTACTCTTCCTCAACAAATGTTCCAGAAAAGTCTGGTGCAGAAGCAATTGATGAAGTGACTGCCATAGAAGAAGATGCTGGTATGCTTTCCCGCTCCTCCTTTTCCTTGTCCATTCATTTCTTCTACATATCTCCTCCTTTTCCTTGTCCATTCATTTCTTCTACATATTGGGACAATATTTTGTGTATATAAATATCATTAGGAAGTACATGATGGATTGCAGCAGTGAAGACTAAATTGTTAATCTTTATTCAGCTGTTTTAGGAGGTTCCACTGGTGGAGCATGTTAAGATTTTAACCTTCCCTTATCTATACCATAAAATCATGATGAGGATTTGAGGTTTATATTTGTGTACTTTGAACAGTTTGAAGAAACTTAGATAATGTTATGTAGAAACGATGGCCCGTTTTTGTTATATTTCTGCTCTCTCAGATTTATTCTGAGTGGGAATTTATTTTTTGGGATTCTGTCCTGTAGTAATTCTGTTGTGTTGAATAGTTCTAGTAACATGAAATTGTCTCTATGCTTCTTTCCTTTTCTTCTCCAACGATGGCCCAGTTTTGTTATATTTCTGTTCTCTCAGATTTATTCTGAGTGGGAATTTATTTTTTGGGGTTCTGTCCTGTAGTAATTCTGTTGTGTTGAATAGTTCTAGTAACATGAAATTGTCTCTATGCTTCTTTCCTTTTCTTCTCCTAATCTTCTAGACCATATACCTTAACGCCCCTCCGCCCCCACCCCAAAAAATCTCTTGATCTTTAAACGGATTGGAACCTGTATGCCATTGACCTAGTTATACATACTATTTGGATACCCGGACATTTTATATTTGTTTTCTGGTGCTTCAGAGTGGGTTTATACCATATAACTTATTAATATTGATTTTTAAGTTTCAATTTGGGCTTCAATGTTGTTCTGTCCCCAGTAGCATTAGATTTCTTTATTGGGTTTAAAAAATAGATCTGGTCCAATTAGGTCTGATAACCAATAGAAATTTGTTATACGAATGGTTGACACATGGGAGAAAGTCAGCCCTTGGTATTTTGGAGCTATGGATTGATAGAACACTATTTGGTGAGGCATAAAGTGTTATGTGCCTGATGGGGCCCAATTTGGTGTATGGTGCTAGATTGGGCCAGTCTAGGATGGGATAGGTTAAGGCTTCATTCGACTTATTCCATCAGCTTCAAAGCTTTTGGTGCATTGATCAAGTGCCTATCATTTTGTTGGTTGTTTCGGTTGTTTTTACCTGTTTAGTTTTTTTTTTGTTGCCCAAGTAAGGGTATTTACGTAACTTTGTATTCTTCATATCAATATGAATAAAGGGCTTGGGAATCGCATTGATTCATTTAAGCCATTCTACCACGGTCGACTTTCTCAACATGATATCAAAGCCAAAAGTCAGTTAGGCCCATTAGGGAAAGATAAAGAAAAAAAAAAGGAAAGAAGGAAGAATTCTCTCTCTCTCTCTCTCTCTCTCTCTCTCTCTCTCTCTCTCTCGTGCTACAATTGCAACCATCACCAGCTCTGCTGCCTCTACAACCACCCCACTGCCATCGGAATAGCAAATTGCCCACAGCTGTGACCTCCACGACTCAAGCCTCCTAAACCATTGCAAGACCTTTTGCCACCATTGAACTTACAATTTCTTCAGCAAACCCCATAGTCTTCTTCTTCTTCTTCTTCTTCTTCTCTATTTCTTCTCCTGCTACCACAGGAGAGGGGTGGGGGGAAGGGCCCTCAATTGTACCCAAAAACCCATCGCCTCTCCTCTCCTGGAATTTAACCAGACCCATTGCCTCTCCTTCCTTCTTCACATCACCTCTCTGCAAACTGCAACTGTCATGGGACCAAAATATCTTCTCTTTCAACAAAAATTCTTCCACCAAAAATACTTCTTTCCACCATTGTTGCAGCTTGCAACCACTAGCAACCTTGCCATCTTCCTTTTTCTTTTCCCCCCCCCTCTAGCATCCATCAAACAAAAAACAGAGTTCCGTTAGAACTCTTTTCTGTCAAGACTTCTTTAACCCATTGAACCATTAGAACCAACCAAACCCAATATCCCACCAAAAAAAAAAAAAAAAAAAAAAAAAACCCATGGTACCAAACCAAAAACCTGAACCAGAACCAAAAAATCAAAAACCCAAACAGCTCCATGCATCTTTTGTTATTATTTTAAAGGGAGGGAAAAAACAAAGGGGTTGGGCGTGTTCCTTATCCTGTGAATCCCTAGATTTATTTGGGTGGTTAGGCTATTCAATTATGCGATGTTTTTGTTGTTTCGAAAGGGTGAAGATTGAAGGACGACAAAAACTTTTTTGAAGACTTGGCAACCACCGATGGAACAATTTCTCCCACTGGCTCCGGACATTATTCTACTCTTCCTCCTCTTTCGGTATTATATGATTTGGTCTCAATCTGCATACCTGACTATTGGTGGCAGAGGACTTATTGGACACATTACGGGCACCTCGATCAAGCCTACAATCACAGGAATTTTTCAGGATAAATGGATCTTGAATGACTCTCTTATTCTGTCGTTCCTTTTGAATTCCATAATTTTCAATCTTGCTTGTGGTTACCTATTACTTAAGACTGCAGCCTAGATCTGGAAGGCTACTAGAAAAACATATGGACAATTAGGGAATGATGCGTAGGTTTATGAGCTACAAAAAAAGCTTTAGGAGACTACTCAGAAGGAGTTGATTGTGGCCAATACTATGCTGAATTCCGCTCTCTTTGGCAGGAGTTAAATCACAATGGAGACTATCACCCCATGAATCTTGATGATGTGGCTACCTGTAGGAAGCATGTTGATAAGATTCAGGTATATGACTTCTTGGCTGGTTTGAATGTAGAGTATGATCAGATCAGGATGCAAATATTGAGTCGTTCCTCCTTTCTTACACTAGAACAATCATATGCCCTTGTTTAGTGTGAGGAAAGCCGTCGTTTGGCCATGCTTCTTACTCCTATGGTGGAGAAATTAGCCCTACAGTCTATTAGCACCAAATATGTTTTGATCATGGAGATTGTTAAGTGTGAGCACTATCATAAACCATATCATACCAAGGCTACTTGTTGGAAGCTCCATGGGAAGCCTACTGAGTTTGAGTAGAAAAGTGCAAAGAAGGGGAAAACCAAAGTCTAATCTTTTTGATATTGTTCCAACAACACCCTCTGCAGCCACAAGTTTTTCACAGGAGGAATTGGCTACTTTATAATGTATTTTGTAGTCTTCTACTACTGATGTAGTCTCTACTACTGCTACTTCCACTACCCATACCAACTCCTATCTTGTTATATCAGGTAAAACTTTTACAAGCTTCCATGTTTCTTCCGTTTCTGCTCCTTGGATCATTGATACAAAAGCCACAGATTATATGATGGATTCATCCTCTTTTTTCTTACATTATTCTCCAATCTCAGGGAAAGATAAAGTTAGAATTACTGATGGGTCTTATTCTTTCATTGCTAGAAATGGGACCAACATTTCTCCATCACTTTTTTTGTCTAAAATTTTGCATGTTCCTTCCTTCTCTACTAACTTTTTGTCTATTAGTAATCTTAAACATGACTTGAATTGTAAAGTGACCTTTTTTTCCATCCTACAATGTTTTCCAGGATCTGATAATTGGGAAGGAGATTGGACGTGGTAAATTAGACAAGGGACTTTATCTGCTAGAACTGATTGGGAGATCCATTTTTGCTCTAGCTGCATCTTCTCATTAGGTTTATTTGGTTATGTCAAACCTTCATCAATGGCATCGTAAGCTAGGTCACCCCCCCTTAGAAACTCTTAAGAAAGTATTTCTTGATTTAGTCTTTTCTTGTAATAAGGATGATTTCTTTTGTGAAGCCTCCATTTTTGCGAAGCAGACTCGTTCTATTTATTTACCTTCTCTTCAAAATAGAAAATCTATTTCCTTTTGTGTTAATTCATACTGATGTGTGGGGTCCTTGCGGCCATGAGTCTATTAGTGGTCCTTGATACTTTGTTAATTTCATTGATTGTCCCTCTCATTATATTTGGATTTAAATTTTAAAACAAAAATTTGAAAATTTTGAGATTTTTATAATATGATTAAAACTCAGTTCAATGCCACTGTGAAGATCCTTTGCAGTGATAATGCCACAAAGTTTATTGATAGTGAATTTCAGAGATATCTCTCTGATTTTGGCATAATACACTAGACTAGTTATATTGATATGGCTGCCCAGAATGGGGTTGCTGAAAGAAAGAACCGGCATCTATCAGAGATAACCCATTCTATTATGATTACTATGAATGTCCCTAATCAATACTGGAGTGATGCGATACTCATTGCCTCTTACCTTATGAGTAGGATGCCCGATAGGATACTTGGGTTTAAGTGTCATAATGAGACTGTCTAGGGAGACTCTAAATTTGTTATTCCTCTATAGGTTTTGGATGTGTGTGCTATGCCAAGAATCGCAGCCCACCGAGTAAATTGGCTCTCCGTGGTCTACACTGCATATTTTTGGGGTATTTTACTATTTAGGAGTGGTACAAATGTTATCATCCTCTTTCCAGGAGAACTATTGTGTCTATTGATGTTGTTTTAATGAGTCTTGCCCTTACTATACACCTCTCTAAAAGGAGAGTCCCAGAGGAGAGGTGTTCTTCCCAACCTTGTACATCCCTACCAACCATACAGACTCACACGCACAATTTAGAATTTCAGAAGAAATTATTGACTAGGGGGAGAATTCGTCCAACATACCCCGAGGACTCCAATTCTCATCCTTCTAAACCTTGTGGGGATTCTGGTGGGGGGAAGACCACTTCTGTGAGACAGACTATTGAGATTTTTCAAAACAAAATTGATCAGAACAAGAAAGTGCATACTTAGCTGAGGAAGTATCTCAATCGGCCCAAGCAGGTGGAGAATGTTAGCATGCTACCACTTTAGTCTCCTACTCCTGTATCATAGTCTACTGTTCTCCTTGAAGTATCTTCTTTTGGTCTTCCTTTGCTAGAATAAGGAGTTAGATGTTGTACTTAGCATTCTATAGCTAAATATGTCTCTTATGATTCTTTGTTTAACTCCTACCGTGCTTTTATATCCTCTTCATCATCTGGTTTTGTTCCTAAGAGTTGGCAGGAAGCTTGTGCTAATAAAAAAGTGGAAGGCAGGTATGGTAGAGAAAATGTAGGCAATGAAGAATAATACTTAGGAGCTGGTTACACTTCCTCTAGGAAAAAAACCCATGGGCTTTGAGTGTGTTTGTGGTTAAAAAGAATATGGATGGATCCATCGATAGGTTGGAGGCAAGACTGATTGCAAAGGGGTTTCCCTAGACTTATGGGATTGATTATCAGGAAACAGTTGCTCTGTTGTAAAACTAAACACTTGCCAGAATTCTGTTGTCCATAGTTGTGAACAAAGACTGGAACTTGCACCAACTAGATGTGAAGAATGCCTCTTACATGGGGAGGTGGAGGAAGAAGTCTATATGGGGAATCCACATGGCTTTTTTTATGGCAGCATTGCAGGGAAAGTATGTCGGTTGAAAAGGTCAATTTATAGGTTGAAACAATCTCCTAGGTGTTGGTTTGGGTGTCTCTAGAAGGCAGTGACCTCTATTGAGTACAAGCAAACTAATGTTGATCACACACTGTTTGTCAAGAAGTTAGGTACCAAGATCACACCTCTCATTATTTATGTGGTGATATTGTTATTACAAGGAATGATGGTGAAGAAATACAGAGGTTGAAGGACTTTCTTAGCAAAGAGTTTAAAGATCCAGGAAAGCTTAGTACTTCCTCGGAATTGAGGTGGCCTGATCAGAGAAGGGTATTAACCTATCCCAGGGGAAGTATGTTCTAGATTTTTTGTTTGAAGTGAGAATGTGTAAGGCAGTTGACACCCTTGTTGAGGCTGGAGCTAAACTTAACGAATAAGAGGGAGACCTAGTGGACAAAGAAAGATATCAAAGGCTGTAGGGAAGCTTATCTACTTGTCTTATACTAAGCCTGATATTTCTTGTGCTGCAGGGTTAGTAAGTTAGTTCGTGCATGATCCATATTCAGCTCATATGAAGGTTGATACTCGAATTTTGCAATGTTTGAAGGGAACTCCTGGGAAAAGGATACATTTGTCACCGACAAATAATTTAAAGGTGGAAGCATATACTGATGCAAACTGGGCTGGATCTCCTGACAGAAGTCAATTTCAGGTTATTATACTTTTATTGGAGGTAACTTAGTTACTTGGAGGAGTAAGAAACAAAATGTGGTAGCTTTTTCCAGCATATAAGCTAAATATAGAGCTATGGTTCGTGGAGTTTGTGAGCAACTATGGCTGAAGCTTGAAAGGTTTATTACAAGACAACATTGATAATGGCAAGCAAGCGAAGAGATCTCTCTCCTCTCCTATTTGGATTGGGAAGTGTTCTAGTGCGACATGATCCGAGGTCGGGCAACAAGCTGGGAGTAAGTGTGTGGAAAGGGAATTTCTTGTATCGTGTGGGGTGACAGTCTTAGGTTCTATGAGGCTGCCACGTCAGCTTCATGAGGTGGTTAAACAGTGAAGGTGTTCAACTCTTTTTGATTCCATTGGAATGATGGGTAACCAATCAGAGTTAAAGTTCAAAACCCTATGATGTCATACAACAAGGTTGCTGTTAGTATTGCCAACAATCTTGTGCAACATGATTGAACTAAACACATTGAAATTGACAAAAAAAAAATTTGTCAAACGAAAGTTGGAACAATAGCTGACTTGTATGCCTTTTGTAAGGTCTAGAGACCAAGTGGCTGATATTTTTACCAAATGTTTAAAAGAGGGAGATTTCCTATTATAGGCAAGTTGAGCATGACTAATATCTTTGCCCAACTTGAGGGGGAGTGTTGGTTGGATCGGTTGTTTTTACTTGTTTAGTTTATTATTTTCTTGTTGCCCAAGTAAGGGTTTTTACATAACTTTGCATTCCTCATATCAATATAAATAAAGGGCTTGAGAATCACATTAATTCATTCAGGCCATTCTACCACAATCTACTTTCTCAACACATTTGGTCTCAGAGCTCACACCATGCCAAGTGTTCGAATCCCGACAAGGGCTACCTAGAGTAGAGTGAAAGATGCCAAGAAAGGCTTCCTATCGCCCAAAAAAAAATTGAGGGAGCAAAGTGTAGCCACTAGGGGAGGGCTATCTACCTTCGGAGTGAGAGCCATCGATGACTACAAAAGCGTGGTCGTATGTTATGTGCCTAATGGGGCTCAATTTGATGTATGGGTGCTAGATTGGGCTAGTCTAGTATGTGATAGGTTAAAGAGCTTGATTCAACCTATTCCATTAGCTTCAACGCTTTTGGTGCACTGGTCAGTTACCTAAATTTAAGCTTACTCCTTGCACGAGCATCATGACTGCAAATGTCAAATATTCATCATTGAAGAACAGGGAATTGACTCACATCCATGACCTCAATACATCCTACTTGAACATGCCATATCATATATGCAATAGCAGCATTTAATGTGGGCATACCTGTAGTGTTTCAGTATCTACCATTAATCATCTCTTGTTAAGCGCATCATGCATTTAATGCCTACTTTTTGATATATCATTAGTTATGATCGGAGAAGCTTGGTTTTATTTTAACTATCTTCTTGGACTCACTCATCCTTGATCTTCAGTTCTTGTTGCTCTAAGAACTGATTTAGGAATTGGAAGAGTCAACCAGAACAACCTCTAGTGTTTGCAGGTCTATTTATCTGATTGCCATCATCATTTTGTAGTTATCACTTGATTAGGCCCCAAAACTATTGACTTGAACCAGCAACGGAATCAAAATGAAACTAAAAAAAGCATAGAACGGTTTAACTGGAACCGTCAATTAATTGTTCAACTTAAGATGTTGGATCTGTGTCATGGTAGAAGATCTCGCTCTCGAGCGAGATCTTGCCTCCTTGAAAAACCAAGATCTCGACCATCTCGGCGAGATCTCGGTCGAGATATACAATTTTTTGGTGTCAACTCGGTAGCCCATCTCGGTGGATTTTAGGGTCCCCATTGGGTTGAAACTTGGTATTTAGCCTATTGAAGGCTTTTTGAATACATTGGCGACCTTGGATTTGTCAGAAAACCATCCTATGTATGATTTCTAAGTCTACCCGTAGTGTGAAACCGAAATGTTGTAGGATTAGGGAATGCAAGGTTATATAACATTTAATATAGAACCTTTAAGACATATGAATGAAAAGCAGTGTATCAAATGCATCAAACAACTTTAATGTTATCAAAATTCCATCCATATGAGTATCACAATCTCAATTTTCAAGAATAGAATAATAAAATTATACAACCATTAGAATTTCTTTATAAGTCATTAAATCATAAGTTTATAAGACAAGTGGAGAATGATTGATCTTCCTTTGATGTTGTAGATGTGCTAAGAGTAGTTGTTAGTGAAAATTCAGCCAAAATCCATAAAAAAAAAAAAAAAAAGAGCAAAAATTGAGAGTTCCAACGAGATTCAGGGCGAGATATGGCTAGATATCCCAACTCTCTGCTCTCGACCTCCATCTCGCCTCGCCCTTGTGAAAAAGCGAGATATCTTGCCGAGATCTCGCGAGATCTCCCACCATGATCTGTGTAACAAACGGTTTTGTTTTGGTGTCTAGCCTTTGGCCTTCACACTTCAAACAAAATTGAAACTGAACTAGTTAACACCCTTTGTTATAAATTGTTGATCATGATGTTTTCGTAGTTTGTATATTTATGGTTTAAGGTAATTTTTCCATCCTTTTCAACAAAACTTTATAACAACAACAACAATAAGCCTTGTCCCAACTAAATGGGTCAGCTACACGGATTCTTGCTTTCTAATCAGTTTTGTTTGAGGCCATGCTAGATACAAGGCCTAAACTATGCATATCCTTTCTCACCACTTCTCTTAAGGTTATCTTAGGTACACCCCTATCTCTTCTAGTTCCTTCAATTTGGATTATATCTCTTCTCCATACAAGGGCATTTATAGGTCTCCGTTGAATGTGGTCGTGCCACCTCAAATGACTTTCCCGAAGCTTATCACTTATGGGAGCAACTCCCAGACCAACTCTAATATGATCATTCCTTATCTTATCCTTCCTAGTTTTGCCACTCATCCATCTTAGCATCCTCATTTTTGCTACACTAAGTTTATCTTTATGATTCTTTTTAATAGCCCAACACTCTGGACTGTACATCATAGTTGGTCGAACGACGGTCCTATAGAATTTTCCTTTAAGCTTTAATGGAATACGTCAATCACACAAGACCCGGACACACCTCTCCACTTCATCCACCCTTTTTTAATTCTTTGGGAAACATCATTCTCTGTATCACCTCTTTTATTTATGATTGAACCTAGGTACCTAAAATAATCACTCTGAGGAATATCTTTATCATCAAGTTTCACCACCTCATCGTCTGCCCGATCATGACTAATGTTACAAACTAGATATTCTATCTTCGTTCTACTTAATTTAAAGCCTCTTGATTCCAAAGCTGCTCTCCATGATTCTAACTTGGTATTTTTCCCCACTTGAGTCTCATCTATCAACACAATATTATATGCAAAAAACATACATCAAGGGACCTCATAGTGAATGTTTTGGTTAATTCATCCATTACAAGTGCAAGTTAATATAGGCTTAGAGTTGATCCTTGATGTAGCCAACTGTAATTGGGAATTCATTACTTTGTCCCCCCACTGTTCTTACACTTGTCACTGAACCATCATACATATCCTTTAGTAAAACTTTCAACTCGTTAAAAAACTTTCAAACAACACAAGCCCTTTTCTGTTGATTGTTAAAATTTAATTTTTTTCCTTCTTGTGAATGACTAAATTTCACTTTGTTTTCTTTTGTGTATTTTGGGATCTTCATTTCTTCATTGGGAAAATGTGGATTGTTACAATTGCTTTATATGTTCAAATGCAGGTACCTCTTTCCAGGGATTTAGACTTTTTTTTTTGGGTAAAAGGATTTTAATATTTATTCACAATATTTTTGTGAAACAAGTTTGTTGGAAAATCTGCACTCTTGGGAATTTGTTATTTTGTCAAAGCTATTCTTCCAAGTTTGACCCATTGCAATTGCCATCATAAATTGATATTTTGTTCCCCATTTGACCATGTATAAACTAGATGAAAGAAACATATTGTTTTCTATTCTTGGTGATTGATTTGTGAATTCTCAGGTGACATGAGATCTGTCTACGTCAGAAACTTGCCTACCTTCATTGCTCCTTCCGACGTTGAGCAAGAGTTCAAGAAATTTGGTAGAATCAAACCTGGTGGAGTGGCTATCATACACCGCAAGGTCCATTTTATTTGTTGGTTTTCCTTGAGTTCCTTTCTTTGGGCCCAAGAAAGAAACAGAACTGATGTCATTCCATATGCAAATGCGTTCACATTGACATGCAGGAATTTGGTATTTGCTATGCATTTGTTGAATTTGAGGATGCCTATAGCATTCAAAATGCAATTGAGGTTAGGAAGTTTTTGCTTTTCAGATGATGTCATTTGGTTCTGTCTTCTCTGCAGTTTTTCAATTCATTGTTTACTTGCTTGTTAAGTCAATATCTATGCTTGAGTTAACCATTTGGTATCTCCTAGTTTTATATTTTATCGTTGGGTTCTTTTGTACTTGTTATAATACTTGTTTGGGTTTGGTTTCTCCATAGGCATCTCCAATAGAGCTTGCTGGGAAGCAAATATACATCGAGGAGCGGAGAGCAAACAGCAATGGCACATCTCGGGGAAGTATGTTTTACAAAATATAGATACATATTACCTAAAGCTATGGTCACTGTGGAAGGATGAAACCTTCATCCTTTATAGTTAAACAACTTGATTTCTGTTGATCTATTATATCTAGTCTGGGTTATGCAAGCCATATGAATTCTGAACACCACCCCTCTGTTTTTCAAATTTTATTTTATATATATACATCCCAATCTCATATTTTAAGTAATGACATTCATGGCTTCATCCTTGGGAGTTCTTTTGTTCTCATCTTGCATTATTAGTTGGGGATTATGAAAAGCATGCCTCCAGTAAGGATGGTTAGGCTATCATTGATTTTGCCTAGGGAATGCTGCTTTTTGGCACATCATAGGAATGCTAGATGGAGTATTAGCATCAAAGGAATGTTTTTTTCCCTCGGGAATCCCTAGACAACTCTCTGAAAATTGTGTAGAATCTAAAACGTGCCAGTTTCCTGGACAAAATTTTGGTATATTTTTTAGCTGACATTTTATATAATGTATCTGCTGTAGGAAACTTCCTGTTAATGACTGTTCCATTTCTTGGTGGTGGTGGTTATTGATGCCATTGTATTTCCTATGCCATCTACAGTCCAACTGACTATTCAGATTCCTGGCAATTTTAGTAATGCACCGTATGTTTGGTAGCTGGCCATGTTTTTGCATGACCTATAGTTGATGCTCCTAGTCATCCTTCAATTATTTTCTACCGGCTTGTTATTCTCATTACTTGGAACTGTTAGTTGCCTTCGAGTGATAATTGCTCCTGTGCATATATCGACTCATATGTCATGTTTTTCCCTCGGAAATACATAGGCTTTATATTCAGATATAACCAAGGAGTTAGTTTTCGAACGAGGAGCTATATTGCTATTTTGTGGACGCTTTCTAAGGTCTTGGTGCAGACTAATTTTCATTGGCATTTATATGCAGAAATTATAATTAATCTTTAACATTTTACTGGCATCTGAATTGTCTTGAACAGGAGGAAAGGGAAGAGGGCGGAGCAGCTGTCAGACTGAGGCCCCAAGGGGGCGTTTTGGCTGGGGAAATGGCCAAGATGGTGCGGAGAGGAACTATAACATCAGACCTCGAGGTTAATGGTTTCCATCAGTGAGGTCCAAAATCAAACAGTGGCATTGGCACATCAAGTATCAAGAAATGGGCAGAACACTTCAGAGCCAGCATTTTAACTTTCCAGTGGATGGAAGAGTTTTTCTGCAGTAAAATTTCATCACGGCTAGGGAAAAAATACATCTGTATTCTTGTGGAGTCTCTTTTACTAGATGAGGTATCAGCAGTGAGCACCACTATCTTTAGTGGCCACACGACTTATTGTGTCAAAGAGGTTAGGCATGTTTCACGGTCTTCTGAGGAAAATGTGGTGTGTCCTCCCTTTATTTTTCTGGGGTTGTATTTCTTCTGTCAAATCTCAACATAAAAAGATTGAAATGAGGAAACATTACATAGTCCAGGTACCGTTGGTTGCCAGTGCTGAATGAGGTGTGTGGTATCTGAAAGGGTTAATTGATGATACGGTGCAAGCTGTGCATCCATTGTAGGAGTTATTCCCAGAAGATTCAGATTAGTTAGTCCATATCAGGTGGTATTGTAGAGGATGAGAATATTTCAGTTTAAAGTCTCAAATCAATGAATTTTGACGTAAGAAGCGAAAAGAGGTGGTCTATCTTTGGTCTTGATCTCTGAACATATCACATCAGAGCACTTAGATCTAAATTGATTTGATCTCTCTTTCCTTCATTTTTCGTGCAATTATATTTCAGGAAACTATTGAGTCCCAAGCCAATATATATACACTGATATTAAATTGCAGAAAATTCTTTTACTCATCTTTGCAGAAAATTCTTTTATCTCATCTGTTATTCCATGGCATACAACGTTAGTTACCCATGTCTTATTTCGCATGAATCAGACGCAAAATACATGATAATAAGACATTGACCATCTAGTCTACCTACACCAATTTCAAGTAGATTTTGAGTGCAGTTACAATAGCTACACATAGCAAGAGATGCCACCATTATGCACTGACAGGGGCCATCGCTCCCATATGGAGAACTGTTGCACCAGCAAAACCCTGTGACAAGCTGTCTTCTTCTTCCTCCTCTGTGTCCCACAAGAAGCTAGCATACGCTGCAAGGACATGGCTGCCAAGAAGAAAGGTGGTGAGTTTTCTATCTTGACTTCCTAGACATGCAGTGTGATAAGAGACTTAAGAGAGATGAAGATGACAAAAATATATACTAACCTATCTCCAGGTGCAGCTTGAACCGCTCGTTCGAAGTAGCTTGTAGCTCTCTCATGATCATGGTAGAGCTCCCACAATAACTTAGCATATTGTGACATGATTTCCCCATCTGTTGGATCTAATAGTATGGAGCGCGAGTAGTACTCTTCAGCCCCTCGCAAGTCCCCTTTGCACTGTTGAGAAACAAGGAAAGCACCACCAGAAGCACCTTCAGTACAAATCATAAGCAAAGATGGCTATCTATGGCTTGTCTGATCATTAACCACTTTCTTATAAAAGCAACCAACAACTCATTCAAGGCACTACATGTTCTATGAAATGCAAGGACAGAGCAACAAGCAGATCATTTCAGGGAATAAGGGCAGAGAAGATGATTAAATAGATCTAACCTGATACAGAAACTGAGCATAATTCCTTAAGAACAAAGGGTTGCAAGGATTTTCTTCAACCATCCTCTTATAATACTCCTCAATTTGGGGTCCTTCAGGACCATCAGCTACTCCAAATCCATCAGGGTTAAACCCATTTCCACTGCCGCCACCAGCTCCATCACCATGACCACCCACATCAATTCCAATCCCTCTTGCAAGATAGAGTGGTAGATTCCTTGACTCCTTTGCTTCTTCCACGACTGACCCAAGCTCTTCCTCCTCAATCAAGCCCATGTTCTTGTTCTTTGCAAAGCTGAATTCACCACTTCCCAACGACATAATAGAGTCTCCAATTGTGACTGATCTCCCCAACAACCCATTTCTCTCATTCAATTCTTCTTCTTCTTCTTCATTCTCTGGTTCTTCTTCATATCCATCTTCCCCCTTGTTGTAAATTGAGAAACTTGGGATTGTCTCCAAAACCGACATGCTTGGTCTTCGCGGAAATCTCGTCAGTGGCTTCGCAGTATTGCAATCGTCGAAATCGCAAGCTGCGGCTGCAAGTGCTTCTAAGTTTCCTTCCGATTGGGTTCTTCGGCAACCTCTTGAGCCGGCACTACTGGGTTCAGGGACAAAATCAGAGAAACCCACAACAGAGTGAGAGACTGGAGATGAGTTGCATGAGAGGAAGCGCCCACCAGGACCAAATGAGATCTTTTTGAGATTATGATCAGAGCAAGGCTGCTGTTTGTTGTTTTTGTTGCAGCTGTTCTCAAAATCCCTGTTTGGAGAATCAGAGAAAGAAGAGAGCAGAGATCCGAGGATGGGGGTTGAAGAGCTTCTTAGCAGCATTTTTATATTGCTTCAGTTGTAGTTCCGATCTGACTTGTGGATTCAGAATCCTGTAAACCAGAGAGAGAGATATTAATGTGAAGCAGGCTTCTTTACCGTCAATATAGCAGCCAATCTCAAGATGCATGTGATTTTCTGTAAAACCTCAAGCAAAATCTTCTTAACTCTCCATAAATTAATATAAATATGCAAGCAGTTTTAGTTTTTATTTAAGTTAATTCTTGGTCAACCACAGAGTCAGAGTAGCACTCAAGCTTCCAGGGAAAAAGAAAAAGAAAGCACAGATGTATAACACAAAGTGTTTACACTAGACCCTCATTAAGAATCCTATTGCATCAGAATACACTCTCCCTCCATCCCCAACCCAGAGAATCAAGATTCGATCTCTCCATGAACAAAATCATAAAAAACGAAGAAAAACTTACCTGTCTGCAATTTAGGGCCGGTGATTCTGTAGAGTTTAGGATCAACCAATATTGGGTAGTGGGTAAGAGGATGCTTGTTGCAGAACAACAGAAAATCACAGAAACCCGAATTGAAGAACCGCTCTAATATTCACCCTTGAAATAGGTCTCTAACAAGAAAGTATTCTGGTTGAATTTGATGTCTGCGAAATTCTAATGGTGGACAGAGCTTCAAAGAAAGCATCAGCAACAGAGCCAGAAGAAATTTCCTCGCTCTGTCTTTGTCTCTCAATTCTATCTTCACTTTTCATCTGCACTGATAATGATTTTAGTATTTCTGTGGTGGAGAAGTTTTCAACATCAAGAGAAAGTAAAATAAAATATCTTCTTCTCCGCCAGCTAGACCAGCTCAGGTTTCCTCATTTCTGTCAATTTAATACAGAAAGGTTCAACAATTCAGCTCTTTTCCTGGAAGAAACGAGGGACACCAACTGTCTTTATAATAACCAAATTAAAAGAACGGTGATCAGATATCACGTGTGTGCTTTATTTATTTATTTATCTTTTTGGTACGGAGAGGCTTTATTAAGTCTGGGGTGAGGGTATTAATATTCCTCGCCCCACGATATTTTCACTAAACCATGATTTTCTTTTTCAGATATTTTAAATATCCTAGTTAAATCACATGTAAATTCTTTAAGGGCTTGTTTGGTTACATGAGTTTGGAGATTTCAAATATCTAGAGATTTCAAATCTATGGAGTCATAATTTATAAAATTAAATGTTTGATTGTAGAATGAAATCTGTAGATTCATCCTAAAAAACTATTTGATCGACATGATTTTTGTGAATGTGCAAATATATAACTTTTTTGAAATCTTGAATTTCACCCTTTACCCATAAAAATCTAAAGATTCACGTTTTTAGTGTAAAAATGTGAATCTCTTGATTTCATGAATCTAGAGATTTTTACAACCAAACGGGTATAATTCTCAGATTCATGAATCCAAAAATTTCAAATCTCTGGATTCCTGTAATCAAACATGCCCTAAGAAAATTAGACGATAAAATCCTAAATGAATAAAAATATGAATGATTATACAATGAAAATTACGGAAGACACCCAACCCTTTAGTGAGATTCAACTCTATGAAGTCATATTGAGTTCTACTAATAAAACTCATGCCATGGTAAGGAAATATATTAATATTATTAGTATAAGACTAGCATGGTTAGAAAACTTATGCTTATTCTCGACAGAAAAAAAAAAAATTGAAAATCCATCACAATTGCTCAACCACTCTCTTTTTTTCCCTTTTTTTTTTTTTTTTTTTTTTTTTTTGTTAGGTAAATTTGTCTCCATCCCCCAAGAAATTAAAATTATGGTACGGGAAATCAAATTTAAAATAATTAAATTAAAAAAAAAATGAAAAAGGGAAAGAACGCTCATCAGTGATCAGCCAACCCCCAGAGCCACAGGTCCAGGTCCCTCTGTTTGGTTTATACAAGTTCAAACACGGTGCACGTTAGCCATTGTCAACCCACCCAGATTCTTCTTCCTCTATCTTACACAAATTCAAATATTTGGCGCGAAACGGAAAGTTACTCACAAAGTCACAACTCAAATAAAATCTACTTGGCTTGTTCGTAAGCTCACAGGGCGTACGATAGTGTTTTTTTTCTCTTCTCTCTCTCTCTGGTCTTTCCCTTCTGCAACTGCTTCTCCTTCTTCTTCTTCCTCGATCTTGAATCTCTCACCTTCGAGGATAAACGAGTCGTGTAGGTGTCGTGAGAACCAGAGAGTCAGAAGGGCTAAATTGAAATTTGTCATTGCTGCGACCAATCTTCTTCCTCATCCTAGGGTTTGGTCCACAGACGATCGTGAACTCACAGCCAAAACAGCCGCCGAAACATGAGAAGAGCCCTCCGCCCGTCTCGTGGTGTCTCCGAGCATGCCTCCGCGCCGGCCGATGATAACTTCCATATCCATTGTCGTAAATCGGTGGAAGCTCCTTCTTCCATTTCTCCAGTTTCGCTCTCAAATCTTCAACCCCTCCGCGATCTACGCTCCAACCTTCCAAAATCGAGCTTCCTACCTCCGCTGAGGGGAATAAGTCATCCGCCGCCGCCAGCCTAGCCGCCACTACTGACGCCGGTGGACCGATGTCCGAATACATCGATGTGGTAGGTGTCGCCGCCGTAATCATCTTTAACGGCGTTGCTCCACCAACGGTACTGATTCCAAGTTCTGAACCGTTAACAATGGAGCCGCCTTTTTGCGACGCGATATCGTTAGTATTGATGGTCTCGGATCCATCGCTCTTGCAGCGGCGAAGTTGGATCCTGGAAGCAAAGTGGTGATGGTGGTGAGGAGTGTGGGTTTCTTCCCCCATTAGGTCACGGTACGCGACGGCGGAATTAGCGACGGTGTAGAGTGGCATGCTTCTCATTGAACTATCAAGAACTGCAACGCCGATGTTGAGAATACCCTGAGGACGGCCTGAGGGACGCCGGATTTGCAGAGCTACGAATCGCAACCCTACATGGTGGACGGAGGCTCCTCCGGTACGGACTTTAGAGTGGACGAGGTTGCCGACGAGCACTCGTACGGTTCCGACGCGGACGTCGCGGAGGCAGCGAAGGGCGTAGATTTCGATTGTGACGGAGGAGGTATCGGATTGGAGGAAGTGGTCGTCGACGCGGAAGACAAATTTGTCATTCCAGGTTGGGTCGGTGTTTCCACGGCCGTCGACGCGAGTGGAGAGCTTGCGGTCAGGGTGAACCCAGGCGACGGCATACGTATGCATCTTACGAGATAGAGGTTCCAGGTCTTGGGCTGAAATCACATTGATCTCCAGGAGCTGAAAGGCTGGCTTATTTATCAGAGCCATGGCCATTGATTGATTGATTGACAATATGGTGGTTTCCGGCGGTGTTCCTCGCCGCCGCCGCCTACGAGGAGGACGACGAGAGTAATGATGGAAGGAGGAGGGTGTTGGCAGTTGCCAGTTGGTACCCTTGTACCAGCAGGAGGAGACATAGAGGAAGGAAGAGATATATAAGGAGGAGAGAGGTGTTATGGTTAGGGAATGACAGATGGAATATTGAGGAATGGACCTGGACTCAGACCTGGACCTGAGGATTTGCTATTTCTGGGATTTCAAGCACATTCAAACAGCCGGGTATGGTTACTTCTCCTCCCCTTTGTTTTCTTTAGGTGGTTCTTTTTATGGCAAAGTATGGAAGTGACCTTGAGCTGGAGAAAGGATACAGAAATGGGAAACATACCTGTATTTCTATCCGCGTTCACATCTTTACAATTTCCAATTGTGTAATTTCCTGCAATTAATTTTTAGGATTGTGACATGTGACTTTAAAAAAATTCTAATGGTCAATATAAAACTCACAGTTGAAACTACGTCTTGTGAATTCCCCAAATTTCTCCTGAACTTTCAAAAGATGTAGTTTCTAATATGAGTTTCTAAATTGACCATTGTATTTTTTGAAAACACACGTTACAATCCTAAAGATTAATTGCAGAAAATTGTAGAGGTTGTGAACCATTTCTATCCTTTGTAGTCTCTCTCTCATGCAAAATAAGGCACACGCCCTCCTCCCCACTACACTAGAGTTGAAAATTTTTAAGCAAGGCTTGAGGAATGTGTTCCGCTCGTCTTTGATTGATGAACCCCTCTTCTGAATGTATGTTGAAAATTGAAATGGTGTGAAGGGAAAATAATTCTATCTACTATTGTAGATGAAGCATCCGAATTCCACCCACCACTCTGCGAGTCCAAATCTTCTATCCATTAGGGTAAAATCTGTACTCTTCTTACATTTCTCCATCACACAATATAATAAAGAATTTATATGTAACTCATTGAGGAGTCATACTTTTGATTCATTTTGTTAATAATCAGAAGTAGACCTCAGCCCTAATTTATGAGGGAAGCATAAGTAAAAGATCCACACTCCATTCATGCATGGATTAAACGAAACCATGTTTTGAATTAATGGGACCAATATCAAGAAATGGACCTGATAAATTCCCCCCCCCCCCCCCATCCATGCCCGGAGTCTCCTCCCCTGGGCCCCAAGCATCCGCATTACCAATAATCCCTGGCCCAAACAAAGCTGAGGCCAAATTGTTATTGGGCTTGTTTAGAATGGGTGGGCTTGCCTTACCTCATCTCCTTTAACTTTACTAAAATATGAAGCTGCTTCTTCTTCTACTTATTTTTATTGCTTTTGGATAGTAACTAAAGTAAAGCAAATCTTTAGAGGAGATATGCCTGTTTAGCAGGAGATTATTGGGAAACATCAAAACCTGGTAATCATTTTCTTTTCACTGCTTTCCTTAGAAGCTAAGTATAGTCCATTGTAATGTGCTTTGGACATTAGGTAGATATTGGAAGGATTCTTGTATGTTTTATTGTGGTAGTAGAAAAATGATTGTTTGTGCCACCATGGGATCTCTCCACCACCTTGGGTGTGAAAGTAGAAACACTGTGCTACATGAGAATATATGATTTGGTTGATGTGACAAAAAAGTAGGTATGCATCGAGTTTGGATTTGCTGGTCCTAGAGCCCAGAGGGAGGGATGGGGAACAACTGCACACCATATTAGTATCACCTTTGAGGCATAAGGTTCTCTTGATCTCAAAGATCAAATGCCCACAGATTTTATGGTTTGAAACTGTCCCTCTAGTTACATCTCCTTAGACATACTGCCTTCTAGAAGTCTATTATTATTGTTACATTTAAAGTATTTAAATTAACATGTGGCTTACTCATTACAAATAGAAAATTTTAATTTTTTGAGTCATGGCCTCATGGGTAATAAATTTTACATTTATTTAATATCTTGAATTGATAAAGTTAACTTTTGTTACATGAATGAGATTCAAATCTGTTCTGATGTTTGTCGTTCTGGGGGGAAGAGATTCAAAAAAGCTCAATCTGTACGATTAAAATCATGTCGATCAAATAAATTTTGGATGAATTCGGTCACCCACCAACACTAATTTTTAAATTATAACTCCGTACGATTTGAAATCGATGAAATCTAAAAAAAACAGGCCTAAAGACCTGTCAAAGGAATTAAGGGTAAATCTATCTAGTACTATTAATACTTCTTGATGTCGCTCTCAATTGCCTTTTAAAGGAAATTTAGGGTAAATCTATCTAGGAATTTTTGTAGTTAGGAATTAAGATTTGATAAGAGATGTTTTCTACCACATATTCAGAAGGAGAATCAAATTCTAAATATTTATAAAATAAATCTGAATAATGATGATAGAGCATCAAAGGAGGATTATCACGGACTCTTGCAGTTGTGCCGAATCACATTGTGAGTCAACTAATCATGGTGAGCTTTTGAAAAAGAAAATAATAAGAAGATGACGAAAGCATCCAGTATTCAGGATTCAGGTTTGAACCAAAAAATAAATAAAAAAATCAGCATTTAGGCGATGACAAAGCTACTTGGCGCTGGCCCCAGAAAAAGAAGCTACTTGGCTAAAGTAAAGGTCAGACAATGAACAAACCAACAACTAGAAAACCACCACCTTCCTACTCTTCGTCTCTCTCCGTCTCTCGGAAGGGTTTTAAGCCGTTTGCTTCGTAGTTCTCAGGCTTCCATTTCCCTGTTGGAGTGCGAGAGGGAGAGAGAGGAGGAGGCCTTAAAGTTTCATTTTTTTCTCTTTCAAAGCTTCAGAAACCACCGTAAGATGTCAGGTAGTCAGGGCAAGTAGCGATCTGAATTGGGAAACTATTCTTTCAGAGTCTCCAGGATTAGCAAAACTTGGGATATTCTTCGTTTTCTCCTAGACTTCAGAGATGTTTGGGTGTAAGTGTTTTTGTTGGAGCAGAATCTCTAATTTATCGTCTCCTCCTCAACCGGAGCCTTTTTCTCTGCCGACCCCCCTTCCTCGATGGCCTGAAGGTATGCATAAACTTATCTTTTAGTTATGTTGTAAATTTTGGTGATGGGCTTTTCTTGTATTGGCTTCTTTTACCTTATTCTTCTGTCGGTGTTTATTTTGGGGCAGTTTTTTCTTCATCTCTTTCAAGTTTTAAACAAGTAATTGGGATTTCCAAGTTCTTGGCTTTTTGGTTATGTATGTGGGTTCTTAGTCATATAGGCTGAAGAGGTACATGACAGCTTTGAATCTTATTGTTTGTTGTTGGGGTAATCTGGTAATCTTGTATTATTATTAGTGATTGAACCGAACCGGTTTCTTTTGGTTCATGTGGTTCAAGTCTTATTATTAAGGCTGGGGTTTTGGTTCGCGGGTGACGGTGTGCAACTCGGTTTTTCTGATTTTCATTTGCTCTCTGCTACGGGTTCTTGAAGCATCTCTTGAGGGTTTCGTTCATGGCTTCCATCTTCGATCTTCTGTACCTATGGTTCTAGGTGGTTGTTGATCATGGAAAGATAGGGCTTCGGATCGTGTGAGCAAGGCGATCGTTCGATGGTCATATGAGAACCAGATACATTGTATTCCAGGTTATATGTTCCTTGCTGTTCTTCTTCTTTGGTTTGTAATCACCCAAACCTATAGTGGTTGGATTCCCTCGAGTCCCGGGCGTAGGCTCAAGGCCGAACTCCGTCATCAAACACCTGTGTCTTCTTCTTCTTCTTGCTTCCAATTTCTTGTTAAATCACATGATCGGTTGGCTTGACTAGGTTAGGGTTTATAGGTTGATTAATTCAGTTGATTCAATAGATAATTGATATGAGGTAATCACCTAATGATAACGTAATTTGAGACCTGGGTACATCATTTGTGTTTATTTCTTTCTGTGATGGAGACGAAGTTTCCCTTTTTGTTTCCTTCTCCATCACTGTAAGTGTGATTCCTTTTTACATGGATTACTTCTGCTTTTGATGAGTTGATGCCTTCTTGCGGATTAGATGCTTTTTACATGGAACGGGGTCTGCTATATATTGTAAATGTATACATGCTGCTGCTGAACTTAAGGATGTTACTTAAGCAACTTTGTTACCTGATTAAAGTGATTATCCAACCCCATCAAAAAATGTGGGGTCTATGTTGTGTGTCACATTTTGTTGACCACATACCCAAATTAGGAGCTTTCATCTTGGATCATCTTTCTTAAATGGTTGATAAATTGTTGTTTCTTGTTTACTTCTGTTAAATTTTTGCATCCTTAGATATGGGTTTAATAATCTTCATTACCATTTATTGACGAAGAGGTGTAATGAATGTTTTCCTTTTCTAGGTCTTCTATCCTTAGATTCTTGTAGCTGATGTTAATATTCCTCCTATGAGCACACTTTGCTATGGACTATACATGTTACATTTTCTTCATTTTATAACTACACTAGTATGCAACGGTAATCCTGCATCTTTTTACATTTTTTATTATTTCCGGTGTCTCTCTGGCAATTTGAAATTCTCAGCTTTAATCTATCAGGGGAAGTACAATATGTTCATACTCTTCTTGTTTTTAAAATTTTTCAGTGGTCTTCTCTTTAATTTTGTGATCAGTCATTTTAAAGCTCTTGGGAAGTTTTTTCATCTCATAATGATGGATGTGTCTTTGTGATCCTTCATTTGATTCTTTTCATCATCTGTTATTCCAGCTCTTAGGCAGTCTTTGGTATAGTTTTTGTTTTATTTTATTTTTTTTTACTCAAGTAAATAGTTATGGTGGTGTTTCCATGTTTGGTACAATTTATACTGCCTATTTCTATTTTAAAGGGGTTAATAAAATACAAAAGCCAAAAATAGGTCTCAACTTGTTTTTTACTTTTCTATGAAAATCGTTTTCAGTTGTTTTTGCAGTGGCATTTAAAACACATGTGCTTCAAATGTGTATTAGTGAGGTTAAAACAGCAAATTCGTATTCTTTTATAAAGCCCTCTATATTTTCACCAAAATTTTCTCTGCAATACAAGACGTCATTCATCTTTTTCTCCACACCTTCAGATGTTTTTCTCTTGCTTCAAAACCAGGAAAGAAGTCAAGTCTTCTCTATTTCGTTCTTGATCAACACATAAACAGACCATCCAACAACAAATACCACAACATATTATCAGAGATTGTGGACTAAACATCACCTCTGAGAGTTTTAGGAACTTGAATTTAACTTGGCTTGATTCGATAGTCTAAAGAAATTTATAACCTCACTTGGTTTTCAATCTATGTGCCACCTTTGAGTATTATTTTTCAGATCACTCTTCACTGAGAACTTCAGCAGTCACACCCTTGTCCTTTTCCATTTGTTTCCGTACGTTCATCCCTCTGCCCCCCTCCAATAGACACTTCACCACCCTAGCACTTTCCATTCTACCCCCTAATCCATTCTTCTCAACTTTCAGCCTCAAAGGTGCCTTCAAATCCTCAACCAGCGGTACAGCATTCATCCTTTGTTCTGCATGGAATGGCCAAGTAATCAATGGTACCCCATAAGCCACGCTCTCCAAGGTTGAGTCCCAATGACAATGGGTAACAAACCCGCAGGTCAAGACATGGCTAAGCACTTGAATTTGAGGAGCCCATGAGGGTATCACAAAAAACCCTTTCCTTCGGTGCTTTCTAAAAATCCCTTTAGTAGATTACCAAAAAATAAAAAGAATCCCTTTAGCAAGAAACGCAAAGGGTCTTCGATGTCTTGAGGACCTGAATTGGTAGCATTTAGGTGAAGAATATGATTAGATACTACATAATAGAATTAACTTTGGGTAGCTTGTAATTCACAGGAATTGAGTTATCTGAAAACCTTCATCCTTTTGCCCTATTTCTCTCGCAACCGTCTTGAAATTCAATCTTCACTCTAACGAAGCATGTTCTTTTTCACAATGTAGCGCTATTTTCGCCTCTCTGACGTGTTTCCTCCATCTTTGTGGCGTGTTCTTCTACTTTAGCGGCATGGTTTATTTTTAATCAAAAAAGGATTAGGTAATTTAGGGAAGACTATCATAAATGACCCACACTTCATGGTAGGAGCGGATTTATGTATCTTTTTTCTATACAAGTTTTAAAACTTATAAAAAAATAATTTTTCAGAGATATGCCAAACGTACTTTTTAGTAAAAAATTTATTTTACCAATTGAATACCAAATGTCTTTTATATTTTGGCCCAAAATGATTTTTTGTACTGATGCTGAAAAATGGAAAAGAGTCGAAAATGAAAATCATGCAAAGAGAGCCTTATTCCTCAAGGTTCATAGTTCTTCTTCCCCCCCCCCCCCGGCTTCGCTTTTTTCTAGTATAAATTGGGGGGCCAATCCTGTTGTAGTCCACCTCCAGCCCAGATATGAAGCTGTTTGTGGTCCAGGCTACCATAATTGGATTCTGATCAATTTTCAGTTGTAGCCAATTAATAAATGGATTTTCTTTGAGTTGGAGTTGCTTACTTAGTTCTTCTGGAATTGATTTAGTTTTTGACAGGTAAATGGGATATGAATATCTGAGGGTATTGTACAGTCTTAGTTTTTTCTTCTTCCTTTCTTTTTACATTTTTTCTTTTTTTCACTTGATAATCTCTGAATGGCTGATTATGTAGGTTGTTCCTGTGATCAAGTCATCTTTGTCCTGTTTTATAGACAAGCCACATTGAACTTGGGTTTTTGAGCTTTTTAGTTCATGGATTATGTTAGGCTGCAGATTGTTCTCCCGTATGCATGTCTTGATGATGATATTATTCAAACCCAACAGAACACAATCCACTGCTGAGCATACTCTGCTTATATATCATAAGGATCTTGGCTTGCCAGTCTTGTTAATTCCATGTTTTCATTTTTCTTTTAAATGAGTTACTTTGCCCATGTTGAAGTAATTTATTTTTCTAGGTCGAGGTTTTGCAAGCCAAAGACTTTGTTTGGGAGAAATTGAAGTTGCTCAAATTACCAAGTTTGAGATTGTTTGGAGCTACAGTTCATTGAATGATAGCAGAAAAGGTGCTGTGTTCTATAAACCCATAGAAATCCCAGATGGCCTTTTCAGCCTTGGTTATTACTGCCAAACAGCTGACCAGCCTTTACGAGGGTTCGTTCTTGCTGCTGGAGAAGTGGTTCATTCTGATTTAAAAGATAGGGATTTTTTCCGCACAAGTGACTCACCAGCTCTTACCAAGCCCGTCGACTATACACTAGTTTGGAGTACAGATGACTGGGATGGCAACAGTCCTGATGGATGTGGTTACTTTTGGTTGCCTCAAGCACCTGAAGGTTATAAAGCTATGGGACATGTGGTCACCAACCAGCCAAGCAAGCCTTCCCTTGAAGAAGTGAGATGTGTCCGAGCTGATCTCACTGAGACCAGTGAAACCAATGGTTTAATTATCAGTATAGACTCCAAATCTCCCAAGTTCCCATTTCAAGTTTGGAAAACAAGACCCTTCCATAGAGGAATGCTTGGTAAAGGTGTGCCTGTTGGAACATTCTTCTGCAGTAGTTACTGGAGCTCTGGAGATGAGCCGAATATTGCATGCTTGAAAAACCTTGATTCAAGCCTGCACGCAACGCCAAATCTGGAACAAGTCCATGCTCTTATCGACCACTATGGTCCTACAGTTTTCTTCCATCCAGATGAGATATATTTGCCTTCTTCTGTGCCGTGGTTTTTCAAAAATGGAGTCTTGTTGTACAAAAAAGGCAAGACGGATGGTGAGGCAATCAAAGCTAGTGGCTCAAACCTTCCAAATGGCGGCAGTAATGATGGGGAATATTGGATAGACTTGCCAAATGATGATCGCCGTAGTAGTGTTAAATGTGGCAACATAGAAAGTGCAGTACTCTATGTTCATGTGAAGCCAGCTTTGGGGGGAACTTTCACAGATATTGCGATGTGGGTCTTTTGTCCCTTTAATGGGCCAGCCACTATCAAGATTGGAGTTTTAGATTTTGAACTTAGTAAGATAGGACAGCATGTTGGGGACTGGGAGCATTTCACCCTCCGAGTAAGCAACTTCACTGGTGAGCTCTGGAGCATATACTTCTCACAGCACAGCGGTGGTGAATGGGTGGACGCATGGAACCTGGAGTTTATTGAAGGGAACAAAGCAATAGTTTACTCCTCAAAACATGGTCATGCAAGCTTCCCACACCCTGGGAGCTACATTCAAGGTTCTAAGAAGCTGAAAATTGGAGTGAGGAATGATGCTGCTCGAAGCATCTATTACGTGGATTCAAGTATCAAATATCAAATTGTCGCAGCTGAGTATCTTGGAGATGGAATTGTTACAGAGCCATGCTGGTTACAATATATGAGAGAATGGGGTCCAACCATTCTATATAATTCACGAACAGAACTTGACAAGATAATTAATCATCTCCCATTGCTCATTAGATTTTCTGTGGAGAACATTTTTGACAAGATCCCAATGGAACTTACTGGAGAGGAAGGACCTACTGGACCCAAGGAGAAGAATAACTGGGTGGGTGATGAAAGAATTTAGGTTGGTTTCATTCTTCCTCTCCCATATAGAATTCCACCAATATTACCAATCTGGGGTGTTTCAGTCGTTTTCTCCTTGTGATTGCATGTATAATTACTCATTCCTTTAGGTATATTTAACACATGAGAGATGTTCTTTGACTAAAAGTCAATTTTTAGAGAGAGGAGAGAGGGACCATCCCAATAGTTTTCTTGATTTGGTTTGTGTTTCATTCTGTTATTTGGGATGCTTTCAGTTTCATTCTTTGTCTTCCTAGTCATTTTCTTCTTGCTAAGGATAAAGCAAGAGCTGATTTCTTGTTGTCTACCAAGGTTGGAGGTTCTTGTCCAGATTTATGTTAGAAATCAGTTATGAGTACATATTGAGTGAAGATTTTGTTGTAAATCAAAGATCAATACATTTTGAATTCTTGTGTGAAAAATTTTTGTGGGGATAATAACAAGAGGTTTTTCTTATATTTATTGGAACAGCAGATTGATGGTTTTTAACTAATGCAAGCTTTATTCATCAATACTTTTTTTTTTTTGGTATTTGAGGTTCATCTGGGCCAACTTTTTGCGCACCTCGATTACATCCTCAGTGGGTGTTTTGTCATCCGCAAGGGTCGAACCTATGATCTCTCACTGAGAAGTATGGATCTTACCATTCTACCAACCCTGCATTGACTATTCATCAATACTTTGATGAGGTTGCAAAACCTTAATATCAAGTACCTCCAGTGTTCTGTGCAACTGGCATGGACCATGTGGTCTCAATTTCGCTGATGAGAAAATCATTTAACCTAGGATTGCTCTATATTGCAGTAATTCTAGACATGTTCATTAGGACAATTTTGTTGAGACCCCGAGTAATATGCAGAGTAACTGGAATTTCAAGAAGTCTTGGACATTAGTGCTTTTTTAATGATGATCTGCTGAGATTTTGATTGATATAAATCTGCTTTCAGAATGATTAAGGTTACTGTGGATATTGAATGTTAAGCTCTCAATCGGGTAATAATCTTCCACCCAAAATGCAAATTCTCAAGAACTAATTGAGAATGTACAGTATTTTTGAGATAAACATCTCTATGTTTGGGAAGCCACAGACAATTCCAAATGAAAGAAAGCCATGCAAAGGGGGAATTCCATCAAGTTGCTCTGCGGGAAGACATGAACACAGTCTGGATAGTTTTGTGCTCCCTTCATCTCTATGTTTTGGAAGCCACAGAATACCAAATGGAAGAAAGCTATGCAAAGGAGGAATCCCTACAAGTTGCCTTGTGGGTAGACATGAATAGAGTCTGGATACATCTGTGCTCCCCTCACACATCTCTACCGCAAACTTGGGATGGAGCCCACCTGAGTACTAACGACATTAATCAGAGGCAGGACCCCCAATGAGCTCCCGTGGGCCCTTCCTAAATGGTGGAAGGTGTAAAAGATACATAGACCTCTATACTCGTGAACAAATGCCTCCATAAGAACATTTTGTTCTGAAGTATTTGCCTCAAGCTGGTGAAGCCCCTAAAGATTAAATGAAGGCCGATAGGGGTGTCAACAGTGTGGTTTGGGCTGATTCTGGGTTGGGTTTTACGGTTTCAAGTGTTGTAATATTAGTCCCACATCGACTGATGTGGGAATATGTGGAGAGGAAGAGGCTATAAAAGAATGCCTCTTCCTTCTTCTTTAATCATCCCAAATATCTTCTCTCTTGGATATTTCTTTATTTATAGTGGAGTTTTCTCTCTTGCCCATATATTATTGTGTCTTTCTTTTCTCTTAGTTGTTATTATTGTGTTCTTCTTTTCTCTTATTTGCTGATTGTTCTATTCGGTGGGTTCTTCATAACCCGACAGTTGTTGGGGCCTGACACCAACATCAAGCTGAAAAACACCTAGTCTAAACATGGCTTGTTAGCAAAGTAACAGTTTTGGGCCGGTTTTGGCTTGGTGCAATTTGAGTTTGAGCTAACTAATGGTTTATGGTGTGTAAGAAAAAAAAATAGTTGAACATCTTGCAACAAAAGCCAAAATTTCATGCAAAGCAAAATTGTTATTGGTAAATTTCCGTTAAAAAATAAAAAATCATTCCACGTTGTAAAAACCCACCCACCCTATAGAAATCAATAACCCAAATAGTAAGTAGTAACAGAGATTGTAAGCTCATTCCTCAGGCTCCACCAGATGGTCTTCTAAAAACAAATCCTCAAACCAAAACTCCTTTTAATATCTATCTTGTGATATGATTGATTGTCTTGAAATTGGGTTTTTGTTTTGTGATAATGTAATTATTTTTTTTTTTCTTCCTTTCATGAAATTTGTCTTTTTTTTTTTTTTGGTATTTAGTTTGATATGCAAAAGAAATACTTTTCAATTGGATAAGTATTTACCCAATTATAACAAACTTAATACATTCAATTGGACATTCTTATTTAATCTTTTTGATTGACCCTTACAAATGGTAGAATGACTATTTGATCTTTGAATTTATGCTCAATTTTTTCTGATTGTCTATGTCAACTGCCTAGTGGTAATACAATGAATCATACACTATTTAATGTACAACTATAAAACATGTTATAACAGGTTACGCACGTAGTTTGGTTTCGAGCTGGTAGTGGCTATGCCCTCCTGAACCCAAACACAACTCATTAAGGTTCAATTTAGATCGGTTCGAACTATATATAACAAGCTGATGCAGTTTAATTTTGACGATTCAAACTACAACTTGACACCTTAAAGCCTAATAAGATGAAACTGAAACAGAAAAAAACCAAGCCTTCCCTTACTGGACCAGCTTCAGTTTTTGGCCCTGGTTCAGCTCTGAACAACAGTTTGACACACACAAACAAACACACAGCAACCATCTGGAATGCATTCTTCTTGCCTTGATTTTGTCTTCATGGATAAAGCCATCCTATAATTCTATTCTTCGCTTTTGATGGAAAGAAGATCTGTGTCATAGTTATCCAATAAACTTGTTTTTCTTTCTGAAATATCCAGAAGCGTTTGGCTGGATTAACTTTTTAGAAAGTAAAGTAAGCTCCACTGATGTCTCTCTACTCTGTAAGATGTGACTTCGACCAGCAAAAGGTTAATAAAAGATTATGGGTGCCGACTGGATCTTTTTGGAATAAGCTTTAATGAAGAGAACTTGTTTCCCTTGGCAAGATAAGATCATAAGAGATAGGAAATTAGATTTTTGGATATGTGTCTTTTTAGAGTAATAACATAATATATCTTCTAAATGTGATTCAATATTGATGTAAATTTTTATGTTTTATCCGAGTTTTAGACTCAATCTAAAAGTACAAGTTCTTCTATGGCGAGCTTGACAAGTACGCCTCTACGGCAGAGCCGAATGGCAGGTTCGAACCTTCTCTGCACTTTTAATGCTATTACTGCGACAACAGCACAAGTTTTGTGTCTGCCCTTGAAGCGTGTTTTGTGTCTACCCCTGAGACATGTCTTGTGTCCCCTTATGTAAGTGTTGGTATTTATTTGATGCTGGAATTTTTGTCTAAATTTTAAGTCAAAGGTTATTTTATTTATTTTTAAATATTTATTGTTTCTAGAAAAACCCTATTTTTCTCTCTCTCTCTTTTTCTCACTCTCAAACCATCTCACTTTCACTCCATCAATTGGAAAACAATTTGTAAACCTAAGAGATTGGGAGGTCTTAACATCAAAAATATGGAAATGTGGAATCTTGCACTTATAGCTAAAAGGGCTTGGGAACTTATAATTGGTAAGCAATCAATTTGGTACAAATTAATGAAGGAAAAATACTTCAGAAATTGTAACTTTCTGCAAGCCACAGCACCTATTAATGCATCATGGGGTTGGAAATCCATTATCAAAGCAAAAGACTTGATGTTACCTGGCATTATACATATGGTTGGCAATGGCAATAATATCAATCCATGGATGGATAGATGGATCCCAGATACTCCAACTCTTCAAGCTCCACTGCCACTTCCAGGTGAGTCACCTAACCTAGTATCTTTCTTTATAGATACTGAAACAACTAAATGGAATGAGACCAAAGTTAGAGATTGGTGGCCAAATGATCTAGCAGAAAAAATTCTCAGCATTCCATTATCATTATTAAGCTGTCAAGACAAAATTATGTGGGAGAAAACATCAACTGGCATTTTCACAGTTGCTTCAGCTTATAGTTTTTTTTCGGAAAATCATAATCAGAGTCCTTCAATACCATGGCTTGTCTTATGGCACCTCCCACTGCCCCCCAAAGTCATTCATTTTGTTTGGAAACTGCTGCCTGGTAAGCTCCCTACACCTGCTCTTTTATCTAAAAGAGGGTGTAGAATCAGTGATATTTGCTCACTCTGTTCACAAGAAAGAGCCACCACTAATCATATCTTTCTTCATTGTCACTTTGCCAAACAGGTATGGTCAAAGCTCAGAATTTGTTGGTGGAATCGATCCACAAATCTTATAGATCAGATTTCTCATTGGTTAAATTCAGCAAGAAGAAACAGTTCAGCATTGGAGGAACTCATACAACATTTACTTATGTTGTGGCACATTTGGTTAGCTTTCAATAATGCTGTCTACTCTAGACCAGTGAGTAATCCATATCATATATGGAGATCTGCTCGATCAACAGCTGCAGAGCATCTAGTCCTTCATCAACATAGCAGATCAGGAAACGAGTTCAAAAGCATTAAATGGAGGGCACCTCCTTTGCATTTCATCAAAATTAATGTTGATGGATCTGCAATCAGCAAGGGTTCCAACAACTTCCAGGCTGGATTTGGTGGTATTGCTCGTGATCACTTGGGTCACACTCTCTTCACCTTCTACTGTAAAGGAGGAAACTCACAAGCAATTCAAATGGAAGCTGCTGCAATTCGAGAAGGACTGAAGCTAGCTATCTCCTTCAATCTAAAGAAAGTAATTATTGAAAGTGACAATGAAGCTGTTGTTAGTCTGATTAACAACAAGTCAGAGACTCCACCTTGGAAGATCAGTCATTACATACATGATATCTTCAGTCTTTCCTCTCTGTTTGATGTTTTAATTGTAAATCATACTCATAGAGAAGGCAACTCTGTAGCTGATAGATTAGCTTCTTATGCTGCTGTTTCTCAGGCTTCTTCTTTTTCTTTTTCTCCCCCACCTTTTATTCTTTGGCTTTTGCATTTTGATGTAATTGGTACTTTGTATCCCAGGGGCTTTTCTTTTAAATGAATTCAACTCTTCACCAAAAAAAAAAAAATTAAAATATTTGACAAATTAAAATTATTTATCATTTAATAAAGAATGAGAATTAATACTAAAAAATCCTATTAAACATTTATGACTCTCGTTTTGTTCTCATGACGAAATAATGACAGCACTATTCCTCGAGAACACTCCAAAAAAAATCCCAAAGTATACACAACCCCTCATGAGAATTTACGACCGTTGGATCAGATCGGAATCCGCAAAGAACACTCTTACATGAGGATCTGATGTCAGCTGGAGTGTTGTCGGGTTGTCAGATGATGTCATAATGCAGTAGTCCACTTGTACGGCTACGATGCCATCGGACGGAGAAGGTGCCATCAAGTACTAATCACGGTGGGCGAGGCGTGGGAACACACATAATAATTCCACCGTAATCCCACTAACTTCAGATTTCTCATTATGACGAATATATCCTCTCCCTATCAGTGGACCCCACCTAAGAGGATGATGTGGACATTTGTCTCCTACGCTCGAGACATCGCCGTACGGTTTTGATGGAGAATGGCGGGAGTCTTACCAGGTCGGACCGTTCCGGTCGGCTCGGGAGACAACAACCGCGGACTCCAACGCTCTTCCTTAACTCCGGACCTCAAAACCCTCCACAACCAAAACTATATTTAACACCATATCCTCATCGAACTGCCAAGATTTGTCTCTGACCTAACCAACCAAATGTGGGCCCCCACGTTTCCCCGTTAACAACGCGCTCCCTGTCGGCCGACGTGGCACTCCCTTCGATACGATAAGCCACGTGACACAGGGTCCCACCATGTCGGGTTGTCGGTTTGGTCTTCACAATCTGTTGCTTCAAGGGCCCCCCACCTCCTTTCCTTGTTTGTTTGGGGAGAATGGAGAATAGAGAATTAGAGAGAAAAACCAACTTCTCCTTATCTCACGGAATTTCAAAATTTCGCGACATTCTAATCTTCCGACCATCATTTTAGTTTTCTCCGGTCTGACCATTGGACCGGGTTTGTTTCTTGGTCCAATCTCATGAACATGGTTTAAAGTATTATTATTCCCACAAACTCTGCTGGTGCGAAAGCCTTCGGCACCGAGTGTTCTTTCCACTCCCTTTGCATAAGCGACCTTTATTCACGATTTCGTAAATTTTAAATGACAAAAATATGAATTTTAAGAAAAATATTCCTCAAGTTGATAGGTTTGATTTGAACCGGATCTAGTAAGACCGGTTCCACTTTCTATTTATGGTAAAGGCAAGAAAAAAGTGATGGCAAAGGTAAGTGCATGGAATTCAAAATTGGGGTACCTCTTTTTAATGTTTAACTTTTAAAAACAAATTTTCACGCTTCTTGGCCCATTAAAAGCAGACAAGTTTGTAAAAGAAAAAGCAAGGGAAGAAATCACACACTAGAAGATGCTTTTAGCTACCACTATAAGGGAAAAAAATAAAAAGTAAAGAACATTGCTTTTAAACTTTGAGTAATACCTAATTATTAAAGTTGGTGATGCTTAATATCAATCAGTGCATTCAAGTATTTATCCCTAAGGAAACACCCCCCCCCCCCAAAAAAAAAAAAAAGAGTCAGTTGATTATATTTTCATTGACAAAATTGAGATCCAAATATTAGATAAACCTAATTTGAAGCACTGAGAACGATAGAGTCTTCATCAAGAAATCAATAAAGGATCTACCCAAAAAAAACCTCTGTCATCTTGAATATACAATCAAATGAATTCTTTACGATGGAATTCAAATAGATCATCATATGTATACATGCATCTATCTAATATTGTGAATTCTTTACGATGAAATTCTAGAACATCATACATGTACATGCTTCTATCTAATCTTGTAAACATTTTTCTTTCTCAATCATATATGCTTATGATATTCATGAAACCTAACTTGCTAATATTGGCGGAGAATGAAATAGGAAGTCTTCCGTGTGGATGGTCCATATTTGTAATCATCGTCATTAGACACATTTCAACTGTACTCATTGTGTTAAGTTTTTGGTCATGCAATTCAACATGATAAAGACACCTTTCATGATTTTTCCGGTGACTCAATTGTATAAGATGATGATAATGATTACCGTAAAAGAAAATACTTCATCAAATGGAATGGCAGCTAGCGATATATTAAAGGTATAATATAATTTTCCACATATGAAGTGTCCAAGCTAACACAGGGCCAACAAGAACACACACAAAGGGTGTTGGATGGTAATACAAGTTTTCCATAAGTTTTTTGTCAATTGGATACAACATACAAGGCTGCATCATAAGTCATATTTTCATACCTATAAATCTTCTTTCTTCTATAGTTAACATTGGTGTGTTAGAAAAATAAGAAGGTTGAAACCTTTATATGAATATGGCTATGATAAATTTGTTATCTCTTAAATAAATCATCTCAATTAGTGTACTGAGCCGTGAATCCTTATGTCTTCCATTAGCGATAAAGAGTCTTTTCCTTACAAGAATGCAATGATGTCAATTAAGACCAATCATCTACCATAAGAACTGGGGAAGATTAGTACAAACTGATTTTTATATATTTATTGCAATAAGAGTTAGAATAATTAATTGAATTTAAACATTAAAAATTATTATAGGTCAATATCATTGATTATCAAGGAAGCCCATTTTTTATACAAATTAGTTTCAACAAACCCTGAAATCATATATGCGGGGTATTCACTACTGTTGTCGGAGCCAAGAAAGGAGAAGGGTTTTCTTTTGAGTAAAACATGGGGCCCATATGTTTTTTTTTCCTACCCCACCTTTGCAAACAAAAGTAGCCTAAAGTACAATTGGTGAGAGGGGAGAGCATAAAATAGAAGAATGAGGGTAAAATTGATACCGTAAAAATTAATTAAGGAATAATTTTACTGAAAAGAAAAAGAAAAAAAAATTGAAAATTGAGAAATGAGATGAAAAAGAGAAAATGAGAGACGAGAAAGAAGGAAAATAAAATAATGGAGATGAGGAAGAAAATAGAAAAGAGGAGAGGAGAATGCACCACCAACGCCAAACACATGGGACCCACCACCATGAATGCCTCCACCACACAACTGACCGGTCTGACCATTCCTCCTATTCTTGCTGCCCGGCTCAGCCCAGCACACACGCACACATTACAACTCTCTCGATCCAGTAACTGGAGAGAGATATTCGTGTCCCTTCTCGCTTCGTCTCTGTTCCTTTCCTTGGTAGTTTGTACTCTTCTTCTCTCTTAATTCCTAACTCTTTCTTAAACCCCTCACATTCCCATCTCTCTCTCTCTCTCTCTCTCTCTCTCTCTTTCTTTCCGTATTCCGTTCACTTGAAGCAGAATCTCTAGTCTTTTAAGCTCCTCTGCAGAACTACTTTAACCTCTGAACTGTACTTATTGTTACAGAGGGAGAAAAAAACAAGGAAATTTTAATGGAAGGTGTTCTGGGTTTAGCAGGTGGTGGTGGTGGTGGTGGCGGAGGAGGAGGAGTTCCTTCTGGGAGTTCTGGAAATGGGTCGATGTCGACGGTGTCGAAGGCGGAAGTGGTGGAGCAGGACTATGTGGGTATGTTGTCTGAGGTTTCTTCTTATCCAGCTGAGGCTGAGCTCGAGCTTGGGCTGGGTTTGAGTCTGGGTGGTGGTGGTGCTGGTGGAAAGGTTGTTAATAAGCCATCTGCTTGGGGAGAATATGGTAGGATCTTGACGGCTAAGGATTTCCCTTCTGTTGTCTCTCGTGGTTCTTCTGCTGCTTCTTCTTCTTCTCCTGGAACTGCTAGAGCTCATGCTTCTGTTACCACTCCTGTTTCTGGTACCAAGAGAGCTGCTGATTCTGTTGCTCAAGAGGTTGGATCTGGAAATGGTTCCAGGTATGATTCATCAATAAAGATCAACCTCGCTTGTTCTTGAAACTTTTCCTTTCCCTTGTAGGCTTCGATATTACCCCTAATCCCCGAATTTTGCTAATAAAATTGGCAATTTTTCCATGGCGAACAAGTATCTATAGTACTAGTCTTCTGTCTTACTGTTTGGTATATATGATTTTGTTCCATTTTCATACTTTTTGTACCTTATTCTACTTAATTTTTGGGTTTTGTGGATCTTAGTTTGCGGATTCTTTCTATCTCAGTTAATTTTTTTGGGCTGATTGAATAACTGAATTCATTCCCATTATTTTTTTTTTTTGGTCTGTCTCCTTGGCAGCAGTCAGGTTGTGGGATGGCCACCTATAAGGGCTTATAGGATGAACAGTTTGGTTAGCCAATTGAAGGTCCCATCTGCTGAGGAGGAAGAACGTATCATCCCTGAGAATAACAGGAGTAAGGATGCCCTTGCTAAGGGTACTAACAATGGTAACACAAAGAGCAAAGGAAATGTTCAGGAGAAAGGGCGCCTGCCCAGTTCCCTGTTTGTGAAGGTAAACATGGATGGTGTGCCCATTGGAAGAAAGGTGGATCTGAATGCTCATAACTGCTATGAGACCCTGGCTCAAGCTCTGGACGAAATGTTTCACAAACCCAGCACATCCGTTAATACTGCTCGTGAGTTCTCTTAGCACTTATGAGTAATCATTTATGGATGGTAAACTTTGTATGCCATCCACCTTGCTAGGGTAACTAGTTCATCTTGAGGTTTGAACTCGTTAGAAATGATCTCTTCGGGCTTTATCTGTGTTACTGAATGAATGCTTTCTCTGCTGTAAATTAAAGCACTAGTTGGTTGTTACTAGCTCTCCGATGTTAGATGGTCCATTTTTCGTTTCATCTGAGACACCCTCTGTTACCTGTTCTTTTTTATTTTTCTCTGACTTATAAAAAAGTAGCAAAAATTGATGCTCTTGTGACTATTCAATAGCTGATGGAGTCGATGTTGATTTTTTCTTTTTTATGAAATCAATTTACTGTTCTGTATGATGGTGAAAATGAGTTTGTGAACTTGGTTCAGGTGGAGAAAAGGAACATGGTGTAGTAGTGGAAGCGGATAAGCCTTCAAAATTGCTGGATGGATCATCTGAATTTGTGCTGACTTATGAGGACAAAGAGGGAGATTGGATGCTCGTGGGAGATGTTCCTTGGGGGTATGCATTCATTTAATCAATACATGATATACAGTATATACATATTATAAATGCAAACATGATCGGCTTTGAGTTAGAAATGCTTGCTTTTGAGGATTTTGTATTGATTCACATGGGTTTTGGTTCCTTCTGGTTATTTTCCTTATCGTTGTATGCATCACTTATATTTTGGGATAGTTCTTCTCAGGAAACAATTAGATGCAAGGTTCTTGCCAATTTAGCCAACAAAAAATACATGGTGTTGGCATACTGTCGTGTTGAGAAAGGGGGGGGGGGGGGGGAATGGGAGATGAGGGATGAAAACTTACACATGGGAAATGCTTAAACACGGGGTTTATAACATGATCCAGAAGGCAGATTGGGATTTTTGTCCCAGTCTTTGACCTTCTTTAATTTTGTGTCCTGTTGAAGTGGTTATCCTATTGATCCCCCCCCCCCCGGCGGGAAGCGGTTACCTCAGATCAGACCTGTGTCTTCATGTCAGAAGCCTGAACTGTTACTGTTGCCCCAAGGGACCGAATGGGGCTACCTTTGAGATACTGCTTCGTTATTATTTTTGTTATGCTTACATGTTATTTGTATGTAGGATGTTTCTTAATACTGTGAAGAGGCTACGAATCATGAGAACTTCTGAAGCTAATGGTCTTGGTATGCATCTATTGTCAACATCATCGTTTTCATAACCTTGATAAATTTGTGTCTGATTAATGCTTCTTTTGCAGCTCCAAGATGTCAAGAAAGGGATGCAAGACAAAGAAACAAGCCCAACTAATATCCTGATTTCGTTTCTTAGTAAAGTAAGATGATGAAAATCCACACTTAGAATACTCGAGGAAAAGAAACATAGAGAAACTGAAGGGTACTTTGCCTCATAAAGATTGGTCTCCCTGTGCTTGTTTGATTGCCTTTTGGTTTTTGTTCTCGCCCATTCTCTGGGAATTATAGCCTTCATTTTGATGTTAAAGCACACATGTTTCATTTTCACCTTTTCTTATTCCATGCAACACAGTTAAGGGCTGTTCTTTTTTTTTAATTTTCTCATACTGTAAATATGGGAGTGCTTGATTGCAAGGGTTTTCAGTTTTGCTACAACCTGGTTGGACTCAGCTTGCTTTGGTGGTGAGAAGGAAGTTGCATGGTTTCTATTGTTTTAATCTTTGTTTCTTTCTGCTCGATGATGATCTTGTCTTGCACTTGATACTTTTCTCACCCAAATTTTTTTTTTTTAAATGGAATAAAAAATTTCCTAGGCTTGCTTTTGGAGAAGATAAATTTGAGATCTATTTCACCTGTATGTCCATCCACTTGGCAATGATGTAAACAGCTGTATGGATATTGTAGTAATCCCATGTCTCAATTTTCAGGGAGACAATGATTCTGTTGGATGCCTTTCAATGCAGTATTGAATAGAATGTAGTTAGAATATTTCCTTGTGGCATCTGGTGGAATGCGATTTGGTAGATCCAGAAATGGTTGGGACTAAAGAGCATGATGAGCATGATAATCATTAGAAAGTTTAATGCAGCTGTCCTAGTCCCACACTCCCACCCAGCAAGTGGTTTTGGTTCATGGGCACTTGAAAACTGATGGATCTTGTTTGAACCTTTCCTCCTTTCTTTTCCAATATACAGATTCTGCATTACAAATATGTTTTCAGGAATTGATCTATGCCCAGGCTTGAATCGTTATCTTGTTCAGATACTGAAGGAAAATTTCGGTTGTTTCCAGAACTACTTTTTCGTTTTCCTTTCTTTATATTCAAAGGACCACCACCATGTGTTCTTTTGTGTAAGCCATCAATGTGAGCTTGCAAGCAAAACCATCATCATATTATGGGTCCAGAAAGAGGTGGTTTGAATCATTCCTCTGGTCATCCTCTCACAGTCAAGCCTGCATTGAGTTTGCAAAACATAGCAATCAGATGGGTGGCCTAATATTTTGGATCGAAAATGCTAACCAGAGTAGCTGTGATCTCACCAACCAACATGATGCCAGATGCTTACCTACACGCCATTTTTAGGGGATTTTTGAATGCCAGAGGTTCACTCTGAGGTTGAGAAAGGGTTGCTCCTGGCAGTATATCAGAAAGGGGAGAGAGTTTCTCTGGAGAGCAATATTAAGAAGGAATTATGTTGGGGTTTGCATGGAACCCCCTGTTCAGAATAGGACTGAAAAATGTCCCAGGACTTTTACTGCCATTCAATTTTCATATTTTTTGTTCAAAATTTGTTTTCTTCATATTTTTCTTTTATTTTAGTGAGAACTGCCTCAGCCTAGTAGGGCTTGTGATTCAGGAAAATTTTGCTCTGAGAGGGTACTGATGGGTTGGAAATCTTTCTAAAAACAGAGGAAAATGGCAAGTGAAGGTAATCTCCCTGCGGAACCACATATGTGTTGGATTACTCTTTTCGTTTGTTTCTTCTTGTTTTCTGTATAACGTACAGATTCCTGATTCTACATTAACGACAACGAAATGAGGGAAACCCATTGGACAATTTGAAGATGTGGGGCTAAATTATCTTCTACATATTTCAAACAGGATTCATCAACAATGTTCAATTTATTCATAAAATAGCCCCTTGATGATGTGGCTGTGACTCTGTTGTAAAATCCAGTCCAAATTCCTTTTTTTTTTCAGAAATCATGTAGAAGCCAGAGAGAGATGGATTTATATCACTAGAATAGCAGGTTAGTAGCATGATGAGAACCAATTTCTAGTGTATTAACTCATAAATTGTGGCCTCACAAGAGCAGAACTTTATTGATCAGAATTAGTTGAGGGGGAAAAAAATTATGTTCTCTTTCGTACACAGATGATTCAGTTTTAATTGGAAAAGAGAGTGAATTTAAGGGGAAAAGAGAAAAGGAAAGAAAAGCTACATACAAAAGAAGAATTCCCAAGGAACACGGTTTGGGCTCCTAAAGAAGAGCTGTTACAGGAGAGGTGCTAAAAATTGGCATCTCCTTGATAGCGTTTGTGCCAGCATTACTACTACTGCTTTTTCTCCTGGGCTTGGCCTCAGCAAGCATTGTTATAACATCTCTCATTGAAGGTCTATCTTTTGGGGACTTCGCAGTACACAGAAGTGCAATCCGAAGGACTAGAAGCATCTCTTCTTGGATATGTTTACATTGACCACCTATGCTGGAATCTAACGCTGCTTCTAATTCTCTGTTGTTTCCAAGTTTTCTCCGGATCCATTCAACAATGTCAACTGATTCCCCAAATTCAGGCTCCAGTGGCCTTTTGCCGGTGAGAAGCTCCATGAGAACAACGCCATAGCTGTATACATCACTCTTTTCGTCCACCTTTAGTGTGTATCCATATTCTGCACGGTAGAATTAAAAGTTATAAACAAGACTTACTAAACTAATTCCTATCAAGTGCAGTGATTTGGGAATAGCATTTGTTACTAAAACATTACTGGGTAGTTAAGTTAATCAATCTAAATAGTTAGTGAACTTTGTATGGGGAGTTCCTTCAGCCTGCCATACCCGTATATGTTTATCCTTATGAACCAAAATTTGAGGAATCCGACTGATATTGTGTTCTGTTCAAGAAATTTAAAAGCTGATAAATCTCATAAATTAAGTTCATGGGTAGTTAATAACTCACCAGGAGCGATGTATCCATAGGATCCAGCCACCATTGACACTGTCTGGTTCTTGTGAAGCATCAACTTAGCCAATCCAAAATCAGCAATCCTTGGCTCCAGATTTTCATCAAGCAATATGTTGTTAGACTTTACATCGCGGTGGATAACAAGAGGATGACAGTCATGGTGGAGGTAGGCAAGCCCGTGTGCAACACCAACAGCGATGTTGTATCGTGAAACCCAATCGACTAACAACTTTCCGGACTGTTTGCCATGTAGAGCCTCCCCCAGACTGCCATTCTTCATGAACTCATATACCATCATCACATTTGTATCATTGTGAATATAACCCAACAAGCTCACAATGTTTCTATGCCGAAGCTTTCCTAGCAGATTTATTTCTCCCACTATATCGTCAGTACTCATTCCTAGCTCTTCTATATCAGCTCCTGAGGATCTCCATAACTTCTTAACTGCTACAATTGTATGTGGCCTTTGCATCTCAGCTTTGTAGACAGTCCCACTTGCACCCATACCAATAATATTTGATTCCTTAATGCATTGAAGTATGTCATCACTTGTGAAGTTAAGCCTCTGAAATGCCATCAATCTCCATGGCCACTCTCCACTGCCTGTGTTGTATTGATGATCCCCCAAGCAGCTGCTATTGAAATACCATCTCCTGTATAGCCATCTGACACCAAAAGCTGCTAACCCAATAGCTAAAACGACTGAAATTCCAATAAACCATCCTGCAACTATGTGTTTGATGTGTGTCTTCTCCCTTTGACCTGGCGATTTTGTTGAATAACTTCGAGAACATGGAGGGAGTACCCCACCGCAGAGACCAGCATTGCCTGCAAGATCATCTGGACTAATGCTCCTCAGAATGCCATTTGTGGGGACAGGGCCCTCAAGTAGGTTATGGGATACATTGAGTGTCTCCAAGGCTGGTGAGCCACCAAAGTTGTCTGGTAGCATACCAGTAAGAGAATTGTTGGACAGATCAAGAATGGCCAGTGTCGGCATCATTCCTATCGCTCTAGGGATCTCCCCAGTGAGCTGGTTGTTCCCAAGGTTCAGATTCACCAGCCTTTCACATGAGGCAATGCTTGCTGGAATGATTCCAGTGAGATGGTTCGCAGATAGATCAAGCACTGCAAGGTTTGGGCTGTCCTGGAACTGATCTGGGATTTCACCTTCCAAGTTATTGTTGGAGGCTAAGAAATTCTGGAGATTTTGTATTGAAAGAATGCTGGAAGGGAGTGATGATTGCAGATGATTTCGAGAGAGGTCAATGAATGAAAGAGAAGTTGATAAGGCAATGTCATCCGGTACTTCTCCAGTGAGATTATTGTTGGCTAGTTCCAAACGTTGAAGTTTCTCTAGCTTGCCTAGCCCAGTAGGAATGGCTTCCAGAAAGAAGATTGTTTTGCATCCGAACGCGGACTAGTGAGAGACATGTTGACAGTTCAAGTGGGATTGGACCCGAGAAGGCATTGTTGAAGAGAATGAGTTTAACAAGATTGTTACCTTTGCATAGACCAGGAGGAATCTCACCAGAAAGTCTGTTCGAGGATACATCCAACCATTGCAGTGTTGAATTCTGCCCAAGATTCATTGGAAGAGGACCTGTCAAAGAATTATTCCACAACTCTAGGACCTGTAACTGTGTCAAATCGCCGAGACCGATTGGAACGAAACCTGTAAGGAGGTTACACATCAGATTCAGTAACTGAAGATTCTTCAGATTAGCGAACTCATTTGGAATCGGTCCTGAAAACTGGTTATCGGAAAGATCCAATAACTCCAATGATGTAATGTTGCCAATTTGGGGTGGAATCCTTCCCTTGAAGCTGTTCTTGTATAAGAACACTGTATTCAGTTGCTTTAGCCTTCCTAATTCAGCTGGAATTTCACCACTGAGACTTCCAACCGACAAATCAAGGTACTGAAGATTGGTGAGGTTACCAAACTCTGCTGGAATTCCACCTTCAAGCTCATTGTATCCTAGAATAATAGTCTCTAGTGATGATAGCTGACCGAGCTCCACAGGTATTCTACCTGTGAAACTGTTACCTGAAAGACCAAGAAACTTCAATTTCTGCAAGTTCTTGAAAGATGTAGGAATCGAACCTTCAAAGAAGCCTCCTCTGAAATCTAAGCACTCGAGGGAAGTAGCATTTCCAAGGTCTTCAGGGAGATGACCAGAGAAATTGTTGCTGGATGCATTGACGACCATCAGTCCTACAAGGCTGCCTAAACCTGACAGGAATTCACCCATGAAGTTGTTCTGACTGACATCAAGATGCCTCAGTTTTGTAGAGATTGGATAATGATTTTGGCAATGATGATGAAAACCCATTGCAACTTAGGTTGAGGACGACAAGACTCTGAAGCCCTTGGATGTCATCTGGTACAATTCCACTGAGGTTCATGTAGGAGAGATCAAGGTTCTCAACAGCACCATTGGAGTTGCACCAAATTCCAGTCCAATTGCAGATGATTGACTGATCTACAGAGCCACTTTCCTGCAGCTTCCAGTCTCCAAGGTAATCCATTGGATCAATAAGATTCTGTTTAATAGACAACAAGGCTGAAACTTCATCATTTGATACAGTAATTGGTGCTGTCTCTCCGGCCAAAACAAGAGAAAGGCAAATGAAAGAGAAGAAGAACAATTGAGTTTGCATTTTGTTCATCTTTTTCTTCTCTGCCTTTCTTTCCTTGTCTCAGTTTCTGGTCATTTTTGTTTCCAAAGCACAGAGGAGATCAGAGGAGAAACTACTGATGATAATATACAAGAGGCTTGAGGAAATTAATTATGAATTTGTGTTATTAAAATATTGGACAATAATTTGTTAGCTCGTGGGGTCTTGGGTTCAGCAAAGCTGGTGATCTTCATTTAATGACTGGAAGGCTTTGGACTCATTAAAAACTATCCCGACATGAAACATGGAGAGAATGTGTTTGAGTTAGTCACTCAGTTTTATAATCCTCTGCTTCTCCTTCCATGATCATTGTCAACCTAACTAACTGGGTAAGTTGGTGATTATCATAAGCCCCCTCTTCCCCTGCTTTTTAACTTCTATTTGTTTTTGCATACCTGCATTTGAAATTTAATCCATCCAATTACAGTAAGGATTATGAATCTTTTCATGGAAGGGTTACATTAAGTGGACAACCAACATACTGATCTGTCATTAAAAGAATATTAGTCAATCAAGTGTGCAATAATGAAATCCAAGCATGAATGAGAAAAACAGAATCTTTTCATGTTAACCTAAGTAGCTGAACTTGTATTAGTGTCCTCAAAAGTACAATTGGAAGAGAGACAAAGGGGTGGGAAGAAGAGGGAAGGCCCATCATCAATCATGAAATGCAGAGAGAGGTCTGGGCCTACCAAGCAACGAACAACTGCTTGGGTTCACATGGATACATGTGAGCTTCAACTATTCTCTCTTTCGTTTCTGCATTTTCACAAACACTAGTGGTGCAAAGAAGATTGGGGACCATGTGAAATGGCAGCTTCCAGGGGAAGAGTCCTTAATAATTTCATTAATGGAGGAGAGAGGAAGTTGTACTGACTCCTGAGGTCCTAACATGCCATGATCGAAGCTGCTTCCTTTGAGATAATATTCTATACTAACCTGAACCCAATTTGGAATGGGACCCTGATGCACAAGGATATGTGCCTGCACATGGTCATTACTGGTTTATGCTCAGTTCATATAGTTTAAAAATATCAAATGGTGAACCAAAAACAAGGAAGAAATATCAAATGGGAATCCAATGATTAAAAGCTGAATACGAATGATTCTATTAATTGTGAAAGAATGGTGCAAATATGGAGCCTATTCAAAAAACAGATGGTTAGTGGGTCCCACAACAAGGTATCACCTCTCGTGGGCCCTATCACATTCCCTGTGCGACTAATAATGATGGTGGTGGGTGGGCCTCTCGTCGCGTTCCTTTTTATTCTTTTCTTGTTTTTTCTGCTAGTAGGGTGGGTCTCCCGTGGCAAATTTATCCAAAGAAAGTTTTTTGTGAATTTTCTGTCTGCAAGAGTCGAACCCACAATCTCTCCACTAAGAAATATGGATCTTTACCATTCAACAAACCCTGCATTGGCAAAATGTATAATATAATTTATATAGTTATGAGGCATTGAACCCTAGACCTCATTCTTTATTCAAGATGCTTGTTAACCGTTTAACTAACCCTAGATGGTCTATTTGATTGGATGAATCCATGGATTTTGAAATGAAATCGAATATTAAATTTATGAAACGTTCATAAAATGATGGAATTTGAGGCATAAATCCGCATTTTACCCCTTTTTATACCAATTCTTAAAAATCTACAAAATCTAAGTTTTAATAAAAACCTTGATATTTGTCAATATGGGTTGGTTGAGTGGTAAAGATTCATACTTTTCAATGGAAAGGTTGTGGGTTCAACCCTTACAGATAATATTTCATTTTCCAAATTAAAAAAAAAAAACCAAATACAAAAAAACATACCAAAAAATAAATAAAAACCATCTTGATGTCCATGAATCATGAATATTTTCAACAAAACGGTTTATTCATCTAACAAGGGAGATACCAAAGAGGTCAATTTTGTTTTGACTGATGAACCAAAGAGGTAAGGCAGGTTTAAAGATAACAATATTGGAAATAGATAGGAGATACGTAGCACCCATTGAGGCTAGTTGATGGCTACTCACTTGGGTGCTGTAGAGGATTTGAATCTATTTTCAATAATATTCCTTTTAAGCATGAAAATATTGAGTTTTTTGCAAGATGCCCACTTAAGTAGGCTAAATTTGATAGCACCACCCTGCTTATCTTTAAAATTACAAGATCCCCACCTCAACGATAGTCTTATACTTACACCCTCCTTATTATGAAAAGACGAAAATGCCCCAATCAATTTCCTCCATTAAACTTTTTCTTCTCCAAGAAGTTTCTTCGAAACAAAAGCTCCAGTGCATCATCCTCTTCTTTGGAATCTTGTGACAAAAGCTCCAGTGACATAGGAAGAAATGGATGGAATGTAGATATAGAAAGAAGATGTGGTTTTTGTGGGGGGGGGGGGGTGGGTTTTTGGTTTTGTGCAAACGGATCTCAAACTTGATTAATTTTTGGTTTTATTTTTTAAAAATTTATTTTGTGTGTGGGGATGACGAGATTCATCTTAAAAAATTATTTGATCGCGTGATTTTTGTGAATGTGCAGGCTGAATCCGGATTTCACCCCCCATGGGTGAGTGAACCTAGATTTCATAAACGAGATTTTCAACCAAAAGTGACCCAGGCCCTAAAATAAGCACTAGGGAGCAAAATGAAGGAAAAATTTTTAGCCATAAAGAAGAAAGTATATAAGACATTTTATAATCCATACTTAAATGTCAAACCGTGCAATTTAGCCCACGCAGTCAAGAATTTGAGGCCTCCTGAAAAATACTAAAAAAAATTTAATCCGAAATGGGATGGGCCTACATAACGATTCTTAAAAACTACTCGAACGTTGGGCTTTTGGTGCTCACATCAAGATGTCCATTCCGGCCTATTGAGAAATAAGATTCATAAATGTCAATGGGCACAATCCTGAGCCCAACAACAAAACGAGATCCATTAGCCCACTTTAGTGGGTCGGCCTCGGAGAAGCTAAAAAGCTCCACGTCCAATAATGGGCCGTGGGTTTTAAATTGATTGAGGGAGAGAACGTACGATGAAGAATATTTGTTCTAGGACCAAGGGAAGCTTCTATATTATATTATTTTTTTTGGGTAGAAAACAAATCTATTGTTCAAAAGTGTTGTTACAACTTACAAGCCAAGGCATCTGCATCACATAATTGCATTAGTGAAGGGTTGGTTAACGGCCAATTCATTGGCAGCTCCACCGAAAACCTAGCTGAAGAGACTACTGTAAAGTTGACCTATTTATAAAATTTAAAGAGATTTCACAGGGTACATCTAGAGTCTGGATCTTTTACATATCAAGGTAAAGAGGTCTGTGTTTCTCTCACACTACTCTACTATACATAATACATTAGGAATGTCGATCATGGAGGCTCACTAGGGGTCTTCTCTTTGATTCAGAACTTAGAGGTGAACCCCTTCTTAATATACAGTGAAAATGTGTGAAGGGAGCACAGACCTCTACCTTGACGGGTTAAAGATCCGGACTCCTACATCCTCTTCTTCTTTGTCTTGTACTTCGTATAGATGCATCACTTAAGCAAAATGTTGATTTATTTACGGATTAGCATCCAAGCTCATAAATCAAAGTCAAATGCCAACCACTAGATTGGCATATTCCTTGAGATGGTATAAAGACATTTACAAGAAAAAACATGTGGATCCACAAAATCAAGAAGTAGAGGATATGGATCCCGAATCCGATTTCATACAAGTGAAAAGATCATTTGTTAAAGTAGTTCTGATGTTGAACGTTTGGCAGTGTTATACCTTTGTTCATGGAGTATGTTTGATAAGTGCAATTTATAAAAGGAGAAACAAACAAATATTAGGTACCATTTTCAAACTTATAATAAAGATACATTGAGGTGGGCGAAATGTCCTTTCAATTCTTTAAAGATTTTTTGCTTCCACAGTTCCACACCCTCCAAAACAAAATATCTTATACAGCTTTGTTGAAATTTTCTCAGAGAAATTAAGAATAGTATATTCTTGTTTGCATCTGCAATTACCAGATTAGTTGCTATAAGTGTGTTTAATAAATAATCTGCCTTAGCCATAAACTTTGGCTGGAATCTTGCATGACAGGTTGCTAGAGATCGACTTCTTGAAAACCATTTGCAGAAGCTGCATTACTACATTCAAATGCTAGCTAGCTGTTGGAAGATTACTTTTAACTCAGATTGATTATCTATTTAGATCTTCACTTTCTACAGTGTTTCTTGATAAGAGATGTTTGGCAAGTTATAAGGACACTGGAACTGAAACCCTAGCTAGCTAATTCTGCCCTGAGACTACTTTAGCATGAGAGAATTTGAAAACAATTAAGAGAGAAAGAATTCATTTTCTTTCCCCTTCTTTTTGGGTTCTTTAAAAGTGTCCACTACTGGGAATCCAACAGCTGTTGATGGGATTGTCTTATATTTTAAGTTTCTATTTGAAATGAGAATGGATTTGTCGTGCAACTTTAAGATTAAGAAAATACAATTGGACATGGCTACCTAGGGCCACCAGTCAATAATTAGAAAGACTTTTGATTTTTAATTTTTGTTTTTAATTAGTTTTTTAAGCTTTCTCTTGGTTGTTCTTCCATGATGATGGAGTAGTACGACTTAAATATTTTGTGATGGTCCCCATTATAAGTTTATATGGAACTAACATGTTGCAGAAGATCGATGAGCGAATTCCCTAACAAGCTGAGTGGTGTCTTCAACTCTAAGGATACACTTTTTGGCTTTCTCTGATTGAGAAGAAGAGCATACATGTGACTAAAATAAATAGGGTTTTACAGAAACAGATGATTTTCCTATGATTCTGAACTACGCGAATTTGAGTAAAAGTAAAAGCACAAAGAAGGAAATTGCTTTTGTAAGATTTGGATGATGAGAGAGATCAAGCTTTACCTTCTTTTATTAATGGGGCCTTTGGGAAACTGTAGGAGTATTCTATAATATAGGTGTTCTGTAAATTCTCTCTTCAAGGGTACTTTCACAAGATTGACTAGGTTTTGGATTTGGCATTCCCATAAATTCTTCATCTCTTTTTTTGGTAACAGCATTTCAGCAAGTTTAATTAGGGTTAAAGATTTGGTTTTCCTACAAGTTGTTAGTCTTGCTAAACATTATGCAGTAACTTTTGTTAGATTTTTTTTAGGTGTTGGCTTATAAGAGAGGATGTTTAACTCTCTGGGACCTAATTCTATGCATGACTCTTCATATATAACTAAAACTTTTAGGTCTCATTTGACATTAGTATTGCTCTGCAAGTGTTTTTGTGATGCTGTAAATTTTCAGCTCTTGCAGATCACTTCTGCAATACAAGGACATGTTTGATAATCAATGGAAGAGAGAGAGAGAGAGAGACTCCCTTAGAAATGTTAAATATTATCAAACACGGGCTCAAGTCCCATGGTTTTTTTTAACTAACTTGCATGGGTTTTAAGTGGAAATTTACAAGAGTCAAAAGCAAGTGAATATGAGACACCAAAACCCAATTTCTGCGTGCCAGAATGTGATGTTCTGTGAAGAATCAAAAGCCTACAGAATCGCATTCCATGTACAGTAAACCCTTTTGATTATTTTTTTCCCAGTTTCTTTCTGGAGTATCTATCTAGCCAGCTAAAGGAATCCATTGGTGCTATTTCACTTTTATTGATTGGTTCTTAGTGGATTAACCAAATCTGGGATATGAAGGATATTGACTCAAGAAAGAGCTAGGATTGCAAAATCTGGTTGACTCTGCAACATCCAATGGTCTCTCAGATCCCATATCAAACCAGCGTGAGAAGCATCATTTGATAACCCATCTCAGTTGAGATTTAGATCTCTCTTTTCTAAATTTAATTAATTAACCCAATAAACTAATCATTCTAGTGGTTTGTCTAGGACAATGGTGAGCTTTGTTTTTTCTCTTTTCCTTTTTACTTTTGGCAAACCAATGGATGACACGATCATCCACCATGAGAGGTCCAGAAGACAAATCAACCATGACCAAAACACCTGAACAAGGAAGCTAGGTCAAACACACCCTCCCCCCTCTTCTCCTTTTTCCAGAAACCCAAAAGAATTGATAAAATTTAAAGGGAAGCCAACCAAGTGTTCATCACTTCAACTGCTGTTTGTTTTTTAGCCTTGATTGATTTTCTTCTTATATAGAACTATGGATTCTAGCTAATGTATAATGAGTTTGTAATTGGCCAACCAAACCATAGTTTCTGCTTTGTAGTAGTTTTGTCATTAGTAGTTGATGACTCACAAACCAATAGAAAAGAATTGCTTATATTCTCTCTCTCTCTTTCTCTTTAAATAAAATCTAACTTTTCCACTAATCAAGAAATTAATGATAACGATTAATTCATTTTTAACAGTCAAGCTTTGTCACCTTAGACCATATAAATAATAATGGGAGATGATGGAAGTTAGCTTTAGCATCACCCCAATTCTTATCCTCTTGTGGGGCTAATGACAACGAATTTGTTTTACCTTTATTTTCTTTCCTTCTTTCTAATGGAAAGATACAATTTACACCTTGTACGTGGACGTTCATCAACAACTATCTTTCTTGGACCATCTGCAAAAGCTTTCTTCAAAAGTCATGCAGTGTTCAATCTCTCTCTCTCTCTCTCTCCTCAAGTGGTCCTGTGGATTAGAGAAAATTTTGAGTGTTTGGTGCAATGAAGCAGCTTCGTTGGACTTGCAGATGAATATAGTCCAAAAAAGATGATTAAGAAAATTGTAAATCATGATGAAGAATGGTCCCTGGTGTGATGCTTTGATGACGATCGATTATTTCAGGAATTAGTCTTTGGAATAAGGCTAATGACCAACGACAAGTGTGTTTGACAAGAACAAGAAAGAAGGGTCCCATCATCTAGTAGCCTGGGACTTAGGCTGTCTTGATTAATAAACTAATTAGGATTAAATTTGAAAATTATTTGTAAATAGCAATGTCATTAGTCGTCCAGATTACCAATTTTTCTTCAAAAAAAATTGACGTGCGCACACGGAGAATAGATACATCAAGGTTGAGAGATCCTTGCCGCCATGGGAGGAGAGCTTGTTTAATTTATATAGTAAAAGCTTGGCTGCAGGTTTTGGATCACTTGTTGACTGCAATCAAAATTACAAATGCTGTGTTTGTGTTTAATTTAAACCCAAAAACGCGTCAAACTGTAAGCATCTGATTCGTGATCTGACCTGGGTTTGGTCAAAATTTTGCATTCAGTAGCCAAAAACAAAGGGAGATGTACAGCTAAGTCATTAATTCTCTCTTTTTTCCCAGGTTTTGGTCTGTTCTGCAGAGATACTGAAGTCCAATACATAACTGAATCATCACCAAACACTTTCAAGATCAGCTTGTTACCCTGTGTTCCATTAAGTACAAGTGAGAACTAGCTGGGCTGAGTGGTTTTGGATAAACTGTTCAATACAGTCAAAAGGATAGATTCTTTGAGACGCCATCATTTTGAAGAAGCAAAGCATGCATTGAACAGTTATGGTCATCGTTTTGGTTCATGATCTGGCCTAGTTTGATCAAACCAAAAACAAATGAGAGCTAATCCTTCTACCTCAGTTATTTATTTCAGGTTTTGATCAGCTAGAAAGATGAAATCATCACCTACATGCTGGTTCAGCATCAGCTTGTTACCTCTTGGTAGCACCGAGTGAAACTGAAACCTAGCCGTGAGTGTTGTGAATCAATGGTTCAATGCAAGCAAAGTTCTGGATTCTAACCACGAAATGTTACCATCATCTGATCAATGATCTGATTCACCTGATCTGATCAAATGTCTCCAGCCCACAAACCAAAAACAAAGGAGAGCTGATCCACTCTAAGTTTCTTCATTTTTTTAAAAGGATTTGATCAGCTTTGGAAAGATGAAGTTCAATATATAATTGAATAATCACCAATATATTGGTTCAGGATCAGCTAGTTTACAGTGGTTTTCAATTTCCCTAGTTCTTGATCGACAGATATGCCCTTTAACTTGAATATACTTTGATGAGCAAAATCGAAGTGACATTCATCTAGCAAACAAGAGGCAATCCCTTGTGTGTCCAGACAAACAAGGCAGTCACTTCAGCATGAGCTTCTGAAAAGTGGTTCAATTGCCCTAGTTCTTGATCTACAGGTATACCCTTTTTAACTTGAATATACTTTGTTGCAGGAGCTGTGACATCTATCTAGACAAACAAGGCATCCCTTCAGGATGAGCTAGCTTGTTAAGAGTGATTCAGTTTGCCCTAGTTCTTGATCTACATGTATGCCCTTTTAACTTGAATATAATTTGTTGCAGGAGGTGTGAATCTGCATTAAGAAAGACTAACTGCAAAAACCAAGCGAGATGAACAAGTTTTTTTTCCCTTCTTTTGTTTACTCTACATACAGACATGGAGTTCATTCCAGAGCTAAGCTCTTGCACTTGAGATCTTAGATACAGAAAACATACCGGAGAAATAACTCTTGAACTGTGGATTGAGTTTAACAAAAAGGGGGAGATATAGTAGATTCCATATTACAAAGGAAAGACATGAAAATGAAAAAACCAAAAAAACAAAGTAAGTAACAACATAAAATAACAAAGCCAAGAATCAGACTTGCCTAGAGGTGCATTCCTCCATTCATCATATTTTCCCTTTTCTCCTTCTCTTCTGTTTTCACCTTGAGACAACAACTATGTGATTTCTGCAAATTGGTGCCTAACTCTTGTTTTGTGTGAGAGAGGCTGTTCTTTTGGCAAATCACCATGGCTTGATCTCCCCATCCCTGAGTTCAAACCAGACATAATCATCTTCCTTGGTTTCAGAAGACGACGAATCCGGGAGAAAACGACGACGATGTTGACGGCGACGGCGTCAACAACAAAGACAAGAACCTTATGCAAGTGAGGAGAAGAGAGAAGAAGAGGAGGATCTTCAGATGTATCTGGGTTACCTGTATTTATATAGAGAGTTCTCAAGGGGAATAAAATGGATGAAACAAGAAGGATATAAGAAGACAGTGGTAGACACACACCACTGACCCCACTTCCTTAATTCTATATTTAGTGGCAGGTGTATCTCCACGGTCATAATTAGAATACAAATCCCTTTAATTAGCTTAGAGTGGAATCTAATTAAGGTTTAACCATGTAATTGATACATGGGTCCCCCCATCAAATATTGAATGGGAATACTGGAAAAAAGAATTTTCCATGACTTAAGGAATTTCCCTTGGTTACTGTAACGTTTGGCTTAATGGAAACTTACTTTAATTTTTGGATGACCTAAAAGGAAGCTCAATAATTAACCAAAGATGGGGACCATCACCCATCCAATTTCTCAGTAATTATTTCCTATGGAAAAGTCAGATTCACTTAATTAAGGTAATCTTAATTTGATCCTTGTTTAACCATCAGCCAAGGGTTAGAACTTACAAGTGGTAATTAATTAAGCCACCAGATGAGATGCCCATGAATCCATTCATGATCAGGTCAAAGCAACACCAGAGACAGACTTGCCATTAATGGAGCTTTCTAGTTTCTAGTGGCAAGAAGGCCAGCCTTTGTAAACCCTAAAGTAGCTTTAAGGTTCCTAAATAGGGAAAGAAAGAGCTTTGAAATTATTTTTGAGTGAGTTGGGTTGGTATCAATGGTGTTATCCAACTAAGATCAGATCACTGGTTCCCATAAAATGGGCTGTGGTGGTTGAACTAGTCCCCACGTATCTGAGGATCCAAGGGCTAACCTATAAATGGGCTCTTAATGGGCCCATAAGAAATTGTGGGTCCCATGGCCCCATTATATCATATCATGGATGATGGATTCCCACAACAAACAACACCCACAAGTCCATAACCCCACCACCACCACCACTACCACCACCCAGCTCCTCCTTCTACTGAGCCAAAAATCTTACATCATTGTAGGGCCCAGAAATAGAAATAGAAATGGTTTGGAAGCTATTTTTCATAATAAAATTAGATGAGCTATGGATTTGGTTAGATTTGCTTTACAGAGAGTCTTTGATGATGATGATGAAGATGAATAAGGTTACCAAAAATATGAAAAGAAATGTTAGCATGTTACACGTGATGTAAGGAAGTGTACGATGTGTCGGACACAAATTCCTTATGATCTTCTTAGGTCATTAAAGCCCACTACACTATATTTGGGTAATTAATGGTGGTGGATTGATGCCAAATCTTTTCCTTTCCATCAAATCTCATTGTTTTGAGATTAATGCAACTTTATCATATCTATTTCATGAAAAACAAGAATAGATTTCATTCTTGTCATATCAATATTTCGATTACCATTGAAAAAATCAGATCATTGCTATAGTTTTTGGGTACAATATGAATAAATGCTAGAGTGACTTTATCTGGGTTTCGATGGTCATGGATTTTCTGTCTGCGAGAGTAGAAGACTGTACTTTCCTCACGTCTACCTTTGAAGCTTTGTTAATATTCGAAGATGAGATCCTGTAAATATATAAAAAAGAATGTAAAGATCCGGACTCCACCATGCCTTCCTATCCTCTTTGGCTTCTTTTGCTTCTAGAGAGATGTGTAGTCTTAATTTTACACATTCCAATTGAGCAAGTTGAGAATGTTGTGAATTTTTAAATATTTAATCCATGGAGCCATGAGACCTTTCAAGAGAGATGGAGAGAGAGAGTAAATAAATATGAGATTTGCCAAAAAGGAGCCTTCTTTGGCATCAATCCACCATTAGCTCTTGAGAGCTTCAATGGTCTCCAATGGTGATGTAGATATTTTGTTCACAACAAATGATAGACATCCGTACTCACGCGTAACATTCTAACATATCTTTACTAAAAATAGAATAATAATATTATTACGTAAATACTAATTAATTGAAAAGAAAATTTTACATAATGAAGCAAAATAAAATAAAATAAAGAAAGGTCCCATGAATATTGATTGGTTTAGTGCTTTCTATTCGAAATTCCATTAAGTTCACAGTGCTTTCGTGGGTCAAACATAAAAAAAATTTGATTGAGAATTAAAATAATAAACCTAGGCCAACATAAGTGTGACACATGTATCATAATTATTCATTAATTTCTATTTTATAATATTTTTTTACTTTGAAACCCAATCATTTACTTTTATTAAGAATAATTAAATGATTAATTAGGAATAACAAAAGATATGGTGGAAAATGACAGCATAATAATGACGTAGAATAATTGGTTATGCATGGCTGTTAAATGAGCATCATTTAGGTTTATGTGTTGTCAATAGATCCAAAGGGAAAGCAGTTCATAGATTAATTAAAGAACACCCAATGTTAGGTTAAAGAATGGTATCCATATAATTCTATGTGTCAATTTCAATCTTCACCATGTTTATATACTTTTTGAACCTACCAAGGAATTTTGTCCTTGTCATGGCATGGCATTTCAAAATATGCTTAACTTCAAGATTCTTGATAATCATTTTTGAATTTAAAAGATTTTTTTTTAAATTCTTTTTTTTGTGGGTGGTGATTAATGAGTTCGTCTTAGCTACTCTTGATGCATGGAATGACTATCAGATGGTATAGATATTGAAAGTTAATGCAAATGCTATGGTGACTAATCACACAAATGTTACAAAGGTGAAGGAGTTTTCAGGGATCACGCAAGAGGCTTTATAAGTGTTCTTCCAAAAAGCATAGATATGTTTTCCTTTCAAGAAGTTGAAAAATTTTGTGATAAATGTGAGTTTGTTGCAAATCCTAAAAGAAAAATATTTTTCCAACACCTCTATCTTCAATCGAGCAATCTTAAAGAAACCTGGATCCTAAGTTTGGAGGGGCATCAAGTTTCTCAGGTCAAGAATCTTTTGCAAAATATTTTGGAGCAGACGATTTTTATATATAGAAGATGAGCGTATTACATATGCTGTCTACGAGGGTCGAGCCTACTACTTCTTCACTAAGAGGTATGATTATAATATTTTTCAAAATAGGAAGTGAATCGGAAGCATTTACTTTTGATCCCAAATCTGTATCAGGAACTGCCTCCCCTCCCCCCAACCTTTTTGAGTCTTTGAAACATTTCAAAGTTGTTGATCTAATTGAGCATAATCGATGGATCACAAACTCAACTCTCTTAACCATTCCTCCCCAATATGGAAATGCAATCCTTGAAACCCCCATTTCAGCCTCCTAGGATGTTTGGCTCTTCAAACCATCTATAATTGGAAAATTTCCACAAAAAAAGCTTACTTAGACCCCTTACCAAGAGTTGATATAAATAAATATAAAAAAATATATATATATATATATTTTGGTCTCTCTTTTGAAAATTGCAAATTCTTCTAGATATAGATTTATGTCTTGGAGGCTTTTAAGCTCAAGATTGTTAGTTTGTTAACCTCGAGTCCGGATCGTCTCTTCCGATGGAAAGTACTCTGTGCTCCCCTAACGGCTGTTGACCGCTAATTTTAGGGGGGACCCACAAGGTTAAGGTAATATGATCTTTTTTAATAATTTTTTATTTTTTTTGTGGTGCGGCTCGGAGAGAGATCCACTTGTTAACTTCTACCCCATCTTTTCCTTGGATATAATGCCTTCTGCCTACGGGGGGGTGGCACCTTTTCGTGCCCTGGTCTCTCTTGAAAGTGTTTTTAGCCATTGGCTCACCTAGCCGGTTTCCGTGTTCTATTTAATCTTTCTGCCTTTCTATTTTCCATTCATTAATAATGACCAAAGATGTGAAAAAAATGGACCTTTTATGTTCTTATTTTCACTCTATTGGAATTGATCTCAATAATTCCCCTCTACCCCCCTCTATAATCCATCAATATCATTATTAGATCTCTCTTATGGAAATGGATAACAAAGTCTGGGGAGATGATGAAGTAGTGGTGATGACTGAGGAGAATTCAATCTCAGATATAGAATGGCCCAACACTAATAAATTCTACCATCCGGATTGCAAGTACCTTAAAGAGAATGAACAAGAATGCTAGCTCGTGTTACACAAAGTCCCAAAGTGGGTGCTTGAAGGAGGTTTCCCGTTTGCAGGGTGGCTCTATTGGGACTCCTTTTGGCTCTTGAATGTCTTTACTCTAGTAATATGTAAGTTATTAGGGCCGGGCTACTTCTAGCAAAGTCTCTTGTTATTTCTAATATCCAAGTGAATTCAGATTCAAAGACTTTCATACTGAGCTCTTCAAAGAAAATCTCTTTATTTAGATTGGATGACTTCTAGTATTTTTTTTTATTATGAATAAATAATATATTAAAAAAAAGACGCAATTACATCAAGTCCCGAAAATTCGCAAAGCTAAAGAGCAAAAACAAAGCTAAAACGGAGGACCCAACGAAAATGGGCTGAACAGAGACCAAAAGAAACTATTTTGTAGAATTATTCTTTTTCTTAGAAGAATTGAGACTAATCAGGAAGTCATCACCAAAAGAGGTGTGTCCTTTGGAAGGATGATTACTCCTCCTACACTCAACACAATCAAAATCATGCGTAGTAGAGAAGAGCAGAGAGTCAAGAGCGGGCTCATTAGGGGTTAATTCACAATCGAAGGTTTGGAAATGTAAATGTCTTTTGAAGAGAATAAGGTCTGGGCTTTAGAAATGAGGAAAGAGGGGTTGAGAGTTGGGCTAAGGGGTGAACCACGATCAAAGGAGGACTTCTAGTGTTGTTTATGAGATATTGATACTTGTAAATGACTTTAGTTGTGTTGAGTTCATAGTTATTCCTAGATCTAAAAATTGATTTACTGATTTCCTTGCTTAGAGAAGCAAATCGTATTCAAACTTTCTAGGCATTGGTGGGGGATTAATCCACTAGTTTTCATCTTCCTATAATGTGTAATGGGTCTATGACCTCAAACTAGTTTATTAAGGCTCTTTTTGGTATCAATTATCATTGTCAATTATGAGAAATTTTCATTATTTTAAATTGTTTGGCATCTATTCTGAATTTTATTTTTATTTAAAATAATAGAAAAACCTCCAAAATCCATAATGAATTTTTTGTCCATTATGGTTTGATGGAATTTCATTATCTTCATTTGTGTAGTTTACTTAGTTCTATAAGTAAGATGAGGGTAAATAGTCAATCCTTCTTTTATAACAACCTCTTTTTCCTTCTTTTCTCACTTGTTTACTATCATTTTTAATAATTTTTTATCTTGACACCAAACTTATTTTCCATTTCATAATTTATTTTCGATAAAATTCACCAAACCATTTTTCATTCTTGACCAAAAATGAATTCTTGTACTTATTTATTTTAAATAGGCATAATAGAGAATGAGAATTGATCCCAAAAAGAGCCTAAATGAAATTTGTTTACGGTTGTTGACGAAAACTATGCTAGATTAGGTGTTTGGACATCAATTTTCCCACGTAAAATGTTTTCCACCTTTTAGAGAGGAATGTAATTTTAATTATCGATATAAAAAAATAAAAATAAAAATACAAGTAACTGAAAATCCTACGGTTTTTGGGTTCTTCCTTCTTCCTCTTTCACTCTTGTGTTACCTCTACTAGGCTCTCACAGAGACTGAAGGGTGAAAGGAGAGAGACAAAAATCCAATATTTGCTTTGAATTTTCTGGTGCAAGACAAGAAGGGATCTCCAATCCTGGAATTTCTGCCACAGGAAATTTTATATATCTAACGTCGTCTATTTGTTCTTTCTCTTTCACTGCATTAGGTCAAGATTCTGAAAGAGGATTAGCTGTTTCAACTGCTCGTTCATTTGCTTCTTCTTTCTCTAGTTTCCGATTCGATCGTACCTTATCTCTGATCCGATTGCAATTCGCTAGAGTGTTCATTTAAAGCATGTCAGCAGCATCAGGTGTTTTTCTTCTCTTCTTCAATTTCTAGTTTCGGATTTCGATCGTCGTTCTTTCTAGTTTCTACTCAAATTACATGCTTTCGATGGCTGACACGTGGTTCATTCCAATCGAACGGCTAGTTTTAAAGTTTCTTTCCGAAACTCGAAGTAATCTAAAATCCCTAAACGGCTAAACCCAAGTAGAAAATACCCGTATCCGAGACTCACTCTACTCTTCTTTCACGAAGAAACCCGAACCCGTCTAATCCAATGTGCACAAAATCGTCTTGTTCTATCACTCAGCGCCAAAGTACAAAACTCAGACGAATTTTTGGCGGTTAAGGTGATTCTGTTTTTCTCATTTCGTTTTTTGTTAGACTAGTTCTAGTTCTAGTGTGATTTTCATCTTCAAACTTCTAAATTATTGTTGAAAAAACCTGATTCAAATGCTCCTGTTGTGCGTGATCTTGCATCTGCTCTTGATCTTTGGAATATTGGTGCTCTTTATTCTATGCCCGAAAAGAAATTGGATGAATTGGGATTATTCACTTGATCAGATGAATGATCTTCATCTTCCATTATTAACGTTTTTTGTAATTATGTGATTTGGAATTTGGAACTTTGTAGTTTCTTATTGATTTGAAAGGATCTACTTCAGATTTGGTTGTTTAACATGATTAACAATATATTTTTCCTCTTTTTCCCTTGATAGGCTTCACTTCTTTGTTTCTCATATTTAGGTATTTCCGACGTTCTCATTGGCTAGTACTGACTCTCTCTTCCTTGATTGTCATTGATAGTGATGGTCATTGATAGAAAATTTAGATTGTATGGATGAGGTAACAGAGGCTGTTGAGAATGTGAAGAAAGAGTGGGATGAGACATTTGCTCAAGCTTGGGAACATGTAAAGTCAATTGGAGAATATGGTAAAGGAAGTAGGGATGATGCAGGGAATTCTCTGCAAAGGTTAAATGGTCTTACACAGGATGCCCTAGCTTTACTTCGCTCAATGCAACTTAGGCTTGACCTTCTAGCTCAGCAACTTCCCACGGAAGAAGAAGTAAAGTCTGCTCAATCAACACTGGAATCTTGGAAGGATGAATATAGAAGGTTCTACTAGCATTTTTCTCTCATTCTTCTCTTTGCAACCAATTTAATTGGTTAAGTGGTTGATTTGCTTGGGATGGATATTGTGTTCAAAGTTTTACAGGAAAATGTCCAACTTTGAGCATATTACGTTAAGTCTATGTGAGAAATTGGGTGGTTTCCTTATATGATACTTATTTTTCTTGGTTTTAGACTGCATTTGGGCCTCAGGAATGCAAATTTGCAAGCGAAGGACAACATGAGGAAAGCTGCTCAGGCTGAGGTAATGGCTTCCTCTGTCTTGCTTTTTAACTATATAGGTCATGGGTTTCCTTGGAAAAAGATTGACACGTTTAAGTTTCAACAGTGACTTAAGTCTAATATTTTCAGTTGAAATTCAAATCATGGCAACCAACATGGAAAAAAGTAAAATTAAATGCAAAAACATTTTATTTGGATGATCACTTTATTTTGATCTTCATGCATGTGAATTGCATTTTGAGCTAAGATGGACTTTTGGAGTTAACTTGCCCTCGTTGGAATTGTGACTCTCTGTCCTTTTCTTAGAAGGGACAATTACTTTCAGTCCCTTACTCTTTGCCTTTATACGCAGATAATCCCTTTAACTTAAATTGTGTTTATGATTCCCCCTAAAAGGTCTATCCTCCTCCTCCTCTAGTACTTGTGAATGTCCAAACTGGGGTTAGGGTTTACAATTTCAGAATTAGGATTTTAGGATTAGGGTTTGGGAATCTATGGGAGCAAGGATTTAGGGTGTTAGTATGGTGCAAAGGGCTGAGCTTTAGATATGAATGGGATAAGGTTTGCAAAAACAACAATTAATATATGGAAAGGTGAATAGAGTAAGATTGACTTGTTACTTACCTGTAACCAAGTCTGGTAAGGGGCTGAGATAAAGATGGAATAGTGAAGCCAGGCTGCAATCACTGCCAAAGGAGAACCTTTCAAATAGAAAACCCTAGGTTGCCTACTCTATCACCTGGAGGTACCTTACCACTAATTGAGAAGCTACTTAGTATGCATGGGCAAAATTTTCTAGTGAGTTCATGTGGGTTATGTTGCACTTCACTTATCTTGCAAGAGATTTGCATTTGTTTGTGGAGTCTCTGAAATTCCATCAAATCTCTGAAGTTGTTAGGTTTCTTGTTTGGCTTTGAAACTCAGGGGGCCTGGAACCCACAAGAAAATCAATGGGCTTATAGTTCACATGGATAGAGAAGGGGAGAGGTTCACCTCTTTCACGCAGTGGCTGTCTCAGTTTCCCAGAGGATGTTGAGCATTAGGATTGCTGGTCACTGATCCACAGTTCTTCACTGCTGCTGTGCTGGTGCCACTGCTCTCACAGACAGAGGGAGAGTGGGACAGTGAGAGCCAGGGAGTTGATGGAGTGGGACTAAGGGACTAAAGTGTTTCAGGGTTGATGAAGAAATGAGGGAAGGAAATTGGGTAGGTGGATCAAAAATTTGTTAATTAAGGAGTCTCTTTTCATCTTTAAAATATCTTTTACATGCAATAAATGTTTCTTATGCATATTTAATAACTCAATCAATAGTTTGCATCAGTCATAACTAAGAAATTTGGTCCTTTATCTGCTCTTTAACTAACAGATTCAACTTGCATTGTTCCAAAGACAAACTAGATTGGTACCAATCAAAACATGTGAAGGATATCTTTTTTGTACTTCTCTTCTCTTGGTAATTTTGTCTTCCAGTCCTTACTAGTGGTGCATTGATTGCAGAGAGAGCTTCTTTTAGGTGGTGGAGAAGAGTCTACAATTCGCAGACGCAATTTACAGTATGTACCATTTTGTTTGTTTCAGTGAGAGCTCTTCTTCTGGCAGTGTTAGAAACTGATAGTTTTGAATAATTCTGAAATCACAAGTGAACCATACTAAACATGTATAATTATGTTGCTAATGCTTATCTCTGACCTTGGCTATTCTCTCTGGGAAGCTTTTGTGTTCTAGTAGGTGTGGCTCTTTATCCAATTTAGAGTTTCTTTTAAACCCCCTATTGCGTGCCTGGTCATTGGATGTTTGGCTTTCAGATTTACTTTATCCTTCTTTTCCTACCATTTGTTTTGAGTGTTCTATCTTATGTTCCATTATCTCATTGTACGTACAAAATATTAATTCCTTTTTAGGACAAAGGCTGGGATGACTACTGCTGCAGAAAGCATCACAGAGAGTCTTCGCCGTACTCGTCAACTGATGGTTCAGGTTATGATTTATCTGTCCTCTTAATGTATTTCCTTGTTTCTGAAACTGTAGTTTTTTGTTGGGGATAGTATATTATTATTCTCACTCTTTTATTTATAAATGTTTCAGGAGGTGGAAAGAAGTGCAAGTACAGTAATGACATTTGGTGGGTTCTATTATTTCAGATGCATTTAATTTATCCTTGATAATCAAATGTTTCATTTTCCTACTAGTCGCATTTTTGCTGTTACTTTCCTACACTGCTTCATCTGTTCCTAAAATTTTAGCTAGTCTGATCTTCATTTTATGACTTCTTGCTTGAAACTTTTGTTGTGACTTCTCATGAAAGAAAAGAAAGATGATTAGGTTGCAAAATCTTGGTTAGAGGCATGCATGAGAAACAAGTCATCTATTGATACAAGGAAGAAGAAGAGAATAGGTTCCGGTATTGTTAGTTGACCCCCAAATTTCAGATTTGAGAATGTTTGCCCTGTGCTCCCATCTGAAAACTTTAAAGATCAATCAAATTATTGAAAAATATAAATATAAATAATGATAAACCAGAGGGATAGAGGATCAAACCAGATGATAGAAATAACAAAAAAAAAAATCGATGAAGTCGATATTACTCTGATGAAGTAAGTGGTTGTGTTTTTTTGAGGAGTCAAGAACTTGAAATTTAAGAGAATTGCGCAGCATTGACCAAAGTGAGTAGATAAGGACATTTCAGGAGAAGAGGAAATTGAGCATTGCAGTGTAACAGAGAAATGTGCCCTATTCTGTCATGTCATCTGATAAGATTGGACAGAGTGTTATTTGTAATGAAAATTGAGTATGGTATAAACTGTTCGAGACACAAACTTTGTTGGCAATGTTATTGGAATTTAGCTTCATTTGTCAGTTCAGTTTTATCTTTTACATTAGTTTGTTGTCATTTGTGGTGGGATGGACTCATCTGTGGAATAACAAGTTGAAGTTAGGAGGTTAAATTTCTTAAATCAGGCATGCATTAACAGCATTCCCTTGAGAACAGTGGTGACTACAGTGGCACTCCTACATCCACTTGAATTATTCATGAAATTATTCTACTGAAAATGGTTACAGGAACTTGCGGTCAACTCTCTCTCTCCCTCCCTCCCCCTGATTGGAGATGGAAACCTTTCTTGGGAAGTTGATCCTCTAATCTTACATGTCAAATTATAGGTGTAATTGATAATTAATGATTGAGCAAATATTCTTCCTGGTTAGAACTGAGAATAACTTTGCTGGGTGTTCAGAGGAATCGACAGGAGTATTAAAGAAGGCAGAAAGTGAATATAAGGGACATCGCTCACTGCTTATGAGGACCCGAAATCTGCTCTCGACGATGCAACGTCAGGATGTCCTTGATAGGTGAGAAGGTTAAGCAATTTTGTTTACTTTTATTACTACTAGCATCTACTTGGAATAACATGGAGTACCATCTGGATAGGGTGATAGTTGTGGTTGGATTTCTCCTTTTCACCTGTGCTGTTCTGTATGTTGTCTCGAAACGTATTGGGCTGCTCAAGTTGCAGAGAAAGGTTACCGCTGCCATCAAGGCGGGAATGGTTGGACAAGGAGGGATGAGACCTCAAACTGCAGAAGATAATCTTAATTTAGTGCATGTTCATGAAAATGTAGTTCCTGCTGTGGAGGTTCCAATAGGAAATATGCATGATGAACTGTGAATCCACCCCTCACCCCCATAATTTTTATAATATACTACCTATTCTTCATATGTTCTTACCTGCTATTTGTGGGTGGATACTCAGTTTTATGGTTTTGTGTTCCTATGATGAGGTTTTTCTATCGCACATATCAATATTGGGGCATTAGTTTCTTCATTTTCTTCCAATTTGGTAGCAAAAAAAATCTATTTTGGTTCTTCCATTCAAGTCTTGTGACAAAATTCGCCCTGGTGCTCAAGGTGACAGAGGAGGCTTAATGTACACAGCCGTGCCCCCATCTCACAGAGAGTCTGTTTTCTTACTGGAACCTGTGACTACTTGGTAGGAATCTCTGGATCTCAAATTTCTTCCTTGCAATCTAGTTTGAAAACTGGAACAGCCAGCATCAAATTGTAAATTGGCCACTTCTGGTCTGCCAATTGCCTATGGTCAAACCGTTGTTTTTGATAAACCAGTGGGTTTCAGCTTCTTGGTTTCTTCTGGGTAGGTAAAAAGTATGCCGCAGTTCCATTCACACTGGGGGGCTGGCCGGCCGGTGCCCCGCTGGGGGTGTCCAGGCGACTGCCGGGTGCTTACCTGATGGAAGGGATGGATACACACCAACAAATGATGCACGTGAGATAGAGAAGAATTTTCACGATGGTGGTGCACGTCCATATCCACCGAAACCGTCGCATATCTCCCGTGCAAAACCACCCCTGCCCCCCGGCAGTGCCGCCAACCACCCCCTTTTCCTTCCCAACCCAAGCCGTAGAGGAACTTGATCCTTGTGACACATGATTGTCTTTAAGGAATGTGTTACATTAAAAGCATCAGTTTTGGGATTAAGAAAACAAGAGAACATTGAATCCAAAGCAGAGTGTAAAATATACAGTATTTAACCTCTTCATTCACTAATTACATGTCAATGGTGACTTGAATTAGTAGACCATAAAACTACCTCTCTCTTGCTAATTCCCACAAACAACTAAAACCATTGCAGAATACCAAGTGTCCTCAAGATCCCTCAAACTGATTGCATTGATCATTTATATATTACGCAAGAAGCCAGAAATTTCTGTGTGTCTTACTGTTAAGAAGATAGCCTCCATCTTGGCCCTTCTTCTGAACTCCAACACAAGTGCACTTACTGTGCTCAATCAAATACTCTGCTGTGTCTATCCCTTTTTTCCCTTTTGCATCCCCTCCACTCCTTTTGTATCTGCTAATATCATAAAAAGGCAAATTATTAGAACAGTTGAAGATAGAGCAGGTGTGTTCAGAATGCATTCTTCAGCGATAAAATGGAAAAGGAAGGAAGTTCTGAATCCAGAATTGATGCCAGGCTTGAAGGTCTCACCCTAAAATGGCATTGGAGAGACTTTTACGTTGGCCAATGGCAAGGATGTCAATCGAAAGCATTCTGCTTTTCATGAGAATGGTAGAAGCTTTATCCTTTCCATCAATGTCAACCCTCTCTACATGAACCTTCACTTTAGGTTGAGCAACCTCAGATGCATGCTTCATTACATCAAGAAAATCAGTATCTCCACCATTGATGGCTTCGATTGAAGAGTTGCTAGCTATGTTTGAGAAAGCCGGAGAAGATGAAGATTTTCTAAGGAAGGTGGAGAGTGTGGCACGCCATGAAAAGGGTTGTTCAACATGTAGCAGGAAAAGCTCATCTTTCTCCATTAATACATGAGAAAGAGTCCATTGAAGAGCATTAGCCGATTCACGTGTTGGGTCAGCAACAACCATCACCTTCTTTGGTGTCCCTGATGAGGTCCTCTCCATTACAAATTCACAATATGATGCCGGAGCCCCCACCTCCACCACCAGCTCCACCACTTTTCAAGATCCTCCACGGCCAATCTCCGATGGGTCCAAAACAATCTAAACAAAGAAGATAGCAACCAAGAACAGCCAAGGCTCAGATCCATTGTCTGTCTCATCCTCCAATCCTACTTGCTAAATACAGGGACATCCATACCAAACTTAGGACCTGGTCAAAGGTGGTTTCCATCAATTTTCAGTCAAATCGGATCATCTACAACACCATTACAACATTTCAGTCTTGTTATCCCAACTAAAACAAGATCAAAAGTTGAAAACAATGAATGTATTTTTCTATTTTAAGCATGCTTCTAGTATCTTCGATTTCTTCATTGATGAGAAACTGTATTTGGCATTGTTATTATCTCTCTTCCAATTATAGTCACTGCAATTGCTTATGATCATGCCCATTGCATTAAATTCAAATATATGGTTTGATAAAAATATGGGAGGCTAGGTTGATACAGGCCTTCTACAAGAAAGATAGATTCACTGATAAGGTTCCTCCCTAGTGGAGATTTTATATTTGTGGTAACCTTTCATGTGTGTATGTTTGTGTGGCAAAAAAAAGTATCAGATAGAGGAGGTAATATATTTCATATATGTAGCATGGTAATTAATTTTTATAAAAAAAATGATAATTAATTAGTTTTCAGATTTTTAAACAGAATTACTAATATATTTCATAACACTCTATCTATAAAGATCAAAATTAGGTTGGGCCAGCTCACAGCCAGATAAGCCCATCATAAGTCATACTCGTAGGTGACCATTAGTTATAAGGTTACTGGATATTTGGATGTATATTATATAGGCAAATAATATTTTGAACTTTAAACTGAAAAAGAAAAAATAACACAAATCTAAAATTGTGATTTTATTAAAAATGCTAATAACGAGTTTTTTTTTTTTTTCCTGTACCCATCTTTTTCCTGGTGATTTAGAATTACTTGTTCACACATTATGCATGATTTTTTTAGAAATACATTTTACATGATTAATGATAATAAATAATCATACAAAAACTACATGGATAATGGAATTTTTGTAGGTATTATCATTTTCTTAGTTATTCTATGTATTTAGTTTTTTTTTGTTATATAAATGGGATTTAAGAACCCAGCGTACTAAACTACTAAATTTGCTAGTTGTCTACCATTAGGATCTCCACAATATCTGAAGGGGGGGGGGTTTGCATAGAAAAGCGTTGTATTCTCCGATGTTGGCGGCATTTTTGACATTCCATCAGCAGCAATGTTAGAGCTTTTGTATATGTGGTTGAATCGTATGGTTCCAGATGGTCTAGCAACTTGTCTAATTTCCTCCACCACCCTAAATAATTTCTCATGCATGCATTTACTTGGACTAAACATATCAATTGCTTGTTGAGAATCATACTCCACATCAAGGAGTAGTAGGTCCATCGAGATAGCTAACCGAATTCCCGTAGCGATAGCTTCAAGTTTAGCTTCCACGATACTACCATTAGCTTCCGCATCTATGCATTTAGTTAGTTTAACATAATGATTTTTAGTTTAACTTTTTATAAAGAATAGTTTCAAATACTAAAGGCAATTAAAATACTACTAACCTATAAAATAAAATCTTGGGTAAATTTTTGTTTTTAATTTTATGAAGTAAATTAGACTATTTATTTTAATGAGTTGAATGATAATCCAAATCCTTCAATTACAAAAAATTTATATTTCAATATACATGTTAGGTGGTTCTTGTCATGTTCTCTTGAGTTCATGCTTTTATAATGGTGTTTTAGTATTTTAGTATTAGCATTAGTATGATAAGTGTCGAATCCAAGCTTGGATCATTTACCTGCAACGTTAGAGATATGTGCTCTCCTTACCTCTCTCCACCACATATTATGTGAGAGCCTACATGAGACTCATTGATGTTGTACCTCTAATTCATTTTGTCAATACTCAATGATGGGTCCTATTCCTATTATATGATAGAAAAATGTGACGATAGTACATACCTCCATCCTGATAGATAGAAGATCCGAACTAATCCAATCCAACGGTTGGTGAAGTTGAGTGTTCATTAATATTTTTACCAGCCAATCTAACCATAAAATACTTAGAAATTTTTTGATTTACTATGTCATCATCTTGTAATATCAATGGATCATACATGTTTTACATGATCCAAGAAAATACAAAGAGTTTTACCAAACAAGGAAAAAAGAAAAAGAAAAGAGAGTTGGCAATGATACTTCCTCCCTAAACCATGGATAAGAGAAACTATAGATAAGGATAAATGGTTGAGGCAGATTAGGAACACAGTCAATTTCACATGTTTTGTCAACCAGAATCAGATGTGGAAAGCAGTTAGTGAAAGTGATTTAATTAAATGTTTTCAAGAATTTGAATTTGCAGTGAAGTTTCTATTCTATTTGTGGTTGTGAATGGGTGGTGAATTTCACCTACTTGTTTTTCCATTCCCCCTTGGCTTTGGCTTTGGATTTGTCCATCATGTTTACCAACCCTTCCTAAGTGCAACCAATAAAATTTCATCCTCTCGAAAATAGATATCAAATGGATATAATCGATTTCTAATCTCAACCATCCATTGGGTATTTACGTATTCATATTAGAAAATGATCACTGCATTTGATAATATCTGAAACCATGTGTATTAGTATTACACTGTAGTTTCTTAAAGAAGATTCATGCTTTGGCTTCTCTAGCAAACCAAGTGTTATATTCTATCTGAACTCTTTAACGAGCATATGTCAGGGAAGCAGGATAATCTTCTCTACGAGGACATCATGGATTGTTAGTTTAAAGGTAACGGATGAAAGATAGAATGTAGATCATGTGAAAAAACAACAATATTTACTCTCCTGCAATAATTTTTAGCATTGAATACTCTTTGAATTCTAAACTCCCCATTACGAGGTTTTGTGTTATCTTGAATTTGACTCAATCATCTAAAGTAACTTCCGGTCCACAGAGGTGACTCACTCTCACATTTCATTTCTTGTGCAGACATCTGGTTTAAGATTAGATCAGATCATCTTTGAACAAACTCAAGATTAGTGCAAATTCGAGAGCAACAGAAAGAATACAATTTATAACACGCTACCATCAAAGGGTTGCTATTCAATAATGATTGACACCTCGTAGTAAAGAGGTAATAAATCCCTAAACATGCCAATGTAGGGTTGGTTGAGTGGTAAGATCTATACTTTTCAGTGAAGAGGTCTTGGGTTTGACCCTTACGGCATTACAATTCCAGTATTAATAAAACACCAGTACCCAAAAAAAAAAAAAAAAAAAAAACTAAACACCACACCCCACGATGGAAGGTTCCTTCTTTAGACTAAGAGCTTTTTCACATTTTTCACTTTTGTTCATTGGAGCTTAAACAAAGTTTGGACTTAGAATTCACTCATTCAATCCAATTTTATGGAAAAAAAGTTCATTTTAAGATTGGTTAGATTCAAGGAATCATCCATAGTCAATACCCAATATTGTTCTTTTCCCTTTGTCCTTATATCCATATTCCACTCCTTTTTATCCATTGACAAGTCACTAATTCCCACTTCTGTTGCATCATTTCATGACATGCTCCATCACAAACCCTACTTTGGATCCATACTAAAGTTCATAGAATGGTACCCTTATGGAAAAAGATACCAATCCAACGAACAGTAACTGTGGAACCCACTGCTCTTGACTTTAGTCTCACTATCTATGAAAAGAGATGCATGGCCCACATGACTCACATCCACCCTATCAGGGATCTTCTAAATCCATGCGTTTGTCCGCTGGATGCCCTGTTGATGGTACTAAAATGAGATGAATTGCCACTTAAGGTAGAAGACACGTTGGATTGGAATATTCAGGATTGTGTATAATTTTAATGGTACAACAAGAAGTATGGGATCAGAAAAGCTCACGGCCCCACCTTCATGGAGCAGCGGAGAAAGAGAGAGGGAGGGAAAGAGGAGAAGCCGAGAAGGAGCTCCATTTTCTAGCTGGTGACATTGATTCCAGCCGACGCAGCCGCACTCCGCCGACCCTGACTCACGAGGCCGGCCGCAATTTAAGACTGTCGCCGGTCACAGTTTCTCTCTTTAATTTCATAAATACGAACAATTATCAACAAAATCAAATCTACATAAACAGATCATTTTCGATATCTGTTTTCCTTCTCCCTCTCTCTCTCTCTCTCTCTCTCTCGATTTTATTTATTGTTGATGAGTTTTTTGTTCAATACGATCACGGACGGAAGTTACGGAATTGTTTCTGCTTCAAGAACAAGATTCATCGCCTTGGATCATCTGAAACGACTGCGTCGATCTACTTCTGCGGTGAGGTTCTTGCCGAAACAGTTTCATCTTGATTGGAATCGAAAGGCTTCAACGACGACGACGACGACTAGAACGACGAAGAATCCGGCAGCTGCGATGGCAGTGAAAGCAGTGCCGGATGAAGAAGGGATAGCGAGACGATTCTGGAAAAAGTTTAGGAATGAATCGGTTTTCGCCATGTATACTCCTTTCGTCGTTTGTTTGGCTTCTGGAAAATTGGAATTGGAGACTTTCCGCCATTATATTACTCAAGACGTGCATTTTCTTCGTGCCTTTGCCCAGGCGTGAGTTTTCAGTTGATTCTTTTTTGGATTGATGTTCTTGTTTTAGGTTTTATGGGAGGATTTTGATCGACCGTTGGTGTGTGTATGTTTGCTTTAGGTATGAGTTGGCGGAAGATTGTGCCGATGATGATGACGACAAGGCTGCTATTTCTGAATTGAGGAAGAATGTCATGGAGGAGCTCAAAATGCACAAGTCTTTTGTCCAAGTAAGCTTACAGAAATTACATTTTCTGTTATTTGCCGAAATCTTTGGCCCCGCTTTCACATATCTTTTGAGGATTTTCGGTAGGAATGGAATGATTAAAATTTTTTTATCCCATTCGATTAACAATTTCTTTCGGAAGCATGGAGACGTCTAACCAAAAATCTCATCCGGTGGTCGCAAATCTAGTTCTCATAAGAATTTGCACCATAACAAGTACATACAAGTCACCAAGAACTGATGTAGGTTTTTGAGTTGTCTTTCAATTTCATTTCAAAATGCTCGCGTCTGTTTTTACCTTTCTTGCAAATTCTCATGCTTAAAGTTCAGCTACACTGAATTTTATTTTTCACTGGATGAACTTATTCAATCAACAGTGCATGACCTTTGGAAGAACTTTAGTTTTTAATAAACTATTAATTTTATTCACAATTTAAATTCCTTTTCACATATCAATATTGTGGACATTTAAAATATCATCAAGAATTGAGAATGTATAGCATTTATGTTTCAAAGATTAACTCCAAAGAGGATGGGCTTGTTCTTTTAATGTCTGGACTATTAGCCAAGAATGAAAAGTGGAAGATAAGTTACAAGTTCCTGACACGTGTGTATCAGATCCTGGTTAAGAACATTTGCCCTGGGAAACCAGATGGAATTGTAGGTAAGAGAGATATGTAAGTTATTGGACGTTTTGGAGTCTTTCCTAATGAAAAGTAAATATTTATGTTAGCAGAATTGCTATATAATACAGGTTAGCAGATCCAACCTTTTGATACAAGGTTAAAGATCCATGGGTTAATTAACTAAAAGGTCAACTTACCATTGTAATATTATGAACCTATGTGAGCACTTCCTCTAATGTGGTGGAATCTCATACAGAGAAGTGTTCATTTTTTCTTTAATGTCAAATGACATTCTATTTTTTGTATCTAGTCTTTAGATATGGTGGAACATTAGGAAATCTGTGGCTGTTTGTCAAGTCTAGTTCTCTCGTTTCTACTGTTGGATGTTTCTCATTTATCTAGGGCCAAAGTGGATCATGGTCTATGACTTGATGTTTGTACTATTGACAATTAGCGCTGACAAATCTGGAGATATAATGTGCATCTCTATTTTTTCACCCAAGTGTGCCTAAATGTCATATCCAATAGCTAATAGATTGTGATTCTTGCCTATATGTTCTAAATCGTGAAATTCAGAACACAACATTGAAAAGTGATGATTTCTTGAAATTCTAGGAGGACATGAATTGAGTATGCTATATGGACAAACATTCCGATTCTATAACCATGTGGGAATTACTTCACTAGGTCAGAGTCCCATGCCTAGATTGCTGCATTTGAAGTTCATTTTCTTGAACTTCTAGGAGGACATGGTGTGAATATGCCATATAGACAAATATTCTGAATCTACAAACATGCTGGAATTACCTAGCTAGGTTGAAATCCCATGCATATATGGCTATATCTATATTTCGAAGCCTGCATTAAAGACCCAAGAAATCATTTAATATGAGAGTGAATTTTAATTTTGTTTTTGTTTTTTGTTTTTTTGTTTTTGTTTTTCCTCCGTGATTGGTTTTATCATGGACCTATCAGTTCAACAAGAATTATACATGTGCAAACTGAACTGTTAATGAAAAAATAGCTCTGTTGATGTACCTTTTCATCATTGAAATCCTGTGGTAAAGAGTTCCAAGTTAAACATATATACCTTTGATTTGCTGTCCTACAAAACTTACAGAGACATATTGATTACCTAGTTGAATATATCAAAAAGCTCTGATCACATCATAAAGTAATGATTTTGTTTGTCAGTCCAGGTAATTGTATGTGTGTGTGGATGATGCATGTTATAGAAGCAGTATTTCTAATGCCAATAGAAGTATCCCTCTCCAAAACTCAGTATCAGTGAAAAAGTTTTGGGGGTATACACATTAAGTTTTAAGATCTTTAAATTATTAACTGATGTATAAATGATGCGGATTCATCACCTAAATAGGCTTGTTTTATTGGGAGTAAGTCTAGGGTTGGGTTATATACATGATGGGCCTTTGATCCCATGGGTTTTTAATGTAACAGGCCACTTTATAGGCCTTAACTATGGGTAGAACAGTTGCCTACAGGATTGGTTGTTCGTTTCTTTACTTGGTTTATTTTAAGTTGTTTTGGATTAGTCAATTGAACTTAACAATGTGGTTCAATTTAAAAAAAAAAGAAAAGAAAGAGGGGGGGGGTTTTGCAAGTGTTGGACATGAATTTGGATATTAATGAAAAGCTTTTGCTGGTCTTATTCTCCATTAAAGATTTGTCTTCTATTTGATCAAAGTTGGTGGGATTGGTGTTGCCAACTCTGTGTGTGAAGCCCATGTGGTTTGTTCGAAGTAGTTGAGTGTTTGATCGATTGACACCTTGTCGTGTGAAGGACTAGTGAGTTCTTTTGAAGCTTTCTTTTGGCATTCTTTGTGGAAAAGTCAGTCCTTTTAAAATCTTCATCCAAACAAACTGCTGTTGGAGGGTTATTCTAAGGTCTGTAGTTTGGGTAACCCAGCCCCAACCATTTTTCTTCTATCCTTCTAAACAACCAAACCCTAGAATTCTTCCCACTCTGGACCCATTCTCCAAACCTGAAATCGACCATTTACCAATCCAGCCATAAGAAACCATTCAAACTTGGGTTGAAGTTTCCCGTTGCCCATTAAGAAATTTGCTCAAGGTCGCATTGTCTTTTGACAATCCCTAACCCTTGATTCCCGTATCTTCTTTAACCAAAATCTTTGCTGCCGATCATCCCTGCTTACTGCCATCCACTAAACATTACTTTTTTGGAAGACTCCTGCATCAATGTTACTTGATTCTACCATCAAATCTTATCTGGCTAACTCACATCAATCTAGAACTATCCTCTTAGAGTGGATCTTGGTGATCATTTCCTATTTGGACTCCAACCAATCTAGAACTACATTTATGAGAGATTGCAACCAAAGATATTACTATTTTTTCTATATTATTTGAAAAGATGTAACAGTTCTTTCACATGATAGGTTGCTGAGTAGAAAGACAGATTTTTTGAGTGGAGCTGAAGAGTTATTATCTATTTACTTAGCTAGAATCCATTTCTTGCTACTGTTAATAAGATAATTAGGAATAATTTAGCCAATCAAAAGTAGATTTTATACCCAGTGCACAAGGCTCCCACCAGTGCAGTGCCTGGGGATGGTCACAAGGTATGCAGTCTCACTCCTGCTCTACAAAGAGGCTTTTTCCTGACTATGGATGTTTGACCACTATGTTGCAACCTTACTGTTGCTTCGAGGTCTTCCCATTAAATTGTTACTTGATAATCTACTTCTCAAACTTGAAAGGCCACTGCATACAGCAGAGATTTATCTTAACCACAACAATCAATTGCATCATACCTAAATGGAACACAGTACAACTATGCATGTCACATCACCATTCAATGACGCCAGTATTGAAAATCTTATGTGTAGTTGAGATCATTACATTTGGATTTTTAAGAGAAAAAAAATTAATTGTAGTTCAGAGTTAGTTATGTAATTTACTGGACAGTTTGGAGTATTATATATATATATATATATATCTTTTCCTCCAGTAGAATGTAATTATTGATATCAGAAGAATTGCTATCTAATAAGTATTAAATCTTCTGGTATAAAGTTAAGATCCAAGGTTGCTGAATAGGGAAGTTTAACTTAGCTTTGTTATATTGAAGCAAGAGCCTATGCGAATACTTCCTCTAATGTGGTGGCATCTTGGTTTGTGGGCACTTCATACATTTAGTCAAGCTTTTTTGAAATTAGAAAAGAAATTCCTCAGATCATAATTGGATTATGGGCTTCCATATCACATCAGAGATCCAGAGTTACTTTTCATCCTAGAGGTTTTTACTGCCACCTGTCTGATTGTGTTATTTTTTAAGGAAATACCTTTTTTTTGGTAACTTATTGAGAGAGCCAAGCTGATTTTCCCATGTTTTAAGAGGCATACTGTTGTAGCTTTTCTATAATCACTAGTTCGCAATGCTGCAACCTTTACTATTGCTCTGAGGTCCGCCAGCTAAATTGCCTACTCAAAGATCTGCATCTCATACTAAAAAGGATTAATGCTTACCTTAGAGAATTATCTTGGATCCCAATAGTCAGTTGCATCATAGTGCCTATGCATGGAATGCTTGCAATTCTGCATGTCCCATCATTCAGGAGAATAGAAAATATTTTGGTTTGAGTGTTAAAAAAGAATGATTACTTGATTGCATATGCAGATTCTAGAGATAGTGTGGAGTACAATTCAAATGTTCAAGTGTATAGATGACTTTTAAGTACGGAAACTTTGCTATTAATTAGTAGAATGTCCCCATATTTGATTTTAGGGGACTATTTATTGAACCTGGGACAAAGTGAAAGACATACTATTTGGTAGATCTGGTACTGGTCTCATGTCATAACATCTTGTTCTCCGTATTGTAAAGCTGGCTACTGAGATTAGCCAAAGGAGACTTTTATATTTCAAGCTCATATCATGATTGACCACTGCTTAAAACATGGCTGTATTTCCCCTCTTCTTTATGTTTCTTTGTTTTCAGTATTTGTTTTGTTCATTATCTATGGAGGAGGATTACAATTTGATTTAAGTCTCTTTTGTGCATTTCATTAGTTAATGCCCACTGGGGTTATTTATCATATTACAACCAAATAGCAGAAATAAAAAGGAAAAGGAAAAAGAGGTGGAAAAAACTTCATTTGCATGCATATTCCTCTTCCCCCCCCCCCCCCAGTCCCCCGTCATAAATTTTTAATTCCTTCAGGCCTTCTATGTAAATTCTAAGGGAATCACTACACAGGAATGGGGCTTTGATCCTGCAAACGAGACGAGTGCCTCCTTGGCAACACTAAAATATACAGATTTCTTGTTGGCAACGGCATCAGGAAAGGTGGAAGGAGGAAAAGGTCACGGTAAAATTGCGACTCCCTTTGAGAAGACAAAAGTTGCTGCTTATACTTTGAGTGCTATGACACCTTGCATGAGGCTCTATGCCTTCCTAGGCAAAGAGTTACAGGCACTTTTGGATCCTGAGGAAGGCAATCATCTCTACAAGAAATGGATTGATAACTATGCCTCTGAAAATTTTGAGGTTTGTTTTATTAGTAATTCATTGTTACTTTTTAGTTTTTACCCCTTTCCCCCATTTCGTCTAGTGTTTCTTCACATTAATACTCTTTGATAATGCCAACGCATTATGTTTTGATAAGTTGCTGCCATTCACCCTAATCCCATAATACTGCTCTTTTTACTTTAGCTGCTCATCCATAGTTCTCCTCCCTCTTGAATCTGCACAGGCATCAGCTCGGCATACTGAAGAGTTGGTTGATAAGCTAAGTGTCTCTTTGACAGGCGAGGAACTTGAAGTCATGGAAAAGCTTTATCATCAGGCTATGAAACTTGAAATAGAATTTTTTACCGCCCAACCAATTGTTCAACGAACTATAGTTCCTTTCACTAGAATGCTTGACCCTTCAGAGTATAGTCTCGTTCTATTTTCTGATTTTGATTTGACATGCACCATTGTTGATTCCTCGGCCATGTTAGCGGAGATTGCAATATTAACTGTGCCAAAAGCTGATCAGAGTGAAGTGGAGAATCCACTTCCCCGGTTGTCTTCTGCTGACCTGAGGAACACATGGAGTGTTCTTTCAGCACAGTATACAGAAGAGTATGAACAATGTATAGAGAGTATCATGCCCTCAGAGCAAGGTTTGTAAATCTGGTGCTTCTTTTTGTTTCCGTGTCTCCATTTTTTGTTCAAAGCGTTGTATCTCTGAAATAGTCTCTAGTTGTGATGATTTACCATTCATGGATATCTTTATTAATAATCTTTCCACCATCCTAATTTTTTGATTTTTTTAATTGGCAGTGCAAAACTTCAACTATGAAAAATTATCTAGAGCACTTGAGAATCTCTCAGACTTTGAGAAACGGGCAAATGCAAGAGTAATTGAGTCTGGGGTACTGAAGGGTTTAAATCTAGAGGACATAAAAAAGGCCGGCCAGCGTCTCATACTGCAAGACGGCTGTGCTGGCTTCTTCCAGACAATTGTACAGAATAAAGGGCTGAAAGCAGATATCCATATACTTTCTTATTGTTGGTGTGATGATCTCATCAGATCAACGTTTTCATCAGGTATTTTCTTCTTTACTACTAAATTGAGTCCTAATTCTTTTTCCTGCAAATGTTTGCACTTCCCAGGAAATGAAATTTTCATTTACAGAACTTACAGGGATGGACATAGATATATGGATGCTCTTAATTGGTGCATTAATCATGTTTCTTGGTAGTTGCATTTTCTGTCAACTTTTGATGATGGGAATCCTCCAATTGTGCATGATACCCACGCCCACCTGAAATAAAAAGAATGAAAACAAAGGGGAAAAGCATGATGAGTATCAAATTGTAACTTGGAAGGATATTCTAATGTTTGGATTTAATTCCAAAATACTTTTGGCATTATCATTGCTTAAGGCAGTGGAAGCAGTCTCTGCCTTTCAAGTTTAAGACTGCTCCTTGATCATGTCTTCCCTCCTTAGAGACTCATCCCAATCTCTACTTCCCCCTGATCCTGCATGGCAGCCTGCCTTGCTGATGACACAGCCCAGGACCAAATTCATCAGAAGACGCTCAGAAGGTTTGCTAATCTCACTTCCTAGGATATATCTACCATTTGCACTTAAAAGCCACAGATCATGTCCTTGTGCTCTTTCAGAGGCTTTCAAAGCTGATGTAGCCTTACGACTTGGGACCAATGAAGGAGGGTCTTCAAAGAACCAGACTCAAATTGGGAAATTAAGGCTTTGGGTTACTAAAAGAGGGAAATTGGGGATTTAGGGTTTCTAGTAGGAATCTGGATGGGGGTTGGATCGAGTATGAAAGGTACTGTGAGGATTATTCTGTCTTGGGAGAATTCTGAAGGTGGGAATTAGGTTTCTTTAAAATCATGGTTTGGGATTCAGGGCTTGAGGGGGAGATTGGGACTTTAATTGGGGGATTGAGTGCAGGCTGTGTGGGGCTTCAGGCTTGCTGTGGTTAAAATATGAGAGGAAATCGTTGGTTGGCATTTTGAATGGGTGTGATGAATTACAGTTTTAGAAAAATTGATTTGAAAAGAAGAGATCAGTATTAGGATTTCACGTGGGAGATTTGGCGTGTAGGCTGGATTAAGGTGGAGATGGTGATGTGTCAAGGCTTTGCGTTGATTTTTAATTGATTCTGATGGTGGAATCAGACTGTGGGTTGGTTTTGCTGAGTTTGAGTTTTCAAAAGCATAAATAGTAAAAAAGGGGGAGTTAGTCTTTGGGATTTAGAAGAGTTAGAAGAACGAGATTGATGTTTCTATTTCTGGACAGCACGTATTCAACAGATTGGATTGCTTGCAACCTAATCTGATCTTGAACAGTGTGTTTGTTCTCCAAATTAATGAAGAGGAAGCTTGATTGACAACCTTCCGGACTTCACACAATTAAGGAATCAACTGGTCCAACCAATCCCACCTGAATGTAGACCGCACATTAAAAACATAATGGAGGAGAAGGCCACAGTAGCTTGCAATAGCAATAAATTCAAAACTCTGAGTTGTGCCTCAGCTATCCCTGATGAGTTTGTTTTCAATGCGGCCTTAAATTGGAAAACAAAGTTGAAGCAAAACATAACACTTGGTCTTCTTGTCAAGCATGTAATCCTTTAGATCTGTGTCACTTCTTAGTTGGTTCGCATTATGTATAATCACATGCCATTTACCTTTATAAGGGCCAGTCGAATTACTACTTTACATGTTCTCAGACATCTCAGGTGGTGCCAGTAATTATGATATCATGAACTATGGGAAAGCACACACAAGAAATTTTGTGTAGAAGTTTTATTTTTTCTTGCTTTGATGCTCAGATATAGCTTTATGGTGATTGAAGGCTCACCTAAGACCTATGGGTTAGAAACTAAGGCTCACCAGCTAGGGATTATAAACTAAGACATGATTTAGAACTTCTGGTCTAGTTAATTTTCAAACTGACGATAAATCCAGCAAGATGACCAAGTAGACTCAGTTCTGATTTGAATTCCAATGTCCTACAGTGAGTTGAGTTTGTATTCCAAACTTTGTAGATAATCCAACAGCCAGGTATGAAATATTATTAAGAGACGAATAGCATGTAGCTAAAATGGAAGCCAGATTTGATATTTAAAACATCTAGCAAGTAGAAATGCGAAAATAGGAAACATTGAACATGTTAGAAATTATCGGACAGCAAATCGCAAGTTCAGATTTTTATAGAAGATAATTAGTTGGGATGAAAACTGGAAGCTCAGGTCTGTAAAGGTGGCAAGGCTGAATGGAGTGTGCAAGTAATTCACAATTTAGAATCTAACAAAAAATAGAAAGTAGTGGGGGAAGAAAAACTCTTAACAGAAAACATGAGAAAGCTGAATTTTCCATCAAAACTTGTGATTGATGGAAGAAAGGGGAAGGGAACATCAGCTCTATGTCCTGATCTGAAAGTTTAGAGAGGCCTGACTATAGTTGCCAAGCCAATGCATAGGCATCCAGGCACCTTGGACACCTTGCGTGCATGCCAAAAGTAGGAATCTCTGTATGTGGGAGAGGAAGGATCCCATAACAATTTTAATCACTATATGAAATTCAAGTTATTCTGGAGCATTCCCGAAAAAATAAATTCTCTATTTTTTATATAGGACTTGAATCCCTAATATTGGGCTCTTAAAATTGATCTATTCAAGTAAACATGTCAGCATAATCAAGGATATGTATGATGTTGTGGTGACAAATGTATGCATTGTGGGGGATCTTGGTTGTGTGAATTCTCAATTACAATAGAGTTATAACAAGGAGCAGCTTTAACTTTTAAGCCCTTATTGATGAAAAATAAAACAGTCAAGATTACTAATTATTGGTTGGTGTAATCTGGCAAGTCTCATTGCAGATGAGCCTGCTTATCAGGTTCAGTTGCTGTTTGCGCATACTAGATCTGCTAATGATGCAGCAGATATGTAGACTAGGCAGGCACTCTTGTCATGGAGTTCCTGAAATTCTATTCCATTGCTAGCCACATTCACATTGGTCCGCCAAGAATGTGAGATGTGAGTGTGGTATTGGTTGGTGAATCTGGCAGTCTCATTGCATTGAGCCTGTTATCAGGTTCAGTTGCTGTTTGCGCATACTAGATCTGCTAATGATGCAGCAGATATGTAGACTAGGCAGGCACTCTTGTCATGGAGTTCCTGAAATTCTATTCCATTGCTAGACCACATTCACATTGGTCCACACAAGAATGTGAGAATGTGAGAATGTGAGAATGTGGTGACACAATGAGAATAATGGCTAGGCCTTGTAAAATGGAGAAACCAAAGTAGCCTTCTGCTGAGTTAGGAGCCCGAAATCCATCTGACTTGTAATCTGGACTCAACCCAAGCATGGGCAACTACCTTGTTAAAACACATACTTGATCACTGTCCTCCAGAACTTAAGAGGAAAGTGGTCAGTTGCCGAAGAGAGATCATAAGATCTTACCTTCATGCAACCCTTCCACCAGCGCAGAGGTGCAGGTTTGATCAAAAGTTCCATCTTGTATAAAGAATTTTCTGTTGCATCTGGTTTATCTACTATTTTGGGTGTAATCTTATAGTGTTTTTAGTTTTTATTTTTATGTTTCATATTAGTAATTATTTAACATTAATAAATTGCTTATATGATGGATCAACATGATTGATTGAATTGGAAATCAACTGGTCAGCCCTTTGAATTACTTTGTCAATAGGTTAATGTGAACTTGCCTCAACAGCTTCAAAATTCAGTCTGTTCCTCACAATATACAATATCCTCTAGGGAAATTGAATTTATGTGGATCCTGCTTTTGTATTCTTGTTTCCTGATTGCATGTTTTTGGACTTCCGTACCTTGAAATCTCTCGTTCTCTTTGTCACATTAAGATATAACACTAGCCTCGTCTGGGTAGTCTCACATAGACCTCTCCTAGAGTCTCACCGATCTTGAGCATCATGACCAAGGTATAGGGATAATAGTCTAATGATCGACTATTGTTGGGGATGTAGGGCCACACTCTCTCACCACGGCCATAGGTATGAGAACTGACGTGTGTGAGGGTATCACCTAGCCTTAATGCATAGTCTTCTACTTAGTCATATCACATTCTAGGTTCAGATACCTCACCCATGCTTCTCGCCTTTTTGGTTCAATATCCTTCCCTATCTAGAGTCGACGTATCCTATGGCTCCAACCAACTTGGATTGTGCCTTCTCTTAACGCTATTGGCCATCCACATATGATGGGCGGGAAGTACCATGTCCTTTCACCAAGTCTCACTGATTTTGAGCACCCATGAGCCCAAGCCTATTGTATGCAACCCTACCATTGAATGACCCCCACAATGTGGTTGTGTCCTCTCACGGGTTGGTTACCGGTCTTGAGCGCCCACCACTCAACACTGTTGCCATGGGTCATTCGGCCTCAATACCCCTGCCAATAGGGTAATGACATGACGGATGTGTAAAGATGTTTCATCTAGGTAACCTAGGGATGCCATCTATTCTATATGTTCCTTTTAAGGTTCCTAGGGTAATGGCTAAACCACAACCCCATATCAAGTCCTTTTTTTATTCAAACTCAACAAGGCACCAATAATTCATATAAACAGTCATAATTTACAATTTCAGATCATTACATGAATGTAAATGTCTCCAAACAATAGCATGTGATTGAATATACAAGTCAAATATTGCATTAAGAATTAAAGATAACCATAGGTAATGGATTCCCTTACCTTGCAAGTGAGTTGTACTTCTTCAAAAGAACCAAGAAGTGCTTTATCACGTCCCAATTAATTCTATTTAAACGCTGATTAATGGTTAGAAACAGCCCTAAAAGTCCCATGCCGAAAATAGGAACAAAAACCAAAACTGGCAGGTAGGGTTCTCATAAATAGTAATAGGTAGGGGTGGCCTGGGGAGACCCTTGACCAATCAACCCAGGGGGGTAGGCGTCGCATGAACAGTAGCCATACGGGTTCATTGGGGAGACACTTGGTCAATCAACCCAGGGAGGTACGGGTTGCTCAGGGAGACCCATGGTCAATCAACCCCAAGGAGGTACTGGTAGCGTGAATGGTGTCTGGTAGGGGTTGGTTGGGGAGATCCTTGTCAAGGGACCTATAGGGGGTAGGGGTTGCCTGAACAGTACCCTATGGGGGTTGCTTGGGGAGACCCCTGTATGAGTACGGACATAAATCACTCCGACAATCAGATGGCTATGGTATTTGATTCTAAAACTCTTCCAAGCAAGTAGAAAATTCTAAAAACATCTAAGAACAAGTTCTAACAATAATAGGCATTCAAATAATCAAATCGAATCGAATCGGAAACCTATTGAAACTTATTTTGGGTCTTTCTAAAATCTATCCAGAAAGAAAACAGGTGAATAGAGTGATTATAGAAACTCTCTAAAGCAAAGATAGAGAGAGGGTTTAGGTCTCTTTCAATGAAGGATTTTCCCACAAAGATCCTCTAATGGCAAAGAATCAAAAGAAGATAATTAGAAGAAGAAAAAGTATATTAACCTTAAAAAAACTCGGGTAAACGGAAGGCTCTCTGGATTGTTTCCACAATTTCCTCCCTTTTTGCCATGAGCTCTCTGACGTTCTCTGATGGCTTATGAGTGAAATAACACATTTTAGGTCTAAATAATCATTAAATAGGGGTTTAAAATGTCGAAATCCCCAATTTGCCCATTTTACTCGTAGACAGTAGATAGGGGTCACCCTGGGAAACCCATACCCCAATCGACCTTGACCCTTGAAATTGCTTTAGGAGAAGTTTCAGCGGTGTTTCTTTCCGTGGCTCTTCTCCAACACTTAAACCACACTTAGGGGAGTTCTTACTTGACCTCTGGGACCTTCCAAAGTGTCGCTAGTGAACTCTTGATTCACCTTCCATATCCATCAGCGTTTGTATTAGATCTTCTTCCAAACTTTAACAACTCTTTATCTTCATTATCTTCACCATCCACTTCCATTTGTTTAGGTTCCAATCCAATAGTCTCTATCTGGATGACCCACAATTGCCTTCTACTTGCACTCCGGGTTCTCTGACCTACAATACAGGTTCCCGGGTTAGGATTGTAGGAGATTTCACATTGTGTGTGTGTTTGTCTAAAGGGCAAAAATCCTTTGCTTCTAATATCCATTAACTACACAATTCTGCATTTCTAAAGCAAGCTAGCATCATCATATATATGTCTGTATTATTTTTAGGGGTCAATTGATTGTATTCTATTTGTCACATCAATGAGGTGAAAACCCTAAATGCTTAGTTCTAAATTTTTGTGAACTGACAAATAACTGATGATAATACCATGGCCTACTTCATATGTGTCACCATCCAGACTTGCACACTTGTCATGTTTGTGTCTGAAATCAGTAGTTTGAATCTCAATAGTTTTTGACTAGATTGTTGACATTTATTGTGGGGTATGTGATCAGCTATCCAAATTGCATGTTCTTCCACAATAAATATTGGAGGAATTGCACATGGTATACTGTACATCTGTTAAATCTTGTTTTTGTGATAGGTTTCCTTAACTTGAATGCTGTACTTGAGTGACTGGGACTCCACTTGTTTGATGCTGCTATAGTTTATGACATTGCTTGTAGAATTATTACTGTATAAGACATCTAAATTTCTACACCTGTTTCTGTTGAGTAGGGGCCTTAAATGCTTTGAATATACATGCAAATAAGTTTTCTTATGAAGAGTCCATTTCTACGGGTGAGATTATGATGAAGGTTCAGTCTCCTTTGGACAAGGTTAAAGCTTTCAAGGAGATTCGAGACAACCATGGTAGTGATCGCAAGAACTTGTCCATATACATTGGAGATTCAGTGGGTGACTTGCTATGTCTACTGGAAGCAGATGTAGGCATCGTGGTAGGTTCAAGCTCAAGTCTGAGGAGAGTTGGGAGTCAATTTGGTGCTTCTTTTGTTCCATTGTTTTCTGGTTTGGTGAAGAAACAGAAGGAATTCGATGGCAGCTCTTGTAATTGGAATAGGCTGTCTGGCATTCTTTATACAGTCTCTAGTTGGGCGGAAGTACATGCCTTCATTTTGGGGTCTTAGAACCAACATATTGTAGCCTTGCAAAAGAAAGGGAAAAAAAGGAAAAGGAACCACATTTTTACTTATTCCTTTGTTTTTTCCTTTGATCTTTTGGACAATATTTAGCAGCGAGAGATTACTTAGAATTTAGCCAAGAAAAAGGCATCAAAGTTGTTACTTGTACAAGGGAGAGATCTGGTAATATTCAAAGCAGTCCCCATTTCTTTCTCTTTTGGTGAAGTCCACAACTTTTCGAACTGCCACAAAATAGTTGCACCATGCCACAAATTTTTCCTGGAGACTTGCTGGCCCAAGAATTTTTTTTTATAGCACACAGTGGGTTAGTTGTGCCATGTTGAAAGCTGTAACAATTCTAAGATTTCATGTGGGATAAGTTTGTATACAGGGCTTTCTCTGTGCACAGACCATTGGATGGATGTGATTGTATATAGTACATTTCTGATCCTCATTGGAAAAAAATGTATGATGTCTTGTTAAATTGAAATAACATTTTCACAATCTGGTTTTCTATAGCATTTTCATCTCAGGAAATTTCAACAATAATCTGGTCAAATACCGCAACCATGCTAGATGCTCAAAATCACATTTACTGGCTACCTTTGCATTTTATGATAATTTTTCCTGCCCCCCACCCTTTCTTTTGTGTTTCTTTGGTAGGGGGTTCAGCTTGGAGTTCTTCCTTACTTTTGATATATTAATCTAGTTATTTTTTCTTAAATGAGGATACAGAAATATTGATGGTCCAGTTAGGGTAGCTTGACAGACTCTATATATGCTATATCAGTTTATATGTAGGCCAGCTATAGTATGAAAAGAAAAACAGAAAGCAAAGCTTGCTTGAAGATTACACTAGTAAGTCAAAAGTGAAACAGAAGACATTGTGAAATCCTAAATGGTAATCATTCTGCTCTTTTTGAAATAAAAAGAACTTCCACTAGTCTTTTTTTCCCTTTTCCCCCTACCTTTACCTTACAGTAGAACTGACAATTCACCACAGATAAACCTCTGAGATGATATTCTTTAGGAAAAACAATGCTGAAACTTCTAATTCTACTTCTTCATCCCAGCCCAAGTCACTGAAATTGGACTCCTTACCCTATAATGACTGTGGATCCATGCCAGATGTCCTTCACCAAATGTCATATTCTGAGTTGCTATTGCCTTATGGGATACAAACTTGATGTTGTATGTCAAACTTTGGTATACGTGATTAAATGTAAGATGTTTTGGTCTAACTTTCACTGCAACTCCTTCAGGTGCCACTACCTCCACTGAGTATGTGGAATTAGGGAACCCAACATTTGTTAGTCTCCTTTCAATCTTCTTAACCATCCTTCCTGACTTGAAAATGACAGAGATAGATGGATAGTTGAGGCTGAAATCCCTGTTCTTCACCAAGACTTCATTACAACTCACATTCCTGTGAGTTATGGTGAAAATCTCTGACCTTGAATATCCAAGAGAGCATAGATGAATAATGTATTCACTTGGCCTAATATCATAAACCAACCCAGGGTCTGAAGCTCTTTCAGGGTTAACATGTCCAGCTCCAATTGCAAATACCCCAGCATGTTCTGAACCATCCAAGATTGGCTTACCATAATGGTCAGTGGTATCAGCAGTTGTCATAATTGCAGATCTAACTGCAGCAGGGCTCCACATAGGGTGGCGAGAACGAATCAGAGCAGCAATTCCACTGACATGGGGACAAGCCATTGAAGTACCCGACATGACTGTGAAATTTACTCTTCTAGAATCTTCTGGAAGACCGGTGGGACCTAAATTCTGAGGCCAGGCTGCAATGATGTTCACTCCTGGAGCTATAATGTCTGGCTTGAGGATTGAAGGGTCATATAAAGTGGGTCCTCTTGATGAAAACATGGCTACTGCTGGTGCTCTAGCTCTCCCAATGGCTGTTCCTCCAAATTGGATCCTAGCTGTTGGTCTCCTCGTGGAATTTATATAACTCTTTAAGCTGATGGACTCTGCATAGCCGATCAATGATGCAGGCAAGACATGAGCATCAAGAGAATCCTCCTCCTTGTTGATTTCAGTATTTGCCATTATCATTGCTGCACCACCTGATTCCTTCACAACTTGGCCCTTTTCAGCCCTGCTATTGACACCGCGATCACAGAGCACCATCTTCCCTAGGACTCTAGCTTTTGGTAGAGAGCCCTTGAAGCAGAATTCACCTCCCCTATCCCCACCAGTGACATACACCAGCTCAAGTTCTTTCCCAGCATTTGGCAAGTGGTTTCCAGGGTACACTGATTCACCATAGAGTATTTGGCCATTCCCCAAGTGTACTTCTGCTGGGAATCTCCTGTCAAGCGTGCTTGCACCGACAGTAGTAATCCAAGGAGCAGTATTGGAAACTGAGTTAGGAATTGGACCGTTATTACCCGCCGCACAGATAACCATTACACCTCTCTCTGTTGCTCTATAACTGCCTATTGCAATGTTGTCATCAAAAAGTGGTATAGGGAACCCACCCAGAGAGAGGGAGAGGATATCAACCCCATCTCTAATTGCATCATCCATTGCAGCAAGAATGTCAGAGCTGTAACAGCCATTAAACCAGCAAACCTTGTACATGGCAACATGGGCGCCGGGAGCCATGCCCCGAGCCACGCCAACTCCATTCCCCAGTACACTTGCATTTGGTACTGAAGCTCCTGCAGCAGTTGATGAAGTATGAGTCCCATGACCATATGCATCACGAGGGGATGCATATTCCACAACAACTGGATTTCTAGGGATGTCTGAAGATGCATGGTGCCCTTTAGTATAAAACCTTGCTCCAATGAGCTTGCGGTTACAATTGGAAGAATTGAAGTTCTGGCCTTCCTGACAGATCCCTCTCCAATTCTTGGGCACTGGAGGCATGTGTTCATCAGTGAAGCTTGGACTTTCAGGCCACACTCCAGTGTCAAGGACTCCGATTATCGTTCCACGACCAAAGTTGGAGCTCAACCAAGCACCATTTCTAGTGGGGCTTAGTCCCAAGAACTTGTAAGAGTAAGTGGTGTGTAATTGGAGGTGATGGTCAGGCCTAACTGCAATTACATTCTGCATATTTTGCAAGGCCTTCAGCTCAATTGGTGAGAGACGAGCTGCAAAACCTTCTATAGCAGCATTGTAAGAGTAGAGAAGGCGAGAGGACGGGCTATCGTCGGAGGCAATGATTCGGTCAAGGAATGAGAGATGCCACTCAAGCCTTGTGTTGAATGCAGAATTGGATATTCCAAGTGGGTGTAACTGGACTATGTAGGTTTGAAGGTAGTCAGCATGAAGAGAATACAAGGACAAGAACAAGGTGATGAAGAAAACTAGCTTGGGTTCCATGGTGGAGAAGAGACTGCAGAGACAGTTAATTTGGTGTATGTTTCATATATTTGTGAATGAACTCTGTTGGCTATTTAAATTGGTGAGTCGAGAATTTGAAAATGTGGGTTCATGGAAAGAGTTCTGAGAAGAGAAGTGCAAACTCGTGATGCTCAAGAGCTCTGCATCACGGGTTTCATTTGTTGAGGAGCTTGCTCTTAGAGGAGCTGAAGACTGAAGTAATGTGTTCTTGCCTTCACGAGAAGCGTTGTGTTGTGATTTATTCTCTTTCAAAACATTTTAGTGGGTTTCATCTCTAACTTTTCAATTCTTCCCAGAATCTTTGTTAACTAAATGCTTGTCCCATGTCAAGGCTCCTAGCTGCCGCTGCATGGCTTTATTTCGTTTGATGGTAACATGGTTCAATAAACCGGCTGCGGAGATGGAACCGAAACAGGTTAATTGAATCGGTCAGCTGCAACAGGGCCGGGCCGGGCTGGGCTGGGCTCGTTTGCAATCCCAAGCCCAACCCTATATCTTTTAATCTAAGTCCATTCCAGTCCTGACCTTACTTCAAGGCCAAGGATTATTGTCCTGACCCTAAGCCCTACAATGCCAAGCCAAGCCCATTTCCGCCTTCATTGGCCATGTCCCTGGCCTTGTCTTGGCCAAAATATTTTGGCCCTAACCAACCCTCAGCGCCAAAATCTTGAGCCAAAGTCTTATTTAGCTTAGGGCGGGTCAGGGCCATCAGGCCAAACTTGCACCCCCATCAGGATAAACTAGTCGAATTAAAAATGATGAGACCTTGAAATGAATTAAGAAATCAAATCAAAACAAAGATTTTTTTTTTTGGATAATTATTGTTATTGCCTTGTAATATAACTTAATTACTATTTTATTTCTTACACCTTTTGAAATTACTAATTCAACCTTAAAATTCGCCTGTAATTACTAATGCCATTTGCTGTTAAATTCCCTTATTTAAGTAATGATGCGGCATCTTTGATTTATTTAAAAATTTAAAAACAATTGTAAGATTTTATGTTACTTATTTTACTAGTTGGGTAATTAGGAAATAAACCTTAAATCTATAGTGCTAAATGGTATTCTTCTCTTATCAAAAGAAAAAGGGAAAAATGGTTCTTCTTCTCTTACTCCATCTACAAATAAAAATAAAGAATAAATAAAGATTAAAAAAAATCATTTTCCCCCTTTTTTTTCTCTCACAATATTAGTTTCAGTTATAGCCCCTTATATAGGCACGATAGTAGTCTCTCCCTTTGTTTTCCCCCGTTCGGCGATGATGAAGACTCATTCACAAAACCCGTTCGGTGAGGGGTTTTATGAATTAAGAGGGACAATAAAAAAAATAAAAAATAAAAAAGTCCTCGTTTTCTTTTTTTGTCCTGAAAAAGGGGGGAATCTTTTTTCACTTCCCCTCAACGATCTTGAACCTAAAAGTCTTTTCCTTTCCTCGCCACCCTAGACAAAATTCAAAATTGATATTCAAAATATAATGTAATAAAATAATAGTCATTTCTTATCTTTTAGCTTTTATTTATTTTCGTCTAATTTGATGTTATTTTGTAGTTTTTGTTATTTACTTTCTAATTTGACATTATCAATTTTAGGAAGTTTCTATAGATTTTTTTTTTTATCCAAAAGGAATATGAATAAAGTGTAGAATTTGTAAGAATTACAATAAAGTAATTAATTTACTTAATATTGAACTCAATAACTTAACTAATCATGTTCTTAGTTCAATCATGTGGAAGTCAGGATAATGTACTTACCTCCAACATGAAAACTTGTTTCTAGAAGTGGTTTGCGAGTTCCTCTCCGAGAAGGTCATCGTTTCTTCCTATTTTTCCTTAGCAACTGAATGATGGAGAAATAGATAACTTTTTTTTCTTGCTAACAAAACCAGAGATGAGAGTTCATAGACTACAATAAGTTTTCTTTCCATAATACAGGTTCAGCAGTGAGTCCTGTAAAAAAGATGTTTTCATCAAACACCTCCATGTAACCGTCAAAAAGTTATCATGGCGGTTACCTAGATATAAGTTGTAATTATCAAGAATGTTTAGGCCACATCATAATTATGAGAAGTTAAAATCTTTAATAATTATTTATTTATTTAAATAAATAAAATTTAACAGAATTGGTATTTATATTGGTTTTTCTAAATGAGGATGATATTGTTTTTCAATTTTTTATTTTTGAATGACAAAATAGACATTAGACATTGAATCACATCAATCTCTTATACACAGCTAGAATTGAGGAGGGGTAACAGTAATTTGTTAAAGAGTAGGGTCCTTTTAGTGAATAAGCTATAATATAGGGAATAATAATAAATTTTCAATACCACCCCTGAGTTATCCCCTAATATTAATGCCACCTCCTGAGTTATCCAATTTATTAGTCAAACCCCCTATTACTAACAATGTTAATCTTAGTTAATTTTCATTTATCTATTCCAATATTATCTTTACATTCGAAGGGAAGAAGATGACAAAGGAGAGGTAAACAAAAACAAAATTCGTGTAAGAATAGAAATCATGAAGATGCAAGGATGAACGAAGAAGATTGGTTGTAGACTGTAGAAGAAGATAAAAACAAGTTGAGCATAAGATTTTTCGTTTAAGGGTATTCTGGTCTTTTGAAAAGTTTAACTTGATTACATCAACACCTAGCTTTAATTTCCTATTAGCAAAAGGTGTCACTGATACATTTTTCTCCTATAGAGTGTCTAATTGGTAAATTGGGTAACTCAGGGGGGGTAAGGGTATTCTTGTCTTTTGAAAAGTTTAACTTGATTACATCAACACCTAACTTTAATTTCCTATTAGCAGAAGGTGTCACTGATACATTTTTCTCCTATAGAGAGTCTAATTGGTAAATTGGGTAACTCAGGGGGTGACATTAATTTTAGGGGTAACTTCGAGGGTGGCACTGAAAATTTTCCTTTTCTTTGGAAGAAATATACAACTAGTTAAAAAAAACTAAACATCGAAGGAACTTACATCCGAAATATCTATTGATGGAGGATAACCTTTTTTTTTTGTGGGGGGGGGGGGGAAGGGGGGTGAAATTGCTTCAGTCATGCGCATGACCGTCAAACGAGATTATATTCTGTTGGGTTAGAAATCTCGGTCGAGATTTTACTATTGAATTTCAATGGTCAAGATTAAAATGTCGATCTAGATTTCAATCAGGCAGCCAAAAGTGTCTTGCTTGACCGTCTTGTGCATTAAATGTGCAAGACTAAAGCAAAGTCCGAGGGTGGGGGCTGGTTGGGAAGAGTTACTGAAAAAAGGAAGAAGACGTCTTGATTGCTTGAGAGGCAAGGTAGTCAAACACTACGCTTCCTGCTCTAGTAAGTATGAACAAAAACGATATCTTGAAAAGATTGTTTTAGGTTCCAAATGTCTTGTATGATAAGGTGGACGCTCCAAGGAATAGAGGACCGGGTCCTATTGATGATGTTAATGATGTTAGGGTTTAGGGTTTAAGCATAAGGTTGTTTAAAGCATTACACTTTGAGTATCTAGTTTGGAATACTCAGACCGTTGCTTTTAGCTAGTATTTATAGAACGACATTAGGTTCTACCATTAGTTGTACTTTCTCACAAAGGCCCATTATACTGTTGGATCGTAGCTAATCTGATGGCCTATATTAGAACATACGTTGGGTATAATTCAAATATCTAAACCATATTTGAGTTTGACTCGAATACCTCAACAAACGATTCTCAAGTTGTCTCCAACTTGTAGCCTCTGAATATGAAGGTCTGGCTTGGGCTATAATTAGAGCTTTTCTTAATGCAAGACATACATAAATTAATGAATTCTGGTGACCACTATACTCAGCAAAACAGAGTAACATGAGGCCTTCTGCATCTCTACCAGCTCCATATCCTAATACATTCAAATCTCAAATATGTGAGGCATCTACATTGACTTTAATCCAGTCTTGGGGTGAGCCTTCCAGCTGATCAAACTGGTGTGTTTGCTGTTATTTTTCCTAGATTCTTATTTTGAATTCCTAGTGAATTGAGCTGCCATGGAAGGACCTAGTGAAATTGATCCAGAACATCCACATAATCATCAAATGAAAGAGTAAATTAAGAGTAAGAGGAACTACCTTTCACCTTCATCTCATTAACAATACCTGCTGTTTGCTGTCGGACTGATTGAGTAGAATTCTAAATTACTCCCTGTACTTCTTTCCAAACGTTCTTGGACTAAAAGAGCAATTGAAGAATACATGATCTACATCAATCCCTAATCTTGAGCAAAGTAGGCAGTGATCAAGGTGAGCACTGCCTTTTTCTCCTTAAAACTTCTCCCACAAGAAGCCTACCATGAATCAATTTCCAAGGAAATTGAGCACTTTCACAGGCATAGGTGAATACCACAGTTCCAACCACATGATATTAGGATTATGATTGAAATCAAGGCAAGCCAGCCTATAAGTTGAAGCCACTGAAATAATTCATTTGCTTTACAAAGGCCAAATAAATGGAATCCTGAGAAGGATGTAAAGGTAAGGGAATGCTTAACATGTTTTCAGCCAAACCAATTATGAAGAGTAGATCCACTGCCTATGAAACAATCTCTAAGTTCTGGTTTGGATCTTCTTATGCCCCATGGCCATCTTATCTTACAACACAAACCCAGCCCAAATTTCTACCAAATAAATGAAAACATTTTCTAAAAAACTCATTGGTGCAATGTGCAGATTGTTGTTTATAGCTAACTAAAGCCTATTCCTATGTTTTACTGAAAGGTGGTCAAAGTTGAAATAAACCAAAACAACCAAGGGAATAGTTTCAAATTAATACAATCTAGAACTTTTTAGGAGCTTCTACAGATAAACTATCTGAATTGAATGGCAATCATCCTATGGTCCTGAAAAGAAAGAATCCCATTCATGAGGCTTTTCCACACTTTCTTCTTCCTCTAACACATTATACTTCCAAGCAGTCCCTTCTAAACTAGTTTCTTCCTGATCTTCAATGATAATTCTCTCTCAACTTAGTAACTCTGTCAATGACACCCTGCACAGCTATATCAAATGCATCTTTAACAGTCTCCAATCTTGATCTTGGGTTTGCATATATCAAACTTGGTATGAGATTTATAACCTCCTCCTTCATGGTCTTCACCTGCTCTGGAGAAATTTGCAGCAGCCTCTGCTCAATACTAACATTTCTTTTTGAAACATCCTCCACTGGAATGAAAACAGAGTACTTAGAATAGTTCTTAGGTAGATGCCAAGTGTATTGTGTGTAAGCTGAACCAGGATGGAAGAACACAGGTATACAACCAGCCAACATTGAATCAAAAGCTGACCTTCTTGTAAATGAATCACCTTGAGGTTGAAGACAAAACACAGAACTCTGAAACATCTGCATTACAGTGCTTGGTGAATGACAAATATTTTTGTTACTCTTACAGTCTATGAACTTACAGAGTTTGGAATTTCTGCATTGCTCAATGATCTCACCCCTAGCTATACTGGGATAGCCAGGGCGTGGAGCTCCAACAAATGAGAAAAGCCATGGTCTTTCCATATTCCTCATTCGATCTTGCCACACAAAGACATCAGAATCCTTTCCTGGATGGAAGTAGGTTGGGTATGGTATAGCAAATTCATTGTCACGCCATGGGCTCGATTCGATCAAGAGGATCGACATGTTCTTCACTGCTGGTAGAGACAAAAGCTTACTTCCCCAGTCAGAACCTCCATCACGTATTCTTCCAAAATCCCAAGTTATTCTGCCTGCAACAAAGAAATGATTCTTACCACCCATGACCTTCCACTCAGGTTTCTTGATAAGCCAATCCATCAAAGCTAGTGACAATGCATCTCGAAGAGAGCTGTTGTTAGTCCAGAGATATCTGGAAACATCCAATCCAGCATAAAATGGGACAAAAATGGCAGCAGCAATGGAAGAATCGTTTGTCAAACACCTGTACTGTTTCATTCTGTTGTTGAAGATTATGTCCAGAGCAAACTGGTTGGTATTATACATTCCAGAATGGAAGAAAATATCTTCAGTTTCTTCTTCCAATGGAGGGCCAAGCCCAGCATTGGTAATGAACTTGCACATATCAATCCAGTGACTGAAATTCTTGCAATCTTTGAGAATATCTTCATTGAATTGTGGAGGGAGATCATGGACATAAATGTACCTTCCTCTGCAAGGATCACTCTTATCCTCTGCTGTTCTCAAAGCCCCAAAAAATGGATTACCATCAGGCGCCACAGGCAAACACTTGGATTGAAATGCATTACGCTCTAGTTTTTCGAATTGATTATAGATGGTTCCACCTATAATGAAGATTAGAAAGAAGCACAAGAGTAGAATCCAGAATAACAGAGACAAGGGAAGAATCAAATGGAGAACAAAGTTTTTATTCTTCACTGTAGCTTTATGCATATCAATAGCTCAGAAAATCACACACTGAAAAAAAAAAACAAAGTGGGTTAGAGACACTCTCAAAGCTAAGAAACAGAACAGAACAGAACCCAATCAAGAGTACACAGAAGGAAAAAGAGAGGTTTTGACAAATGACACTGATAAAAAATATGAAGAAAAGAAATGAGGGCTTTGGATCTTTCAAAGAAATTTTATCAGTTATAAGTCAGCACTTATCTCGCATCAAAGCCCTTAAGTTTGTTTCAGAAAATTAACCATGCGAAGATATAAAAATCATTTCTTGTGTTCATACAAGATATCTAAATCTATTTATTACGCTGGAATCCCTTTCTTCATGTCAACATGACACCTGTTGATCTTATCTCAGCGGAAACAACTCATGTAATAAAAAAGAAACTGCATTCCCTGCCTTTTCTCTTGCACGTATGAATCTTGCGAATTTTTTTGGTAGAAATGAATCCAGATAATCCGCTGGTGAATAGAAAACTTAAATGGGAAGATAGATAGTTTTAGTTTTATAGAAAAATTTATTCAGAAAATAAATGAATTAATTAAAGCATTCCTGTTTTGATGCTTACCCGTTTTAATGACATCACAGTAATGCCATGTATAGATAGATTTCTGGTTTGAGAAGTGAAATTCAATTATTTTTTTCCAAAACTGATTGATCCAAAAACGTTTCTATAATCTTATGGGCCGCCATATCCGCCTTTCATTAAGTTGATTCAAGTCAAATATCTTAAACTTCACGAATCAGAATTTCTTGACAACAGAGTCAACCTGTGAAGCATTTTTTTGAATGATTACTAAACTTACACCCAAAAAAATCATTTTGGGAAGGGTGTATTATATCTCATACATATATATATATGGGAGGCACGTTGATTAATTCCTACCAAAAATAAAATGGTAATTGACTAGTTTTAAGATTGTATATAAAATTACTAATAAATCTCATAATACTTTGTCTATAGCGTTTGAATATTTGGTAAAAGTTGTCAAAATTAGTTAGGCCGGCTCTCAATCATAAACTCATCCAAAGTGATACTCATAGGTGACCATTAATTATGAAGTTGTTGAATGTATTATAAAAGCAAATAATTTTTTCAAACTATACCGTGAAATAATGAATAGAATTGAAATAAAGTGAATAGATATAAATGCAATATTTGCATAACAGAGGTGAAAGATATATTACATGTATTTAGGGATTGTTGCTTTGTAAGAAGCATTTGGAAACGTATGGTTAAACCACGATATCAAATATGGTTTTTTAGGTGCGAAAAGCAGGAATGGATCTATGCCAATATCTGTGGGTTTGCTGCCAAATGGAGCAACGATTGGCCTAAGCGATTTGTGTGTACCCTACAATTTCTTTTGGGATCGCGAAATCGAGATATCCATGAGATAGATTTTTCCAGACCAAGGAATGGTGTGTTCATAAGGAAGCCCTGTTCTTGATCGAGAGATTTTATCGAGCCAAAGAGTTGGAAGTTTTAGGGTGAACATGCCCTAGAAGAGGATGGTTTAAGTGCAACACGGATGCTGCTGTGAAAGTGAAGGAATGCTATGCTCAATTAGCTGGGGTGATCCGGGATCAAGAAGGCCTGTTCAAAGGAGGATTTGCTATCAAGATTCCTCTATGCCATGTAGTAGAGGCGGAAATGCACGCAATCAAAGAAGGGGTAAAGGTAGCGTTGGATATGAGAGCATGGCCACTCCAAATAGAATTAGACTCTCTAAAGGCCATAATGTTACTGAACCCAAAAGTTAACAAGCAAGGATCGATGGGAAGATTAGTTGCTGAAATTCGAAGCCTATATGCTTCTCGATGCCATGTTAGATTTAGTCATGTGAGGCGTCAAAATAACAAGGCTGCTGATTGGTTGTCTAAGAGGCGACTAATTGGAAGAGATGAGTAGGTTTTTTTCAATAATCCCCCGTAGGAAATGACAGACATCCTTAGAGAGGATTGTCTCAAGAGTTGTGCTCTAGTTTGATTTGTTTTGTTTTTTTTTTTTTTTTGTCTTTTGACCACGTTTTGTAACAATATATATATATATATATATATATATAATATATATATATATATATATTTTTTTTTATATATATATATATATATATATATATATATATATATATATATATATATATATATATATATATAAATGTTTGAAATTGTGATTTTTATAAAAATGCTAATCACGTGAGGTATTTTAAGAATATTTCATTTATTTTTTATTTTTCCTGGTAATTTAGAAATTATTTTGTTCATACATTATGTACATATATATTTCTTTTGTTTTTTTGGAAAAATTTTAGAAACACCTGAAGATAATTAATGAAGAGCATAGACACTCCAAAACTATACCAAACTGACAATGACCTCTTTTTCGTTAGAATTGTTAATTAATTAAAGGAACTGATGAATATACTTTTAGTTGTGTAATTCTATATCATATCTTGTCTTACAAGGAGGAATTCATGGAGGAAGAAATATGATGAAATTTAGGATTCAATTTTTAGGGGCAATCCGGGAAGTCACAAGAGATTAAGGGCAATGCAGGAATTATGAAATTATCTAAGCATGACTTAACGGAATTTTCTCACATAACAATATGAACTAAACTAGACTTTTTGTTTTTAATGAATTGAATAATTATCCAAATTCTGTTTGGTTACATGAATCTAGAGATTTTAAATATGGGCCTATTTGGTTACATGAATCTAGGGATTTCAAATCTTTGGATTCATGAATGCAAGATTTATCCCCATTTGGCTATGAAAACCCTTGGATTTATGAAATCTAGGGATTCGTCCTTTTACACTAAAAATGTGAATATGTAGATCTCACCCCCTACTATAAAAGCGCAAAAATCACAGAACTATATTGCGCTTTAGAATTTTATGAATTATGACTCCATAGATTTGAAATCTCTAGATATTTAAAATCTTCAGACTCATGTAACCAAACAGACCCTAAAGATTTCAAATTATAGATTTCAAATCTATGGAATCATAATTCATAAATTAACTGTTTGGTTAACCTGAATCTATGGAATGAAATATGTGGATTCATTTGTGATTTTTGTGAATGTGCAAATGTTTAGTGCTTTTATAATAGAGGTGAAATCTCTGGATTTTAATCCATTACCCATAAATCTACATATTTACGTTTTAGTGTTAAAAGATGAATCTCTAAATTTCATGAATCCAAAGATTTTCACAACCAAACAAATATAAATCTTGCATTCATGAATTCATGAATCTGGAGATTTGAAATCTCTGAATTCATGTAACCAAACAAACCCTTAATTACAAAATTAATATTTACTGCCATTCTCATGTTGATGAACTACATGCATGAAAATTTTGATTGCTTCCTATGATGGAAAAGCATCAAACAAGGAGGTTTAACAGAAAATGATGAATTATATTGCATTTGAGTTTCTTATTCCTAATTCTTCCATGATTTGGCGTGACTTGAGAAATTCAAGTTATGATTACAAACTCTAATGTATGAAAGGGAACCAATATCACTTTCTGTTACAAAATTATATTGAATTAGAAGAACATCTCACCCAAACTAAGTTGGTGTAGTATCTGAAGATACTTGCTGTAAGTTTTTGCATGAAAGGTGTTTGCTGAGTTTAGTTTCTTCTTTTTTTCCCAGAAAATTGTTCTCCTCTTGTCATGACTTATCCCTTAACTCATTCTTCTATGGATTCTTGGCAGCTTCTGCAGAAAAATCACTAAAAAAACACCTGAATCTTTAGGTTTTGATATCTCATTCTGTTGGTAAAAATCACATCCAGAGCAAACTGGGTGGTACTAAACAATCCGAATGGGAGAAAACACCTGGAATTCCTCACCACACAAAAAAAAAAAATCGTTTTGACCTGATAAAACATGTTAAGAAAAAGAAAAGAAAAAAAACCCTTTGGATTTCAATCTGTAGAGTCAGCTCTCATATTTAATTTTCTCTTACATCAAGACCCTTGAGTTTGCTACAGAACATTAATCATATAAAGATAGAAAGATCATTTATTGTGTTCATAGCAGAAATATTTAAATATATTTATTACGACTGAATCCCATAATAGTCCTGAAATTAACATATCATTGCAACCAATTTCCAGACTGTGCAGGTGAATCTTGCAGATAATTCTCTGGAAAAAAGAAAACTTAAATGGGAAGATGGTTTCATTTGGTTAAAATAAAGGAAGATATCAATCCTTCCATTTTATTCAAGAAATAAATTAATTAATTGAAGACTTCCCATTTTGATGCTTCATTATTCAAAATGTGCCCTCAGGTTGTTTCTTTGGTGCAGAAAGGGATTAATTGACCAAAAAAATTAAGAGAAAAAAAATTGATTGAAGTCAAATATCTTATACTTCACGAATCAGGTTTTCTTGACAAGAGAGTCTAAAACGAAGAGCTGAAGCATGTTATTGGATCTGGGTTTACAGGTGGAATTGTTTTGTAAAAGTTTGGTGTTCTGCCTTGAAGCTCGTGAATCTGGGAATGCTAATTTTTGTGGGCCTTCAGCCAGCACTAACTATGAAATTGTTTGGGAGTTGCGCATTAATTGTGCAGCACTACTGAAGTTGAGCTCCACTAATTACAGCTACGTCTACATGTTTAGGCATAAAGTAAGCGTAACAGGCCAGCAAGCCAACCTCATTAAGTGAGTCTGGATCACCTTTTGTCGAGGAGAGACAGTGCTCCTCTACTGCTTCTTCATCATTCTAAGGAGCGAATATATTTCTCAATACTAAAAAAATGAATTAGAGCTGAAACTCTCAATGAGTCTCATAGGAGTCTCCATTTATTGTGTGATGAAGAAATATCAAAAGAACACATATCTCTCCCCCTTGACTAAGCTTTGCATAGGCGTAGCTTTTGTCGCATGTTTGAGGCTCATACTTGGTTTCCACCAAACTTTGCTTGGGATTTTTTTTTTTCTTCTTTTTTTCTTCAATGATATTGGATTAATCTCTAATTCCTAATTCTTGCAATTTTTTGACAGAATTCCAGAAACTGACTAATAATGTGTGAAAAACCTTTATACCAAATAGGCAAATGGAATCAATCTCACTTTTTTATACAATATTTGCCCCCTAGTTTGCATGTAAATAAGGATGAACAGATGGGCCATAGGGGATAGAAACCATAAGATAGTAATGTTGATGAACTGCATGCAAATTTTGATTGCTTCCTATGATGAAAAGCATTGAACAAGGATGGACCTGACAGAAAATGATGAATTATATTGCATTTCAATCTCTGATTCCTAATTCTTGTATGATATGGAATGAGTTGAGAAACTCGATGAGTAATAATGATTACAAAATCTGTTGTGTGAAAAATTCAAGCATAAAATGGAACTAATCTCACCTCTTTTACAAAATTATATTGAATTAGGAGAACATTTATCCCCAAGTTTGACAACAGTATGTGAAGATCAATGGGAATTTCTCAAGAATTTAATGAAAGGTTTCTGTGAGGGAACATACTTGCTGTCCTTCACCCATGGAGCGAGCTTAGATTCCCCCCCCCCTTTTTTTTTTTTCAAGCTACACCACCGGATTCAAGCTTGACTGGAATTCATATGAGGAAATTGTTCTCCTCCTGTCATGATTTATCCCTAAACTCATTCTTAAATGAAATTTTGGCAGCTTCCGTAGAAGAAGAGTCACCTGAATCCCCATTATTCTTTGGTTTTGAGAAGAAAGGATCCCATTCATGAGGCCCTACCTCATGTTTTCCTTCCTCTAACAGTGCATACTTCCAAGCATTTTCCTCGATAAAATTAGGATCTTCGCGATCTTCAATGATGTCCTCTCTCAATTTGGTAACTTTGTCAATCACAGACTGCACTGCTACATCAAATGCATCATTAAGACTCTCCATTCTTGACCTCGGATCTGCATATATCAATCTTGGTATAAGTCCTATAACCTCCTCCCTCATGATCTTCACTTGATCTGGAGAAATTTGCAGTAGCCTTTCCTCTATGCTAACCTTACCCTTACGGATATCATCCTCTGGAATGAACACAGAGTACTTCGAATAATTACTTGGCAGATGCCAAGTGTACTGTGTGTAAGCCGAGCCAGGATGGAAAAACACAGGTATACAACCAGCCAACATCGAGTCAAATGCTGATCTTCGTGTGTATGAATCACCTTGAGGCTGAAGGCAAAACAGAGAACTCTGGAACATCTGCATTATGCTGCTGGGAGAATGACACTTACTCTCCCCAAAATCACATTCTAGTAACTTACCCACCTTGGCATTCCTACACTGCTCAATGATCTGGGATCGAATTGATTTTGGATTGCCTGGACGCGGAGCTCCAGCAAATGAGAAAAGCCATGGTCTCTCCAATCTCCTCATCCTATCCTGCCACACAAAAACATCATTATCCTTTGCCGGATGGAAGTAGGTAGGATATGGTATGGCAAAGTCATTGGCATTCCAGGGGCTTGATTCAACCACAAGCATAGACATGTTCTTGGCAGCTGGAAGAAACAAAAGCTTGCTACCCCAGTCAGAATCTTGATCACTTAATCTTCTGAAGTCCCATGTTATCCGGCCAGCAACCAGGAAATGATCCCTACCACCCATAACCTTCCACTCAGGTGTCTTGACAAGCCAATCCACCAAAGCTAGAGATGATGCATCCCTAACAGAGGTGTTGTAACCCCAAAGGTAGCGGGATATGTCCAAACCAGCATAGAATGGAACAAAAATGGCAGCAGCAATCGAAGAATCTCGCGTCAAGCACTCGTACTGTTTCATCCTATTGCTGAAGATCACATCCACCGCAAACTGGTTAGTGGCATACCAACCAGTATTAGAGAAAACCCCTTCAACATTCTCCAATGGGGGGCCAAGCCCAGCATTAGTGGTGAACTTGCACATATTGGTCCAGAGACTAAGACTCTTGCACTCTTTGAGCATATCCTCATTGAACCGTGGAGGTAGGTCATGGACATAGATGTACCTTCCCCCACAAGGATCACTATTGTTCTCTGCTGTCCTCAATGCCTTCATAAACGGATGACTCTCCGGTGATGGACGACTGGCCTTGGATGGCTGGGTTTCAGAAGGATTAGGTTCTAGCATTACGAATTCATCGATGGTGGATGGCTGGATTTGGGAAGGATCAGGCTCTAGCCTTACAAATTCATCGATGGAACCACGACCAAAGCCTAGAAAATGGAAGCAAAAGAATACTACCCATAGCAACCCTGAAAAGGAAAGAAGCCAAAAGAAGCGAGACGGTTGATTCTTTCCGCTAGCCTTCATCAATAGCTCAGGAGAGCTGCACTCCGACAAGCGACGTCTCATCAGATAGAGACACCAAGTGGGCTGGAAGCGATGGGTCACAACAAAGATAAGAAATGGGTATTCAAGATTCGGTTCTTAAAGCTAAATTCTACCATCGGAAACCCTAGAAAATCAGATTATAGAACTGGTCAGATGCTGCAAACAGTATGAGCTCGTTAAATTACAGAACCTATCTTATGGTGACAATTTAGTAGATCAAGGTTAACATACCTTCGACAAGAACTGAAACGAACCCCAATCCTACGGAGTACGGAAGCTCGCTCAGTGGAAAAACACTAAACAGAACTGGAAAGGCAAGAATCAGAGCCACTTGCAGAATAAACCCAGAATGACCAAATTAAAATCCCCCAATACTAAATCAAACTCCAGGAATTTACACAACACTATAAGTCTATAACGATTTAAAAGAACCAATATTAAATTCAGAGGAGAAAAGAAAAAAGAAAAAGAAAGAGGGAAACCTTGGATCTTTCCATATCACAGTTCTCAAGAAATTCGAATCAGATCTAATCAATAATCTACTCAAAGGTTTCAGTTACGACTGGAAGAAGAATCGAAACTGAACTTACATAAAACTGATTTTTGGATCTTTCCGTTTCGGTAGTTTTGCAGAGTATCTCTCTGTTCATTGAAACTAAAGGATTAAGGAGGAGATGAACGTGCTTATAAAAATATAAAAATATAAATATTTAGACAAGCTGGCGCACGTTAGGATTCAAAGCCGCCCTTCTGTGTGTCGGTAGCTCGCGGCCTATGTGCCAGGTAGGATGATTCGCTGATGCGTCTTCGAGTCTCTGCCACGTAAGATCACCAACCAACGTTCCGTTCCAGTTTCGCGCCCGAAATTGCGAGATTGCCGTTATTGCGTGACCAGAGAATTCAGAAATTCCATTCGAATTGTCTTTTTTTTTTGGTAACCAGAAATTCGAATTGTCGTGATAAGCAATACTAGGTAGGTCAGTAGGTGGAGGAACGACACTATGCTTCAGCTCTCACCTAACAACGGTGGCTTTTTCTAATTATTTGCTATCTGGGCCCCACTATACTTATTAGTTATTCCCCTCTGACTGCAACTGGACAATGCGAAATTGCTTCAGTCGGTTAAGCGAAATTCCGGACCACCGTTAAATATCAATGGTTCAATCTCGAAATTTTGATCCGACGGATCCAAATGTATCACGTGTCAGTCATGCGCATTTAAGCAAGGTCCAGCTTGTGCTCACCACTACTACATCCTCCCGGCGGGGCTTCGTCCATGGCCTCGAGCGGATTCGAACTCTGATCTCCTATGTGGAAGCGTTGGGCTTTCCCAATTGAGCCATCCCTCGGGGTTGAATCACGAAATCTTTTTCTTTCTAAATCCCCGGGAGATCTTGCGGAAAAGCTTCAGTCCAGTCAATCTAGATCTCAATTTGGATCCGGCGGTTTAGAATGTCTCGCAGTATGGTCCTTTGGAATTAAATAATTTTGGAGTTGGCTAGTTGATATTATGAGGGGGGAAATATTACTAATTTATGTGCCGCCATATCGGTGCAAACCCGAGACCTCCCCATGAGAGGTTGGGTTGTTAACCGCTTGACTATCCTACCATTAACTAGAATTAAATAATTGTGATCCCTTTTATTTCATATTTATTTATAGTCATTAGATCTAGAAAATGTTGTATGTCACAATCTAAACATCGTAAGGAGATATCTACGTATCACAAATGAAAACCCTAAAATGTTCATTAGAGTGTGGACCGTGAGACCATGTATGGTTGCGTGTCATAATCAAGTCATGCTCACTCTTTTTTCATTCTGGTTATAATTATTTTCATTATTTTCAACTTTACCTATAACCGAGAAAGATACTCATTTGAAAAGAGATTTATTTATATAGTCATGCATGTATATTAAAAAAAATTTATCATTTTTCTAAAAATTTTTATTACCATCGCATTTTATTTTCTTGACTTCCAAATAAATTCAAATGTTAACAATCAAGTTGTTGCCAAGGTTCGAAATATATGTTAAAAATTGTGTGTCGGTTAGCTGGTGACACCACCGACATGGCGACATTTTACTTACATTTCGTTGACTTTTGGTGGTGGAACCTTCGTAAAATTGCTGGAGTTACTCGAATCTTGCTACTACTTCACGTTTGTTTTCTTCATCTATAATTGAACATCTGCAACTAATCCAAACTGATATGGAAAATTTATAGATCAAAGTGTGCAATTTCACTGACATAAGGACTAAAAGGAGATCAAAAATTTCATCTAGAATTGACCGTGCAAATTTTTGATAAAGGCTGTGCTTCATCTGAAACGAGAGAGATACCGGAAGAAATAGTTGTAGTGGTGAGGGCTATGAGTGTCAAAGTCGGAGAAGGTGAAGGAGAAAGCTTTGATTTTTGTCGATCTTTCGCCGATTTTTTGTTAATGTCGTTTTGATGTTGGGTTTCATGTCGCCCTTGAGCGACATGTCGATTTTTTGCCGAAATGTTCAGCGACATAATATACATTGGTAGTTGGACCCAATGGGGGACCCAAAAGATGTGGACTTTTTTTGGGTTATCCTATTTTTTCCATTTCATATTTTTCTATTAAAAAAGATTTAATAAATAGAAGGAGAATTTTAGCCGTTGAACAATGAATTTTAGCCCTTAAAAGAAGCTAATTAGTATCAAATAATATCAAGAGATGATACTAAATGGGTCATCAATGTGATGATCACGTTTCCATAAATGTCTTATCAAGAGCTAATTATTCATGTTAGACAACCTTATTTAATTAAATTGTATATATCTAAATTATTAAATTAAGTTACTCTAATCTATGCAAGAATAAGTCCTCACCATGCCTATTAAATTTGATAGGGGCATTTGCCTTTAATTAAAACCAAAGAGTTAAAAATACAAGTCTTCATGGATCCCACACTTACGGGAGCAGATCCATTGACTTAACCAATTTTTTAATCAATGTTGGTGAGCTAATTAAATTTCTACATTAATTAATATATTAAATTAGATCAGATCTCCACAGAATATAAGTAATAAGGTATAATATATTTTCTTTATGGTGCCAAACACGTTCAATTTTTTGTTATGAGCAAGGAGAGCACGGTCCTTGCATCGAATCCGGATCACCGCGTTTGGTGGGGCCCATGTGAGACTTACTGTGGTCTCACTTATAAATTTTATTATTATTATTATTATTATTCAAATATAGGTCTCACATTAATATGTACCGTGAAAAGTACTCTAGTCTTACTTAGAGTGAAAAAGCGTCGGGAGAGTATAATTTGGCTATTTGATTGCTCTCCCTTGCATGAGAAGTTGATGACAAGTCAATGAAATACAAGCACAGAATAATTCGATTAGGCCAATAAAAGGTTAATGGAATGGTTGAGAATTTTGTTTTTCAATAGAGAGGTCGTGGGTTGCAACCCTGGCAGGCATATGTAATATCTCCATACCCAATTTCTTATATATAAAAGACGTCTTTATACGAATAAGAAAAAAATAATAATTAGATTTGAGGGGGTGATATAGTCATTTCATCTTCTTAGAATTAAGTACAAAATACAAATTTATTTGATGTAATTTAGGTATTATTCAATTTCAGTTAACCACTAAAGTCTATATCCCAACATTTATAATATTAAGAGAAAAGAGGGGGACATGGAACTATTATATATACCATCAAGAATAATCGAATCTCAGCTATTGATCATTACCACCTAAGCCCCGGAGATGATCTAGATTTCACTCTTCGTAGGTTTACAATAGGGACGGGCTAGACTGGGTTTTTACAAAGCCAATTCCAGTGTTGAATCTTCTTAGTTAAGTCCATTTCGGCACCTTGGACTAAGCCAAGCCCAATTCCGCATTGATTGTCCCTAATTGGGCTATGTCGAGATGGGTTGGCCAATCTCTATCCCTGTTTCTACTATTGTCTCTGATTGGCATTGTCCCAGGCGATGATGGCCCCATCCCTATCTTTGATGGCCCAGTCCGTGTCCCTAATGGCCTTCTCTATGTCCTTGATTGGCCACGATTAGATTTGAATCATCAAGACTAAAAATCAGAACCAGGGATTAGTGCCAAAAAATCAAAGATGAGTCAGAAGGGACAAACAATATTCCTAGGCCCGCATTTGTCCTTGCTTCCGGACCAGAATATTTTGACCCTAACTTACCCTCGAAGCCAATATCTTGAGCCCAAGCCTCTTTAAAGTATCCCTCTGATCTGAGAGATCCGAAGGAATTCCCAATCCCACCCGACCACCCTTTATACCTTACTTAAAATAGAGAAAAAGAAAAAGGAAAAGGAAGAAAGAGATCCTCTTCCACTCTGTTTTTTTGGCCAAAACAAAAATACTCCTCTTCCACTCACTTTGAGAGAAGAGATACTCAAATAAAGGTAACAAAGCAAATAGTTTCTGGGTTCATAGACATGCTACATAAATTGTATTTTATTTTATTTTCTGCAGAACATAAATTAGTTGTTCATCTGAGATATATGATCCGTAACATGAGATTGTATGGAATCACTCACTGGTTCTGTTACGTGCTAATCCAATCAAACTCACCATATCTGAAAGATGAATAACAATTTGAAATTGGGTAGCTCATCTCAACTCTATGGTCTACAATATGATTAGTCATTTATGTTCTTGGACTTTCTCTGCAATGTTTCTGTAAATCATCAAACATATATAATGATTTGCAACAAAATTCTTTTTTTCTGAGAGCGCTGAAAACAAGAATAGAAAACAGAAAAATTAACACTAGCATAACAACACTACAAGCAGAATAAACAGAAATACACAGAAGAACATTAGACAAAACCCCAGAGTAACATCTAGTTTCTTTCTCTTCTTCTTCTTCATCTTCCTTTTCCTAAACCCCACAGTAACATCTAGTTTCTTTCTCTTCTTCATCTTCCTTTTCCTCTGTTTTGGTTTTGAATCTTCATTATCCACATTCCAGTCTCCCCAACATGAATGAATTCCAGGATCCCTCATCATCACCTTGCTTCCCAATAAAATGGAGTTGTTTACACCTTGAACATTGTTATTCACATAAATGTTGATAGAACAGCAATTTTGTGACTTACCTTCAGGACTGTGACGGATGTTTGTTGCAGCCCCAACATTCCTCCCTTCCATTTTGATATGATCCATGGGGTTATAATCACAGCTTGCTGGGGACACAAAATGATTAATTAACCATGAGATATCGATATCTGCACTCCCTTCCTCTTGGTTTCCTTCTCCACAATTCTTCATGGCTCAGCTACTCTGGCTTTTGCTTAATGTGTTTCACCCTTTTATTCAATTTTATGCTTTTCTACAACAAAAAGCAAAGCTTATATTCCACAGGTGGTTGCTTAATTTGCACTCTTTGTCACAAATCAAATACACCACGGACATTTAAGAATGGTCTACCACCATTCTCATTTAAAAGCAACACAACCACAGACACCTTCCCCCCCCCCCCCCCCCCAAAAAAAACTAAATTTATGTAACTAACTAGCACCTTCAAATCCATTACTGTAAAGATTCTCATAAACAGTAATAAGTATCCATCTCAAATGCCATATATACATTCTCATTTGACATAAACAGCTCCTGCTTGTTGCATGCCCTACTATAAGATTGGAACAAGAAAAAAGTTAACCAAGAGACCTGTAGTAAAACGGCGAACCCGATGCCAAAGGCTTTCATACAAGTAGAGTCAAAAGGGGAGCAATTTTCCTATGCAGTCTTACCCCCAGCAATTTTTGCTGAGAGGCTGTTTTGGTGCCTTGACCTTGGGACTACAACTGTGATCCACCAAGAGACCCGTAGTCATATATATATTATGTCATGTAAGTACATGCTTCTGTAACAAGTTAGTCCTGTACCCAATTTGGAAAGACATTTACACAAGCAGACATGGAATATGTTCACTGATATGTACAGGGGTGCACATACAGAAAAGGAAACATGTTACAAAACATAAGGGGTGAATGGACTTCCTCACTGTCCACAGAAGGATCTTCTATCTGGAAACTCCACCTTGATCACTGAATAAACATCCCTTTTTGAGGTAGATATAATCTTTTTAATTTCAATAGCCATTCATTTACAGAGCCACATGCTCTAGCTAAAAGCCTGCAATCAACGTGGTGCCAACACCTTACAAATCTGACCCCTGAATCAGCATTTGCAGTCTTCTCTTATATGGCAAAAATGAAGAGAGGTGTAGCTATCTGAGGTCTTAAAACTGCTGTTCATAAAAATAAAAATAAAAACACCATCTGCATTAGATATTTCAGTTAACTTTAGAACCAACTAAGATTATTAATGACAAGAATAGAAACATACATAAGAGAATCCTATGAAACTGCCCAGCCACCCAAGCTAGTAATAGCAATTATAAGAAAGCTATGTAACATCGATAATAATTCAGACTTTGACAAGGGAAAATGAAAACATAATTGATGTTTAATGTAACGAAAGAAGAAAAAAGAAAAAGCAATGTGCTAATTCCAACATAAAACAGTTCCTAGGCATTTTCAACTGCCATCTGACAATTTTCAGATTCAGTGGTGTTTTTCTTTTTAAAATGGCAAATATTTGGGAAAACATTCAGAAAGAATCAAACAATAAACTAAACTCATACGAGCACTGCCACATCAATAACGGCATGAGGAACAGTATTCACATAGTCAATGAGGAGAGAAGTTTCATTTTTTTTTTTTTTGGTTTGGGGGGGGGGGGGGGGGATAGCGTATGTTACACTGACTGGAAAACCTTTTCCCTTACAAAATGACAAAAAGGAAAAATGTGAACCATTTCAGCATTTTCATGAAAATGTACTATATGATTAGATATGAAAGACCACAATAAATGAACAAAATCTTTGGCAATCAATTTATTCGAATCCCTTATTTCTTACTCTTTTCTGGGTGTTTATTATCTAAATTTGAAATTTGAACATATGTTGATACATTATGTAATAAGGTAAAATTGCTTCTAGACAAACAAACAGTAATAATAAAGCGGTAACTCTTAAGTGAAAAATCAGAGGGTCCAAAAAAGAAGAAAGAAATAAAGGATACAAAAACAAGAAGAAAGAACAGATAGGGTATCAACATTTATCCTTCTGACTGACATTTCCACAGGTTCCAAGTGAAACACTCAACATTCATGCATACAACATAAAAGTGCATATAACTAGGTCATAAGAGACAGAAATAAACCAATCAAAGATATGAGAGGCATATTCTATAATAGCTACCCAAAGGGAGTCAGGAATATATAACTAGGACTCACTGAAGCAGTGAAGCAACCCATATAGTTAAAAACAAGTTTTAGGAAATACTAGAAATGACATATTTTATCAAAACTAGCAAGTTTTTCTATTTCAATTCTGGAGTTGTTTGGTCCTTCGACTGAATTCTCCTATAGAGAAAGATTCAAGAAAAATGTGGACCATTAAATCTGACATCCCTGAGATTGGAATCCACCACAATACCTGGACTACCCTGTATCCCAAATATTGGTCTAATGGATGACATCGGTACTCAGTAGCATGTATGTTCATCCATTATGAGTCACTATTCACTGCAGCCTTGGCAGGTGAGCTAGCCAGTGAATGAATTATGATTTCCCATCGACAAGTGGTATAGCGTATTTATGTGTTGATCTTTTAAGATGTTGTCCATGCTAGATTACCAAGTTTGCATACTCTCTCCTCTCTATCCTGTTATAACATAGTCTTCAGATTGTATTAGATAAATTTCTTCCAAGCATCAGTTTAGAAACCCTTTTTACCACTTGATGTGTAACTAATTTATATATTGATACAACAGCAATCGTCACTCTATCGCAGCTATTCTAGCAATTGGAAAGAATATGTCAAAATAAACTATATTTGTCTTCCATTCAAATCCTTTGACTACCAAAGTTTTGCTCTAAACTCATTAAGAGATCCATTCAGCCAACAAGATCTTGGCATGATCTTATAAAAATATCAGCCTTGTGAAGTCTCAAAAGATGAGACAGTAGGCAACATAGGATTTGTAAAATCACTGTCAAGATCTCATATGTCACAGAGATCTCTGATTAAATATTGATCTCAATTCAACTCAGACAAAACCAAGGCTATAAAAGGCATTGCCTTGACAACGTTTCAGCCTCAACTCAAAACCTTCCCTGTCTTGCTCTACTGTGAAGGAAAAACACCTCCCAATTGAGGGTTTTGGTGCATTTTATTTTGGTACATATCACACCATTTGAAGATTAAATGCTTGGGATTCAAATTAAAGCTGCAAAATCAAGCAACAAACTTTAAAGACTAAGAATTCCAGATTCAAGAATAGTTCCTGCCCTGCTAGTTGTTTCATCACAAACTACTCTTAGATGGTAGGACTTGGTAGGAGAACTCTTGAGATCTCACGAGATATCCTTCTTTTTCCATTTAGCAAGATGAGATGATGTGCGAGACAAGACGATGTGCTTATACATAGGGTGTCAAGTCTTTAACTCTTGAGTTGTAACTTTGATGATTGGATTAGCATTTGAACTTTTTAATCAACTATAGACATGTTTGCTGTATTGGACGTGTTTGAATTATGAAATTTGAACATTAATGTATGAGTATACAATGATGAGTACAATTAACAGACCAAATTAAGGTTTCATTTCAGTGTATTCATTTCCCACCTGGGTTCTGAGGTGGAAGGGCTGAAATAGGCTGTACAGCAAGTTTCAGCCCCAAATGACCCCTAATACCCCTTAAGTTGGACCTTCAAGTTAGGAAAATTAATTCCACCAACTCAATGAGATCCTGAGCTTAACTCTCTTTCTTGAGTGGGCGAGATGGGCCTCGAGATGGAGATCTTAAACCATGCTTGTTACACACTAATACTAGTCTAGTTTTTGTCTCTTCCCAAGTTTCCATTTATTAACAAAATGACAAACCATCAGTATGGAAGATTATGAATATGATGCCTCATACTCAAAATGGTTTACATTTTGAGTTCTTTGAAACTCCTAATGCTTAAATAAGTTGTTTTTACACCATTAATTATCTATTCCAAACACCATAGAGTGCTTACCTAGGGTCTGCAGTCAGAGTACCATTTTGGGTTTGAATTGCAAAAATTAATGTTTCCATTGTGTTTTAGAAGTTCTTTTTTTTGGATCAATGAAATAATAATCAACCAAAAGCCCCAAAAGGGGAAAGAGAATGTTTTAGAAGGTTTTGAATATGCTGGATGTCAAGTTTTAGACCCATGTTGATTATATGGTCACCAAAATTCACCAGTGTAAAAATTTGAAAAAATTTATACTAACTCGCTGAGATCCCACGAGATCTCAAATCCATGGCCGTTGGGAAACCAGAGATGAAATCATGACCTTAAAATGTTATGGCAATATTGTGTTCCGCGTGAATGAATTGGGACAGATACATGTTTGGTCAATCACGATTAATCTTCTTTTCCAGCAGAATGAACCAGAGAAAAGAACATCCTTAGAATTTAACTAGTAGGAAATAGCAAGTTGGAGGAAAAAAAAAATCTTCAAAATCCATCCTTTAAGCTAGTCGTTGTACACATCAAAGACACTTCCTTCTTCAGTGTTGGAATTACAGGATCTAGTATGTAAGTCAGAGAATGATTGTTCTCCATTTCTTCTATTCTTCTTCTTTTCCTCATTCTCAATCAGGATTCCCCAACTTTTCATCATTGGGCTAAGCAATATTTGATTTGATAAGAATTGATTTACTGACATCATAACATTCTCACTATTCTTTCTTTCTTTAAGACCTATAAATATGATCCTACCTGGGACCAGATTTAGGATTTGACATCTGCCTAAAAAGGAGTTTTTTTCCTCTCATGTTCATATTTCCATGATAAGTGAGGTTTCCTCCTAACTCCTAATTTTTGTGAGAATTGCCTGGAAAGGAAGGCAGACCTCAATACCTACAGTTGCAGAGAAGACCCAGGACACCTGCCACTCTAAATTGGTAAGAATCACTGTAATAACAAATCAAAGATAATCATAATCCCACCATGAAGGAAAATGAAAAAAATTAGGATATAAGTTTTATGGTTGAAAACACTCTCTCAAGTTCTAATATTTTTGAAAATAGTCAGGTTGTTTCTAATAAAATTTCACGTGCAACAACAAACACATAGTTGCAATAAAATTCCCACTCTATTTGCTTCTCACAACTGGCTTGAATATTTCTAGTGGATCACCACTTCTATCGAATAGAATTCATCCACTCATGTAGTTTACTTTTTATTGTTCATATAAAGGACAACCATTGCCCATAAAATTAGACTTTCAACGCTAAATTGCAACAAAGGGTGCAAAAAGACACGCCTTTTTCACCATAATATCTTCTTGTGCCCTGATCTATGTGCAAAGTAAGTGGAGGCAACCCATAAATTCATTTTTTCCCCACTGAAACCTGCAAGGATAAGGTTTGACTCAAATCAGTTGGATTATCCTAGTGTAGACTTCGGCCATGCAATGGAGGAAAAATATCAATAGAAAATAATACTGATTAGATGATTTGATCAGGTGACTATGACCTAAAAGAAAAGAGTGTATATTGACAATGGGGCCACTTTGCCGCTACAGGAATCTTTGCTGATTCCTTTCAAGATGTTTTCATTTGCTCAAACGTAATTATTGTCCTCATTAAGGTTTTTTGTTGATACTCAAAAGAATTTGGAAAAGTACTCAAATCTCAACCATAGGTTTGTACCAGTCATTTCTACAAGGACATCCATCAGCTGTCAAGCATTCATATTTTTGGTTTTTATCCACCACAATTATGTGACATGAATTCTCGCCTTCATGCATCTGCTGTGCTCATGCATATGTGTGTGTGTGTGTATCTGCACATGCATATGTGTGAGTTTTGTTTCTTAATTCAGGTCAAAGCAGGATTCTCCCCAGGTTTGCCCACTTACGTCAATATTACATTCTTTTGCACTTTAACCAGATTGATCTCAGTCATGACTGCTAGACAAATTTCTGCTCCCCTTGAATTATGTTGGAAAATCTACCAGTATCTATCCTGCGGTAAAGCAAAATTATACTTTCACGTATCAGTTTTTCCATATTTATGCATAACTCCTCTGCTTCCCAAATTGACATGTAAACTCACTCCATTAGCTCTCTCCATTTGCTGCAAATAGTGAAGTGTTTTAAATATCCTTAAGAGGTTAATCCTTTGGCAAAGTTTCTATGCCCTTCACTAACAATACATCACTCAGGTTTGAAAAACCTAAATCTACTCATTCACATCCGCAAGCTCCAACAATTTCCAGATACCATGGGCAACTGCCAATTTATGCATAAATCTCCCTCCACTTACACTTCTAAAAATTTCATTGTACAAAACTCTTTGCCGAACCGCAGGAGAAAAAATGGGGTAACAATCAACTTCCTCAAAACAGCATTCCTCATAAAGTGAAAACCCACCTCCAAATGTTTAATCCTTTTATCGAACATTTTTTTTTTTTGGGTGGAATACCTTTCGTAAAACATTGTGTTGCTGGCAATGCAGATAACAGCTTGACTAATACAAAACATCTTCATGAGTTTGGTAATTGGAAAATCCAACTCCAAAATCAACAATTTCGACTACATCAATTCATTGCAGAATAAGACAGCCATCATGAGCCACAACAGCTGCATTCCTTAAATAATTTAGAAGATTTCAAATATTTAATCTATACATGACACTTCACATTGTCGACAATGTAGATAAACAACTTGATTACACAGAACACCTTCAAAAGTTCAGTAACTGGAATCAATGACCTCAACCACATTGATTCAATTACAGTATGACAGATAGCCCTATACTCAGCCCCCACACTGAATCCAGCCACAACAATGCCAACAATGCTCAGCATTAACCATCAAATTGGGTCAGATGCATGACTATTAGCCCTCCAATAATTTCTTTCAAAACCGTAGTTGAGACTAAGCCCAAAGTATGAATATCTTTCCTCAAAACTTCTCCTAGAGTTCTTTAGGCTTGCCTCTAGCTCTTTAAGATCCATCGATCTGAATCAATAATTCATTCATAGTGGTGCATCCCAATGCCTTCTCAGCATGACCATGCCATCTCCAATGAATCTCTTCTAGCTTCTCATGTATGGGGGCACCTCTCAACTCCAGTCAATGTGGCCACTCCTTACTTATCTTCCCTAGCCTTGCCACATATCCACCTCAACATCCTCATCTCCATCACACTTTGTTCATCAATGTGGGGCCTTCCAAAAGCCCACCATCTTGAACCATGTGTCATGGCTGGCTATATGGTATTCCAACAAGTTTTCCTTTTGAGTTCTAAAGGAAACTGTAGATCACACAACACACCCATTGCACCTTTCAACTGCATCCCTCCCATTTTGATTTTCTGAACAGTGATAATAGTGCCTGATATATGTACCAAGCCGCCATCCATAAACAATGCAAAAAGATATAAGACCTAATTTGAACAAACCCACTATATACTTTCTCTACTATAGAACTTCAATTTCCGTTTCCAATTGTTGACAAGAACTATCATACACCTCAATCACCAACATTTGCAAACCATTTATTTAATGAATATATCTCCAACAGACAGCTTTTTATTTCCCTCAACCCACCAAATTAACTACACAGATAGTTGGTGACCCTACCGTGTGTTTTTACTAAGTAATAAAGACCATGTGCAGGTCATTGTCATGCATATGGTTACCACAGAATATAACAATTAGTATTCCAACCATTTTAATGGATAGACAGCAAGTGCTGTTAACGGGAAAAGAATGCAGAAGAAACTAAAAATAGAATAAGCAGCAGCAATGACTTCCCAAAGCATATCATTGATTGCTTTGAAGAAAACAGCAGGAGAAAAGCAGCAAAAATAATAAACGGCCAAAGGGAATAGTAAGAAGTTAGAACTTAATGTAAGTTGGTAACATCAAAAAATGGTGTACCCAGTGTACAAGACTTCCGCATTGTGGGTTTGGAGAGGGCCTTACCCCTACTTACGTAAGAGGTTGTTTCCAGACTTGAACATGTGACCACTTAGTCACAATAGAGCAACCTTACCTTTGAACCGAGCCCGCCCTCAAGTCGATAATATCAAGCAAAGAAAAATATATTATAACCACAATTTTGGTGTAGAATTTACCATATTGTCAATGATTCTCTAACAAATTAAAGTACCCTATGAATAGGATACAAGAAGATGACCGTTGGCTGCTATACTTATCTCATGAAACCTAACTCTGACAGACGTTCACTCAAACACTTTGTGTAACAATGACAAATGGAGAAGAAGAGAACTCAAGACAAATGATACATGAAGTGACAGTAGGGGTAGTACAATCCTCCCACTTCTCTATCTCCACTCAAGTAAGCATTTATGCTGTATCTTGACACAAAAGATGGGCTGTTCTATGAAGATGCGCAGTATACAAAATGTACCAGGACAGAAAAATGTAGTCAATGAACCAAAATGAAGCACAATAATAGTAAAAAGTATATGAAGAATATCATTATCCACAAACCATAAAATAAACAATGCTTTAAGTGATACAACTGCAAAAGACACATACTAGAAGCTGTATGGGAAACAAGCATCTGTGATTAATTAGCAAGACCCCACAAGAGAAGACTAACAAATCAATTAGAAAGCAATAAAGAAAAGAAGCATTTTACCAAAAACCAAACTGCTAAAAGGGAAAATAAATGTCTACCACTAAAAATATATAACAATTACCTTGAGAGGAAGTTGAGTTGATCCCATAAGTAAGCTGAAGCATCATTTTCGTTTAGGAGAAAAAAACAAAATAGGACAGAACTGCAAAACAAAAAATATCTGCCACCTCTTCATAATCATTTAGTCATATGAGCTGTGTCCTTCAGAGTCGTAGCCACTCCATAATCAAGGCAGAGCTCTCTTAAAGGTGGGATGTTTTCCAATGCAAAAATCATGAGATGAGGGTACGATATGTTAAGGTGATCATACAGTACATACTGCACCATAACATTTGGAGTAGAACTATGGCTGAGATAGGATGCAACATTTTTGTACGTTGACACATCCAATGCAAAATCCAATGGTGGCATAGAGGGGACTAATGGCCTCATAAATTCAGGGAAAACTTTTGATACATCCCCCCATTCCACCCATTTCTGAGGAAAATGACTTGGATAGACCAAACTATCACCATTCATTGTAAATAATGCCTCTTGCTCTTTCGTAAGCATGATGCCAGTATACTCACAAATAAAGGAACCAGCTGGAATCAAATCCAAGGATCTAACTCCCCAGGTAGTTTTTCTTGTTCTAAACACTTCCAGTCGATGCTTCAAACCCCTCTGAGTCACACGATTCTGACAGCTGGGGGGACAGCGACAAAAACTGCCACATTCAAGTATCAAAGGCTTCCCCATCATGAGAATTCCATTGCTGTCATAAGGAAATTCACCACCATTTCTCTGAGCACACAAACAACCAGAGGAACAACCAGAAACACAATGACACCCAAAACAACTACTCATCTGCTGAAAAACAAAAGGTGGAAATACGGTCTTCGCAAGATACTCAAAATGCATTGGACCTTGATCCGAGTCTATGTCATTGAACAGAAAAACAGGCAACGTTTCCTTCCCCTTGGAAATATCAAGACTAAGGTAACCTAATGGCCTGGCTGCCAAAGGTTCCGTTCTCAGGTTCCACGCAAATTTTAGTACAGCACTGCCCATTTCAGGTTGCCCAGCCATCCTCACAAGCTTATATTTGTAAACACCAAAACCAGATTTACCAACATCAAACCAACAATCAACAATTCTATAGAGACCATCATAAACATATATTTTACTGGTAATGCTTCTTTCATGTTTGATCCCCCGGATTACCCGTATCTCAATCCCGTAATACTTGCTCCGCTCCAATGCAAGATTGCCCCCTTCAAGCTTTTGGTGAACGCGTTGCCTAGCAAATTTTCTATCTTGCCCACCATGACCAGTGTAGATTAGCACATCACCCGCATCTTCATCATCCTCATACCCACCAGACACGACAATGCTTGTCGCAATCGGCTCTCCACTCTTACTATGAGTCGCAGTGATAAAATCGATTCCAGCTTGAGGCTGACCATGGAGTCCAATCACGCACATTTCCATCCGGAAGAAGAACACATCACCGACTTCAATACCAGGAATCGAACCAACAATACGTTTGTCCCTGTGTAGCCACAGACCCTTACCTCTCATCAACGAAGCAGCTGTCAAATCCCCTCTCGTTCTCTTACCAACAATTTTCCCCCTTTCCTCCTCCAACGCCGAAAATATCCGCAGAGAATCATATAGCATCCTCGTTGTCCTCACAAGATTCTTAGACAGTATGGCGTCCTCAACACTAGAAATTGTAACCCTAACCATCTCAGCGGACCGAGTTTGTTGGATGCAAGTCAAGGCACCCGCAGAGACACTTTCTTCCTTGGGCTGAGGAACAATTGCAAGTGTATTCGGATCCACAACCGATAAATCGGAATACTGTTGCAGCTTCTTGGAGAAAATCGTCCGGAAAAGCTGTGAAATCCGGTGGTATTCTGAGTAGACATTACTGTCATCGTCATCGGTAGTAATGTCTGAAACCGGAGAGATTTCTTGGACAACCTCAGAATTAGAAACGGAGCTTGGCGTTGGTTCTTCGTCATGGGGTTCGAGCTTGGGCTCGATTTTGGGTGTAATACGCTCAGGGAGAACATTTAGGTCAACAAAAAACGACGGTTTTAAAGAACCCATCTTGGGTTAGAAGTTAGAAATCTTTTAGGGAAAAAAAAGATTCGGTTGCAGAGATTTCTTCAAATGAGTCTTTCTCTGCGTCTGAGCTCAGGAGTTGCAGAGCTCGTGCTGTTGTTCATGGCAAATTTGACCCCACCTGACGTTTCGAACGTAAATTTTTAACTGACGTTGTTAATAAAGACGCACTGCACGAGCGAGAGCATCAGATTCGGACAAAAAGACAAAACCTAACCAATGAGAGTGTGGCACGTGGAAATAAAAATCGATATAACTTTATAGACATCTGGTTTGTCTATTTACTTAAACGCCATTATTACCCTCTTTTTTCCGGAAAGAATTATGTACGTTACCAATTCAAAATAATGCCCTTTATGTCTGATTTATTTTTGGCGGTAATGGATCCTTTCAAAATTTTATAGGATCCCAATGACTTGGAGAAATTTATACACCCTGTAGGAGAAGGACCTTGCTTCAGTCCTACGCATTAAACGTGCAGTACTGTCAAGTAAAACATTCTCGACCTTTGGATCGAGATTTGGATCTCAGCCATTGATATTCAACAGTCAAGATCGAAATTTTGCTTGACAGTCTTGCGTATTTAATGCATGTTCAATGAGTTATTCAGCCATGAATTAGTCTTTCATATTGAAATATTTATACTTGACTAAATTCGATAACTCATTAAGCACTTGTTGAGAGAGTCCTTCCAAGAGGAGGATCCAAACTCAAACACACATGGGTATTTTGTCCATGTAAGACACCTGCCCTCGTGCGGTGGCCCCAAAAGTCGAAAAAGAGTAAGGACCTCCACTTCTTGGAGTTGGGTTCACCTCTTCTTGAGGTGTGGTTCATTGTGGGATCTTTCCATTGTGAAATCTTAACGGACTCTCTCCAATAACTCAATGTTCATTTAAATTTCGTAGTTGACCAAATCACATCTACTCAAGTTTTTTTTGGTATTTGAGCCACTCTATCAAGCCTGCATTGACCACATCTACGCAAGTTTTGGGGTTCAATCCCTGAAACAAAAGAATAGTTACATTTCTCTATTGCTAAGCAACTTCTAGTGGCAATGGTTGAAACTATTTGGCGAACTAATTTTTATAATTTTATTGAATTTATAATTCAAATAGTATGCATTCTCTTTCCCCACCACAGTTTCTATTGCTTGCAAGTAAAATTGTGTTGTGAATCATTCTTTCTTATAGGGAATTTTTCTCTCTACCTACCACTGATTTATAGGGCAAAAGGAACGAAGAACTTGTGGGCATGAACGATATATTATGGGTTTGAGTTGGTAAAAGAAAAAAAGCGAAAAAGAAGGATACGATGAAGTCATTTTTGTTTTTTTGATAAAAATTGAATAAACATTTTAAGTGGAGAAGGGATTTGTTGAGGAAAAAGAAATGGATGGAAGTGGTTAAACAAGAAATTCCGTGAATGGTGTTAAAATAATATTAAAATGAGTTGGAGTATGAGTGTGTTATTTTTTTTATTTTTTATTTTTTCTTTTAAGGGTGGTGGAATTAGGAATCCGGATCGTCTCCCCGTCGAGAGTGCTCCCCCATGGCTTCTCGACCACAAAAACCAATGGGTCCCACTGATGCGAAAAAAATTTTATTTTTTCAAAAAATATTTTTCACCGTGGACCCCACTGATTTTTGTGGTCAGGAAGCGTCGAGAGCACAAAGTGCTCCCCGTCGAGATCAGCCTTTTATATTAGGAGAAAGGGACTACTACATATATTATCAGAAAGAATCAAAAGCATGATCTCTTAACTAAAAGGTGTCTATTATTGTCAACTGAACAACCCTGTAATGGTAAATTAAGGTATCATATCACTAAATGAAAAAAAAAAAATTATAGCATTGTTTGAAAATTTTACCCAAGAAACAAAACTATTGTTTGAAAAGATTCTCGTGTACCCAATTAAAAACTTATATTTATTATAGTTTATAAAAAACAAATGCAAACTTAAACTATATTAAAAAAAACCTTGAAAATGTTGTCGAGATATATAATAAACTAACTCAAATGAATTTTAAATAAACAAAAAAAATATATATACAAATTTGTTATTTTCCCCTTATTTCATAGATGTAATTAATGGGTTAAAAACAATATTATGAATTGTAGTATATAAGTTCCAAGTTCCAAATGTGTTTTCCATTGAGTGACCTAGTCAGAATGGCATATATTCGTATCATGTGATTCCTAAGAACATATTTGAGCTTTCAGAATATTTGGTCCATTTGATAACGCTTTTGGCGATTTTATTCCAACAATCCAACAGGTGATTCTTTGCCTGATTTACTGCACAGAAGTTCCAACCAAAAAGATTTACTGTATCTGCATTACACTCTTACCACAAGGGAGAAAAGTTTCTTCCTTTTTTGTGGTTTGTCATGCTTCTTGCTTCCTTTGGTATGCCAGGAAGAAATTGATTTAAAAACAGCCAATCATGCTCATAGGTGGTGAGCATTGATGAGTCTCAATCTTCAACTTATATGGATAAAAAATTAATAATAATAAAATAATTTTTTTACATATGGGTTCTTATTATGGACCACAAATTAATGTTGCATTCCTGTAATACAATATATTACATGTGGGTCTCAAATAGATTAACACCGTTAGCTGCAGTTAAGTACATTTGAATATACTTAACGGCGACTGACAGTATCAGTTTGGTTAGGACCCACACATAATTTATATATTACACTAAAGAAACCCAATATTAGTTTGTGGTCCACTAAGGGGGCCCACACATAAAAAACTCTAAAAGAATTCAGCCACTCATGATAAATAATCAACCTAAAATAAAAATGAAGATTTTGATTCCAACCAATTTAAATTTTTCCTCAGAAAAAGAATTGTGTTTAAATCAGATGTGAGTTAAAATTTTCCTCTCTATATGGGAAAAATCCCACTTTATCAATGCTCCTCCCAAATGTGAGGACACAATCTTTTACCCAAATAGGAAATCCCAACACATCTCACACAGCCTCTACTAAGTCTTCCCATTTTGCACCAACGTAGAGCTGTTTTAGTGGTGAAACCAACACCTCTTAGTGAAGAGATCGTGGGTTCGACTCTTGCTAAAGCATATTAATATCCTCATCCCGGCTTAATAAGCCCCTTTGTACAAAAAAAAAAAAATCTTCCCATTTTACAATCATCCATTACCAAGACAAATCTATCAATCAGCCATGATCACCAATGGCAAATGGATGCCCAAGAAGGGTTAAAAGCTAAGGTCGGAAGTTGTTCTAGTCAAGTTATCACTCTCCAAAAGGTATCCTTGGGTTGGGACATTTTGAAAACCTCAAAACTAAAAACTAAGGGACCGAAAAAAATCCCAAGCTTTGATCGAAAACCGTCAAAATTTCATCGAAACTTGTTGAAACCTGGTTTAACCCAACTGGTTCATGAGAAAAAATATTCCCGAACTTCGTGGGAAACATGGGAAGTTTCATGAAAACTTGAAAATTTTCGTAGAAACCTAGAACTTCTTCCTACAAGTTTCGTAGCTTTCCCAAATTTTCAATTTTTTTGTTTATTTCATGTTTCCCCAAATACCACGATAAATACCCATCCATCACGATTTCCCTATCCAAATTGTATATTCCTTTAGATTGGTTATCTTAAGCATATTGATAACCACACTTATAAAATTATAGTTATTGATAACATTGACAACAATAAGCATAAAATGTCATGGAATGCCTATCAATCTATGTTCATTGGTTGGAAGAAAGGATGTTACAAGCATAGTACTACTCAACTCACAGGCACTGAAACAATCATTTTGACACTGAATTGTACTTTCTTTTTATTATTAGTTACTTTGTATTTGATGTTTTCAAGTTAAAAATTATATATTGAATGTTATGTACTTGAGTAGTTAAGTTTATAGTGTTATTCTCGAACAACTCTACATTGATCTTATGTACATTGAATGACATATCTACATTGACTTTTTTAACAAAATACAGTCAAGCCAATTAAAGTATAAATGGCTTAAATGCAAAGTCTCAGCATAAAATACTCTCCAAAACCTATCAAAACTTAAGTCTAAACTTGTACAAAAAAGTCCTAAGTTTCCTCAAAATTTCTCAGTTTCCCATCTAGATTTCCCATTTTCACCTGGTTGAAACTTAAATTTCCCATGAATTTTTTTCTATGGGTTGGGATGACCTTACAATGATGAAATCCTCAGACAACTACGAATGTTGGATATATTACTAGGAATTAGCTAATGGATGATCAGTCGTTTGGTTGATTACAACACACTGCAACCGGACCATTATCTTGTCCATTTCTAACAAGGACCATTCCTCATTTCCTTGTAGATATGTGACATGTTTCTTAACATTACATCAAAAGATTGAGGTCCATTTACAAATCACATCATTTAAAAGGTTGATGTAATTTATAAATAGATTTCAATCATTTGATATGATATTGTCACACATATCATACATCTACAAGAAAATTAATGGTCTATTTTCTAACTCAGACTCATAATAGGAAGGATCAAGATAAGCACAAGCACATCACATAAGGATGACAAAACACCAGCTGAGCAATGGGTTGGAACCAGGCCCAAAAATTTGAACTTTGCCAATAATTACAGACAGGAAAAACTGAACCTGCCTTGTTTTTTTGGTCATTGAGAAGAGTTATCACATTATTCTTTACCTGCTAACCTCCATCGAACTGAGCTTCCCCGTAAAGCTGTAAGAAGTAATGCAGCCCTTGAAGCGGGTCAGTATAAACTCAAAAACTTATTGATGCATCCTTGCAAAGTTGTTACAGATAAATGTCATTAAATGCCTGTCGTTTAATAATAGGCTGATAGCTTAGTCTTTAATGTGATAAAATACCTGCTTGAAAAGTATTCCACTCAAGGCAGCGTTTGAGAATAGATGCAACCTCAGTACAGGAAATGGAAAAAATTGCAAACGAAAGATGTCCGTCATGTATACGAATCGGGATTTATTCTTTCACTGACTGTCGAACCAAACATTGGTCCACCCTTGCGATATTGGATGAGAAACTCAATAGGATACCCCTTCAGCTTATGGGGCACAACCCCAAGATCATCAAATTTTAAAGCTGTAAAATCAACATATCAAAAAGGCAAATTAGGAACCAAGGATGTATGCAGGTTTAAAAAAAAAAGGGAATTGAATACTCAAGGGAAGAAGGGAAAAAGCAAGAGGCAGAGATGACAAATTCCATTCCAAAGAATTAGACGAACCATTTTCTGACACTACTGTGTCTACACTAGAAGCAATGATCTGATCCAAATTGAAAAGTCTGGGGCTCGGTAAAGGAAATGGAACTTTATTGAGTAAAAAATCCCGAGGAGTTGAAAAGGCCTGCAATCATAAACAAAACAGTTAATGGCAAGACAGAAATCTACAAAGCCACTTGCATCCCGGCCATGTGTTCAGGTGAAGCAAGAATTTTGCAGTAATAAAAAGCAGCTGAGCTAAATTAAATATGATGCCAACCAATAAGGCCATATTTTTAAGCCTAAGATGATTCACCATCCACCAGACAAGCCCTTTATTAGCCTGTCAAATATTTTACAGGCAAAAGAAAAACTGCACATACTCATAAACATAAAACAACAATCAGGGAGAACTAAAGGATGGGTGATGGTGCAACAGTAAAGGTTGTTTCATTGTGATCAAATGGTCATGTGCTACAATTCAAGTCTGGAAACAGACACACTGAAATCAAGTATAATGTTGCACACAATATACCTCCCTAGACCTCGCACTGAGAAGAGCCTCATGCAGTGGACATACCCTTTATGGTTGGGAAGAACTATCCCCCTGCTTGCCCAGGCTCAACCCCAACTGATTGATTAATAGAGTTGAAATAGTACGACAGAACTCAAGATGGGAAATGGGGTCATGCAAGTGGCCTTATATCAGGTTGTCCTTGATTTTAAGCCTTCGGTATTGAACTAGAATTCAATCCAAACTTGATTGTATTTTGATCTATGGTCAAGAGGGTCAACAGCCACACCACATCATGTCTGTTTCAGTTCTTCTAGCTTAGTGTAATACAACAATAAGAAGAAGCCTTTTCCCAAGTAATATAAATGGGGTTGGGTCTACATAGATCATTGCCTTCCAATCAGAGCTCTATTTGAGGCCATACCAGATACAAGGCCTAAGCTATGCACATCCTTTCACATCACTTCTCTTAAGCTTAGCTTAAATCTGCCCCTAGTTCTTCTAATTCCTTTGATCTAGACTAAATCACTTCTCTTATAGGTCTTTGTTGACTCCTCCGTGCCACCTCAATCAGCTTCCTCATGGCTTTTATCATTTATCAGAGCAACTACAAGTCCAACTCTAATATGAGCATTTTTTACGTTATCCTTCCTAGTCTTCCCACTCATCCATCTTAGATCTAATATGAACCCAAACCAGCAATAAGCACCTTGGGTTAAATTGGATTGATGCAACTCCCAGGGATGGAAAACCTTAGTTGGGTTCTACTTCTCCATCATAACACTGAAGCTCTAAACATGCCAATAACAAAAGGTAGTTGCAAACTTGCAATTCTGTAAATATAAGTGTCTTTCCAACGGGGAAGAGAGATGCTGTATTTAAACAGAATTGCAATGGCTATCAAGAAATAAAAGTAAAGGGGATAGAATGGATGATTATAATTTGAACTAGGAAATATACTTAGAATAAAGTTAAAATAAGACAAAAGATGGTTGCAAGAGACCCCCCACCAAAAAAAAAGAGATATACATAGAAAGTACGATATTAAAATATCATCACAGAAGGGATAGAGGTATTGTCTCCAGCCTCTTGCCTCTAACAGAGGCAGAAAACAGTAGCAACATCAAAGAGATTCTCCTTCATTGAAACTCTAATAATTCCACTTTCGGAGCAGGTTCCAAGCTCCCAAGTCCTGTTGTTTCCAAATGTTAGTTAGCAGAAACAGCAAACAACAACTTAAAGTAAATTTTCACAAATTGCAGGTGACAGTAGAGACAAAATTAGATTCACTCGCAAAAGTTCCAACCTGTGCATGAGATCCTACACCTAGAAGTTGGAGAGAAACAAAGGAATGAGGAGATCAGTTCACAATGGTGGGGAATTGTTGTGAACCAGAACAGGCAATGGATAGAAGGAAAAACCAGAAAAGAAGAAGCAGAACAAAGGAAGAGAGGGAAGGTGTCGCCAGAGATGGGAAGAGACTTCAGAGAAGTAGAATGGCCAACCAAGCTCTTGGGAGCCAATGGTATTAACTCAAACTTTTCATTCCAGAATCAAATCTCAATAGTATGATAGTTACTTAAGTGAAAAAGGACAATAGGGACCCCTAACGGATTTTTAAATTGAATTTGGAAACTCTAAACAGAAAGAACGCCTACAGTAAGGTAGGGAAGAGCCATCCTAGACTAAGACTTGCAAACAAAATTTTTGAGGCAATGTTATCGACATTCTGTACCTATACAAGCAACTAATAAACAAAAATGAAAAATAAACCTTTGAATAAATCAAGCAAGTATTTCATCCGGGTTAATGTTTGAAACTTCCCTACCAAATGACTCAGGCCTGATTGGTGTCTACTCGACTCAAAACTAAGGAAATCAAGAAAAAAATTCGAACAACAGACATAAATATTTGGGATAATTTTAAGGACACCCCAAGATAATTGTTGAAAACCATAGATCCCCCAAAACTATGCCAAATTGGCAGCCCCATCCCCTTTTCTTTCAGAACCATTGGTTGGCAGAAGAAATGACAAATATATCAATAGTTGGTATAATTTATATCATAAGATATAAAACGACGAACAAAGGAAGAAAGAAGAACTCATGACAGAAGAAAGAAAATGAAATTTAGGATTCTATTTTACTAAGGGAAACACTGTAAAGCCACAAGAGATTAATGATAATTTAGGAATTATGAAATTATCTATGGGGTGCACTATTGCACAAATTTGAGAGACCTTTTTGGGGAATCATTGCCAATTTGGCATAGGTTTGGGTGTCTATGCTTTTTGCCAGTTATCTTGGGATGTCCCTGAAATTTTCACCAAATCTTTTAACATACATGAAACATGGGATGCATGGAGAACATCAACGGTGAACTATTACAGGATCTGAGCAACAAGACTTGTTGCGGCCAAACCAGTTCTGGTGCTTGCTCAACAGTTCAGAAAAGTCATCACATCATTTGGTTACAGATCAACTGATAACTCTGCTTTTTTTATACAAAAATCTCTAGGACAGGGGATGAGTTTGACATCAGAAATGCACATGTGTATGTGACACCAGTTAAAAGATTTTGTTCTTGTGTACGGCAATTTTTTTCTCCAGGTGGACAGGAAGAAGCTGCCTCCATTTCTTCCTTACTGAGATCCAGAGGTCGAGATAAGGCTAAGTCAGAAGAAGCACCTATGTGAACATGAGTTCCCCCTCTTGGACTTCATCCAATCACTGGGCGATCCTTCCTAGCTCTCACATTTAAGTGTTTGCTTGTATAGGCTAGTGAGACTGATTTCTGCTCATTGCACAGTCACCGCCAGGAAAATAAATATTCTATCAAGTATTTAGTATCCTAATGTATTGTAAAAATATGCACAGTTTGCACACTGCATGAATCCTTGAGACCTAGCATGCATTTATAAAGGAATCTGAAACCTGTGACTGCAACTAAAGATTATAAGCAAATAATAACCATTGATCCTTCAATAGGCAGTTTCCCTGTAGCTAAGATATGAACAAATTTGTTAAAACAAAAACAAGATTCTTGGAAAAGCACAATTTTGTACATTCTGAATATGCAGTGCGAATTTAAGAGTCATCAATGATTCATATATTACTTGCCTTGGCAATGGGGAAAGGAATTTTCACATAACGTGGCCATTCACGGATCATATCATACGTCACATCTGCCTGCAGATTTTTTTTGAGGGAAAGTAAATTAAAATCTGCCAGCAGCACATGTGAAAGTCACAAGTAGCTGTTCCATGACAGGAACTAAATACTTCAATAGAAACTTACTAGTTGTCGTGCACTGAAAATATCTGGCCCACCAAGTTCATATACTTTACCCATGCTGGCATCATCTTGCAAGGATGACATAATTGCGGATGCAACATCAACAACATACACTGGTTGGATTCTGCAAATAGAAGATTAACAAAGGCATATTCATATAAAGTTAGCAAGACAGTATAAAGCTTACCAGAAAACAAAGTAAAAAACTTTTTAATTTCTTGAATGACATCCGATTAGAAGAAAAATTTATCGTGGTTTTTTTTTATATGGAATGATGGCATAGTTGTCAAGGCATCAACTAGGTGTCCAGGGACTTTCTTGGGTACAAGGTGATAGCGCTCCTTGTTGACATCAACTAGGTGTCCAGGGACTTTCTTGGCTCTTGGGTACAAGGTGATAGTGCTCCTTGTTGACAATTTATGAGTTTACATCGATTTATGTCATTGACTTGTTTTTGGTGAATATACTAATATATTATATTCCATGTTAGTTTTCTTATGTAGGTCACTACTAGCATCATTATAACATATCGTATTGACACAGCTTCTATGTTACCTTCTCCCACCTGAAACCCCTCCTCGCTACCAAGTGGACATTCAAGAAACCATGTTCACTGAACAAGCCAAAGTTGTAAGCAAGATCACTCAACGGAATGTAATCCCTAAAAAGGGACATCGATCTGATATTACCTCCTTTCAAACATATGTCACCTACTGTATTATTCATCAAGTTCCTCTCTGTCTCCCATATGCCATTCTTTCCTACATGATTCAGTCTACTGTGACTGGGAACAAATGTCTACCATATGGCAGTCTCCTCACCAAAATCTTCAAGCACTTCAACGTTAGCCTGAAAAATGAGGACCCTACCCCACCTACCTCCAGGATAGACGCCAAAGGCATTGTTCCCTCCCGCAAGCCCATAGTAAGGATCTGGTTTGACTTCACCAAGAATCTTAACAGAAAACTCTCAACTCCTTGACCTTCTTTGACAAAAGTTGAAATAAAAGCAATAGTTGCATCAGCACACATACAAGAACTTTAAGCCTTGAAGGGAAAATAGTCTATTGTTCAATTGTAGTCTATTCTAATCGATTTGGGGGGGGGGGGGGGAGGAGTATTTATAGCTTTACATAAGAAATCATACTGAAAATTAGGACTTGGAAACTGGCTTAAACCAGGCTTACACTGGCTAAACTGACTGACTTCTAATTTTAGCCTAATAGTGGGCTGCCTTTACATGATTTAAAAGCAGGAAAATAAATTTGACTTTAAATAAAAGACTAATAACCTAAATAACTGAACTGCTGCTGAAAAAGGAAATAAAAAGCTATGGAAAAACAATTAAGGACTAGATGTGCCGCTGGGCAGCAGCCCTAGGGGCTTCACCTGGCTTATGGCAGGCATCAAGTCTGCAGGCCCTAATTAGGGTCTGGATCAGCATCTGGGCAGGGCTGTCTTGCACTCCTGTGTCTGGGCACAGGAGCCATGTGACCATGTACACTTTCCAAGCTAATTTTATAGAATTATGTTTACATGCTCACTCCACAGCTCTAAAAGACTTCCCATACAGGTATCTAGCAGCCTACACTCCATCATTCCCCTTTCCTATTACCTTTTTTCTCATTATTTTCTTGAAAATCTGGCTCCCTAAAACCCCCCAAGCAAGAACCTTCATATCTTCCAATTTAGCCATCTAAATGGCAACAAACTTGGAAGATCATATCCTACACAATTACCTACATCCCCTCCAAGTTTCAGCCCATTCTAACACCTATAGACCTCAGTTCCCCACCTCAAGGAATTAATACTATATCTCCCATGGGTTAAGTATCCTTGACATCCTAAGCATCATTTAAGATGGTGTACGACTTTTAATCATGTGGTCCTAAACTCATAGTTCAAAATTTTGTCTCCTATCAGAGGTTTCCACCACATCAAGATAACCGAAACCTCTAAATTTCAATGAAACCTGGTAGAAAATTGTGCCAGGTTCCAGTGAGTTTTATGCAAGTTTTTCACCTAGTTTTTGTTGTATAACCTATCTTAAGACCAAAAAACACATTTTCATGGTAAATTTGATTAAAGAATAACACAAGTTGGTCCATTTGAATCACACATGCTCGGTTGTATCACATATTTCTTTTACACTTCTTCTGTAAGATATTTTTCAAGTTAGAAAAATAAAATAAACAATAATAGATTTTGCTTAGAAAATTTTCGACATTGTGAGTTCGTAGATTGGGGCATGGTATTCAACATATCTTAATTTCATCCTCGTGATTGATCAAGTTTTGAACATACATTTTCAAAAATACTAGTTTAGAGAAAAATGGGATACCTCAAACTGGAGAAAATACCTAAATCTTGCTGTTGAGCAGCTCAATCTACATCAAGCATGAGTTTGCCAACAAGAATCTTGTGTTTCCCCTTGATTTAGGCAAGAATGGAGTTAAATGGTGGAAAATCAACAAGTTGGAGCCGAGATTGGGAGTCTAGTGTCTCGCAGTTGAAATATTGCATGAAATGGCAAAACTTCAACTATATTTTAGTACATATAGTGTCAAAATTACAACTTTCATTTCACCAAGGTTAAAATTTCGTATAGTATCGGCAGAATTTCATCCCACGCCTAACCTAACCCTTCTCCCCTAAAAGAAAACCTGTCCACCCCATATGAGTTGGTTTTCTTAAAGATCTTGGAATAACTGATCCTCATTTATTTGAGGCTATACATCATGCCCTGCCCTCCATGAAATTAGAAGTTGAATCAATGTTCCTACATGCACTCTCATTGGCCCACCAAGCTGGTACAGGCCCTATATGACCAGACAGTGATCTAAAAAAGGGCCAGTACATGAGGCTCCCACTAATATAAAATCCAGGGAGGGTCATAACATTCGCTTCCAGTTGCTTTTGCAGAGGAATATGTTTCAGACTCGGATCAGTGACAATTGGTCAGAATGGGGTAACCTTACCATTTCACCAAGACTAGAAAGTGTGGAGAGGGTACAAGGACACTGTGGGAAGGAATCTGCATGTCACATGTTATATCTTGAAAAGGTATCTTCCTTGTGGGGATCACATACTCAGAAAAGGTTAAGAAAAAAAAAAAATTAAATCATGTGAGAGGTGCAGCAACCTTTTTCCTATTACACAAGCCTTGGCAGGAGGCTGGTCACCTAAGCACCTTCCAAGAAGGTTCAAGAGTTTGGCAAAACTCAGTTTTGGTCGAAACCTGAACATTTTTTTAGCAAGTTGTAATGAAGGGTTTTGGGGCCCAAATGGCCAACTTAAGTCTAGGAATTCAGGAAACCCAATTTTAGGCCCAATAAACAAGGTGGAACCCTTTGATTTTAAAAACTACATTCCAAAGTGGTACTTCAACTCAACCCTGGGTTGGTAGTGACCCTATGCACGGCAGTATAAATTCTTTAACATGGCCTATTCCACACAATGTTCGGTACTAATCACACTATGGACTCCAGGTAGAGTGCAAATTTGCCCCGCCAAGCCCGATCTCAAGCCTGTCCTGACTACAGCAAGGCTTGGGCTATCTTCCAAAACCAGGTAGCAGTCAGGTTGGTCCTGGGCTGAGACGATGGATTCAGGCCACAACCTGGCCTGTATATATAAATATATAATATATAATTATAGACAATAATATCATACATTCAGCCAAAAACAGGGCTAGCCTGATCCTGCCAGCCATAAAATGGCAAAAATAGTGACTGCCAGGGTCAATCCAATCAGAATCAACCAGGGTTGGACTGGATTGGATCAGATTGGGTTGAGCCTGACAGGACTGGGGCTGCCTGCTAGATCCAAGGCCAACCGACCGGTTCAACACCTAGTGTGTAACAATTCATAAAATAAAATTTTAAAAAATATAAAAAAGAGCCAAACCACTGACTCTGTATCCTATTTTTTGGGAGAAGTGATATGCCTTTGATTTTGAATCTTGCATGAATCTTCCGGAAAGGAAGCAAATTGTCGCTTCCAATGCATTCCACTGCTACCTAAATGCTTATTCCAGGCTTTCCAGCCTTATATAGAAGTGGTTTGGCCATCAAAGCAAAAAAAATAGGTTTTCAATTCCCTCTGGCAGAACCCAACTAAATTGTTGAAAGTGGACAAAAGTTTTACAATATCTTAAGGCAAAGTAATGCTTTGGACAAAATTCAGCAAATGAAATATATCAATAGACTTCTTTAGAGTATCCAATATGATATCAACTTGACAATCGTTGAGCCCAAAATACTTCATGGGATTTAGTGGCTGTGAAGTTGCCTTGACAACAACAAAAATGATGGTAAAATAGAAGTGATGATTCAGAAAAGGAAGGAAACGTAAGACCTACTTGGTTGATCCATCACCGATTAGTGGAACAAAACTATAATTTTTCGCAAAATACGCCCAAGTATTCAAAATTCGATCTTCTGTTCCAATCATGACAGCAGGTCTCACAATTGTGGCCTGCAAATGAAAGTACCAAATGCTCAGTTTAACATAAAGCAGCAATGTTCAAGCAGACGAGGGACAAAGAGATCAACTCAAAGATGCTTAATTAACATAAGGAAAATAGTTTTCAGCCCAGGAGTGTAGCCTACCCAACACACCGTGTGTATCTCTGTCCTCTTGTCAGAACAGGGGGCCAGGGTGCCTTTTCATAAGGGGAATTGAAAGAAGAACTCATTGGAGTGCTGGCATAGGCCACACTCCCAGTCAGAGTTCTTTTTTCCCTTTACAATTGTATTTCACAAACTATATGCTGTTGAAACATTTCTGGACTCAATATTCTAATGGGTCAAGCTGGAATTTCCGAATCTCTAACAGATCATTCACATCTTTGATACACTAGGTTTAGGAGTTCTAAAGTCAATCAAGTTTTGTGATGCATATTTACTACACCCCCCAACCCAAAGGGGGAAAAATTAATTAATAAATAAATAAACAAGGAGATGGAAAAATTCTTACCCGAAAGAGGGAAAAGAGAGAGAGAGAGAGAGAGATGGAAAAATTATTTCATGAGCATAAAGTAATATACAAGAGAGTAATATTCTGCCAAACACTCTAAAAGAAAGCGCTAACCTAGAACTCTCCTTTCCAAACATTTCAAAAATCAGATATCTCAAATCAGCCAACTTTTATTGAAAACAGTCATGACCACAATGCTTCCAGCCGATTCTTCGTCCAAAATACTAGAATAGCTAGTTTTGGGGATCAATTCTGGTCCAAAGCTTTGTATCCTGATCCCTCCTATCTATCTATCCAAATTATCTTAGCTGTCACCATTATTATTTGCTAAGACTGTAAATATCTAAGGCTGAAATAAATGCCAAGAAATTGTTTCCCCATCAACAAACTTTGTCAAGGGAATGCAATTTTTATATTTATAGCGAACTTTCAATAATTTGACTAAGCAGACACAAAGATCATGCAAGATATCCAAACCCTCAAATACCTAACAGAATTGGAGCATAAATACATGGTTCAAGATCTCCATTTTAAGCCATCTTGCCAACTCAAAAAAAGAGAGTTGACTCGAGATCTAACCAAGTAGGTGGATTTTTTCCCCCACATGAGGCTCCAACTGAAGGGATATTAGGGGTCATTGGGGCTGAGACTCGCTACCCAGTCTATTTCAACCTTCCTAAACACATTGGTAGCCTCAGATTTTTTTTTTTGGGGGCGCGCCCGGGGGGGGGTTAAGGGGAGTATAGATGTGTTCTGACCCCAAGTTGGAAACTGCTATGCTGAAGTGAAACCTTTAAATGGCCTATTGTACATATCATACATTAATGCTCAAACTTTCAAATCTAATACATTACACATGCTCATGGTTCAAATTACAAAGTTGAAATGATAATCAAATTATCAAAGTTATAACTCGAGAGTCTCGACTTGAGAGCCAATGCGCTAAGCACATCATCTCATTTCGTTAAATGAAAAAGATTCATAGCTCCAATTACAGCTATCTTCAACAAATACACCAGAGACTAGCTCGAAGATGGTTTCTACATTACACACACAAACACACATTGTAACGAAGCCCTGGAAAAATAAACCCCCCCCCCCCAGCCCAAAAAAAAAGAATATATCATGGTTGTCAAGGCAACCAAAGTAGTTGGGGCAAATTTTTTCAAATACAACAACTTTTAAAGTGATAAATTTCTATTATAAGCTAAAGAAACATTCAAGAAATATAAATATGAAAGATCATCCAAAAAAATACAAACATAAGTTCATCTCATCAAGCATCATAACATATGACTATGAATCAAAATTTGATATCTGTTTTTTACCACTTTTTTGACTAAACATTATAAATTAATAGATCACATTATTCCAATTTCCAAATCATTCTCCATTTAACAATTCATTAATTCCCAAATCCAAAATGAATAAATACTAAATTCACATAAGGCTTTCTAGAATAAAATTTTATGTTTAAAAAACAATTTAAAAAAAAAATTATGTACAGAATGTAAAAAAAGTGGATGCTTTAGTGACTAGGCGGCAATACGGTGCATAAGGCGGCATCTAGGCTATAAAGTGGCCAAAAATCTGCACATCAAAAAGGCGGTTGAAAATAAGGCAGTTCAAAAACCGCCTAGGCTAACGCTTTGACAACAATGGAATTCAATGTGAGAAGAAACAACTTTACTGATTCAACTTGCATCATCTTACACTTTAAAGCAAATGAAGCAACTATATCTTGTATCAGATGTAACAGAAAAAAATTTAGCCGCAAGACAATATTTGGAGACCTACGGTTTCATACACTGCAAATTGATGGAATCCACAGAGTTAGTTGTTATCCATTTGAAAAGAAATTAAGAAAGTAAAGTTGACCTGTGGTAGTTCTCTCATAACGGCTTCCTCTGCAGCAGCCTTAGCTCTTAGATACCTGGATGATGATGATGGAGATGCCCCTAAGCAAGATACTTGAATAAATCTCATGATACCACCATGTTCTTTAGCAATCTGCATATTACACAACAAGTTTTCTTCAATAGAAGAAATGAACACGACAAAAACTCAATTTACACACACATGCACGAAAACTCCTACATGTAACAGCTATGCAGTTTTCGCAGAGACATATAATGCATAAGAGAAGTGAAAAACACAACTAGTAATAACAGAATTTACGACAACGAACAGGGCACAAACAACATTCGCAGGATGGTATGTCACTGGGCCAACTTTGGGTATCTCAAGCGAACTAATATTAGACCTTTATCAATATGAAAGTGGTAAATTTCTGGTTCTGAGAAGACAGTTCCTTTTTCTATTCAAGAATGTTGAATCAGACTAAAGTTAACTCATAATAATAGCAATGTGACAACTCCAAAGTCAGCAACCAAACCTTATCTGTGTAACCCAAAAACCTTCACTAATAGACCCACATCACTCACTAGCCATAACCCTACCATCAAACCTAACTTTGACCTAACCCTAGACTGCAATTGGACCCACACCCAACCCTGAGCTACTCGAAGTCAGGTGGTTCACACAAGATCCTGGTGTATTGTCTCCTGGTTGATGTCCTATCACTCTAACACTGCATCATTAGGCCTTTAATTCCATGGTTCTCTTTATTACAGGACACTCGATAAAATGTGGATACAAGGTAGGTACATGGGATAAGGCTTAGAAGCAGTCCATGTTCATTCATAGGTAGATTAATGTAGTGGATTTGACTTTTCTCAGCATTTTTAATGGTTTATTAGCTTTCCCAGCCAAATATTTATTTACCCAGAAGCCTCCGCCATGTCTTGGGAATTCCAAAAGACAATTTAACAATTTATTTGTTCATATATCCAGTTTTAGAAGTCTTCCCTTTGTAGGCAATTGATTGAGGCTCAACCTCCTCCATCTTTAAACTGAAATCACGGGTGAGCCCTCAATCATCCAAGAATTAAAAAAATAAATAAATAAAACCATAATGCATGACTACTTTCCTAATAGTTTTTCCTTCTGAGACGAAAGTAGGTTTGTGAGACTCAAAACCGGATCAAGGTGGAATTCCTAAGACGTGACTTCAGTGCAACTCCAATGGTTGGAATTAGTAAGACTCTGAGCTTGCACTGATCTATCTTCATCTTAAATATTATCATCCTTATTATTCATTTCCAACACCATCGTAGGTAATTAATTTTAGATCCAAAATTCAAATAACGTTCTCTTCCAGAATTGGTTCTGGCATTATAACCCCCTAGGCTACAACATCCAATGCAATGCCTAAGCATTAACCAAGTGAGCAGATGTCAACATTACCTCAGACTGGAAATCACAAACTTTCTCTCATCTGTAGATTACTGACAGATGGATGACAACAATCATTAGGATTCAAAATTTGACATTATGACTTTTTATGGGAGTTGTTGTCTACTTCTGAAACAGTCAATTGCCTAATTGTCATCAAAGCATCACCTAGGGGGATCAACTGGGTGGTTCAAGGTATATACTCAGTAATGCAAATCACCAGCTCCATCAGAAAGTTGGTCCTGAAATTATAACTAGCTGATCCTGAAATTTAACTAGCTGATGAATTGAAGTCGTTAAGTAAAACTAATCCAATCAATAACTACAAGGAGTTTATTCTTTGACTGTATCCATTTAATGTTAGCTCAGCTACCCAACTAGTTGATATTAGTACCATTCTTTTTCCATTTAATCATAGACAACCCCCCCCCCCACCCCCAAAACAAAAACAAAAAAAAAAATAAAAAATAAACCTATAGTCTTATATGTTTCATTGCAGAGACTGAGTCCTCATTGTTGCTAATATGCAATGTAATCCCTTAATTTTAATAAAAGGCTAAATCTATTTATTGTTTGCCAGTTGGGGGTTGTATAGTGACATTTATATTCCCTTTCCCTTTTCTTAAGTAAGATACAGTTTTTCCTGTTTCTATGCATTTTCACTGTTTCTAAATATTGATATCCTGTATGGTTACACAGGGTAAAAAAATGTTTAAGTTACCAAAGAAAAAAACAAATGAAACAGAAGAAACTTTTTGAGTTTTGAGGGTTTCAAAATAGAAGGTTATGTTTTGATGTCAAAAAGACAAGATTGCCTCCGTTGGAAGACGGTGTTTCTCCGTCTTCTCAAGAGAAGAGCTTTCTTTCTACTTTTTTTTTTTTTTTTTGGGGGGGGGGGGGGGGGGTTAGATTGGTGTTTCTCAAAGTGGGCTCAAAACACCAGTTGACTTCACGGGGGGGGGGACACAAGAAACAAACCTGTTGCACATACATGATTCAGGCTTTTTTGTTCCAAAAAAGACAAACAATAACAACAACAACAATAATAATAATAATAATAATAACACAAAAAACAAGAAACAAAAACTTTAACATCCAACCACTATTGGCCATAGTCCTTCATCAGGAAATTGACAACCTTATGTCTAAGCCTAATTCATTTATTTTTTTTCCCTACCCCACCCCTAACCTCCAAAGAGAGAGAGGGGGGGGCCCACAATAAAAACACACCTCAAACCCAAATTAACTTCAACATATGTAGAGGAATCCAATACCAAATCAAGGTTAGGCGAGCTTCTTTCACCAGAATTATAACCTCTTACAATACCACTAAACACGTTCCTTATCTTCATATTCTCATGAAAAAAATCTAAGGATCATCTCTTGATGCCAGTTTCCTTCTAATGCTTTGCTAATGCAATGCAAGAAAAAACATATACAAGGATAGCCTAATAACATCCATCCAAACCAAAAACAGCCCATTATTTTGATCACTCGTGTTCTTCTTAGGAATTAGCAAGCATGAAAGGAAAATAGCATTTAGTCAGGATTCACTTATGGAGAATAACGAACATGCCAATCTCCCAACAAATTAGAGCTTTGGAAATCTTACAAAATTTCATCAACCAAGCAAGGGTATTTTCTAAAACTCCTTCAAAAAGGTAACCAATAGTCAGAACTAAATTTGAAAGTGAAGGGGCAGATTAGAGCTTTGGAAATCACACTAAATTCCATCAACCAAACAATGATACTTTCTCAAACTCCTTTGAAACAGTGACCAAAATTGAGAACTAAATATAAAAGACGCGGAATTAAAGACTACAAAGTACAGGGCATATTAAAGCTTCAGAAACCGCATAAAATTTTATCAACCAAAGTGGTACTTCTCAAACTCCTTTGAAAAAATAACCAATAGTCATAAATAAATAAGATTCGAAGTTAAAGGCTACAAAGTAAACAACAACTTACCATCGCAAACTTTTCAGCCATAGAATAGTTCACTTCCTCAAGACTGTAGTTTCTGGTCTCATACTCTCTTCCTGGTGCCAGAGATAGTAAATAAACACAAGATATTGCACTTCCTAAAAGAATCAAAATAAAGACAATAATTGTTCCACGGGAAACATACGAACCTACAAGATTAAGAACAACATTTGCCTTTGCCATAACAGCCTTTATTGAGTCTTCATCTCTCGGATTGAATTTCATTGGTACTATCTGAGTGTGTTAGATATAAAGGTCAGAATCAGGAGAGGCGAAGAAGAAATAAGAAAAGCCATACAAAAAGAAAGACATTAAGTAAAAAATATTTATTCACTATAAGTCAGATTCCTCTTCAGATTCAGTGGTAACAGGAGCAAATAGGATGATACTCTATCAGGTCATCTGTAGGGCCATGATAACGAAAAACCATAAAGCAAGATTATTAGATAAAAATCAGTAAGAAACTATATGCATATATAAGCATAAGTGTCTAGAGAAATTAGTAAAAGAAAGGGCAGAGAGAAAACTGAGTACGAGGGATTTGTTCTTTACCTGTCCCAAATCACCCATCAATTTGAGGTGCCGGGGAGAATCTTCAGAACCTCTGAAAGGAACCAAAACTTGAGTTCCCATTTTAGCTGGAGACAAGTAAATGATTACAAGTATCAAGATCATATTATGATAAAGGCATTCTCAGGTGAAGTTCCACATATTGCAATGATGGTGTTCATTTCGATAATGTAAGTTTCCATTAACAATTAATGCGGTAAATGCCCCAAAAAAAAAATTCCATCCACAACTCCATGTCGTATTGAGTAACGTGATAACAAGTACAATTATAACTTACCAAGCTGCTGAACAACATAACGACCTAGAAACCCAGTAGCTCCAAACACTGTCGCAATAACACCGCTGCCCAATAGACACAATTTTTCAAATTTACACTGAAGAAAATAAAATAAAAGAGGTGGAACAGCCAGGAAAAAAAGATTCACCACTACAATTACACTATAACATTTTAAACCAAATCCAGAACGAAAACAGAACAAAATATAACAATTGATCATACAAAACGCTCTCCTGATAGAAGTGGGCATTGTACCTCACTGATGATCTTCCTCCTGTACCTTTGCGAACAAGATTGCCCGTACCTTTGGTGGCAAGGGTGGATCCGTAACGTGGATGATCGCTCCCATAATCTAGAACAAGAAATGGTAATAGAAATTTCATAATCCAAACCGTTGATAACAGAAATAATCCACTAAACAGACAAATTTATTGAAATGTGATTCATCGTGAAAATTAATGACAAAAGAAAAAAGGGAGAGAAAGCGAATCCCTTTATTTCATGGAGAAATGAAGAATAAACAAAAAGCACTTGAAGAAGAGAAATTAGATCGAATGAAGTGACCTGAGGCTGAATAAGCGGGTCTCAGAGTTGAGAACGCAGGAGATGGTTTCAGAAACTGATGCCCTAAGCGCCTGGTGTAAGCCTGCATCGTTCTTCGTCAAGTGATTTGCTCTTTGGAACGAAGAAGGAGGAATTTTCCCTCGGAGCAGAGATTTCTCGGTTAGAGTCGAGACCTGCGGACAATAGAGGACTTCTAAGTTCTAACCTGCGCCTTTGTGAGGGGAGTCTCCGATTACAAATTGTCTCGGACCATCTGTGCTATGACGGGTCTCGTGTTGACTCTAGATCATGAAGAGTCAATAGAGGGTGTGTGGAATGGATGACAATTTTACTTCTCAGTGGAGAGGTCGACGGCATATGTAATATTCCTATCCACAATGTTCTATATATAAGAAGCGTCTTTGTTACCCTTATGATTGAAGGTCATTCATTCACTTTGAGCCGGTACCCACAAAATGATCCGGAAAGAGTGCGGATGAAGGATATACTCGGGTGTTTCTACTTCTTGTACATACCTCTTTACGAGGTGCTTTGCCTAAATCACATTGTGCGATCATTTGCTAAGATATTAGTTTGCCAGTAAAGATAGAGATAAGATCCAAGTTGAAATTCTCTTGGGTAGAAGTATATGCTTCCTTCACACATTTCCATCACAATTTAGAAGGAAGACTCACCTCTGAATTTGACAAGAAAAATCAAATATAAACCTCACTCAAATATGAAGAGAGCATCGACTCTGACCAATACCTTGAATCTGATCATGTTGGTTGCCTCGACAATAACCAAATTTAACATGTAGATTTTTACTTGCAAATGGAGCAATTCATGGAACCCTATTGAGTAGTTTAGTTCTTTCATTTCTACCTTGAAGTTGAAAGTAGAGTTTGTGACATGACCACAGTTTCTCAGACCGCGTGTATGGAAATAGGGTTTCGAAACTTTCCGTTTGGATTAGGGGATGACACTTCTATTGCCTTCAACACGAACCTCTCTGATGCATGTAACAGGCAAATGGAGAATCCTGCTCCATATTAGCTTGGCTTCAGGAAGAATAACAGTTGTTATGCATAATTTGATCAAAGTTAATGCAGAAAGAACAATTTACAGATCAGGGAGGGAGGGAGATAAGAGAGATCTGCAAAGTCATTAGGATGAATATCACCGAAAGACACCAAACTGCTCGATGAAAAAATGACCAGCTTATTTCTTCTGTGCTGGTACAATTATTGAGAATGACCCTCAGACAGCAATTTCATTTTCTTTTATACACAAGACTAGACCAACCATACAACAGATTTCCCCATACTGCAACGAGGAATGGAAACACAATACACGTTTCTTTATGAGATGAGGTGGTTACACAACAGAAAATTGCACTGTTTCCTCCATTCTTGACGGCTGAATGCTGAATTTGGCTGACCATTGACCATTGCCGATGGTCCATCCTAGAGTCATATCTGCTTTAGTCAACTTTTCTTCAAGGTGGTATGGAGAATCATATTAAAGTCCAAAATCAGACATGCCGCTTGATCTTGTAGAATACTCATAAACCAGCTTCAGAAACATAGAGGACTTGTTCTCTAATAGTCTCATAGGAGTATCAAATTCTGCAACTTGACCTGCCAAAACATCCATCGCCCGACCCATCAGTATTTCACACAAATTTCAAGATACATAATAACTAGCAATAATAGCCAGAGTAAAGCTGCATCACAATAAAAGAATCAATAAAGAGTCTTAATAAAATACAGAGGGATAAGCATCTCCACTTTCTGTTATGGAATGTGCAAAGCTTCCCTAAGATTTTTTTTGGTCTTTTACATTGAACAAGTTCAGACACAAATACACTTACCGTCGCTAAGAACCAAAACCAGATCACTGTCAATAACAGTAGGTAATCGATGTGCTATAGTGCAAACAGTGCAGTCACTGAACTCTGTTCTGATAATCTTCTGTATGAGGTTATCGGTAGCTGTGTCAACGGAGGCTGTTGCCTCATCAAGCACCAGAATACGTGCCTGCTTCAGCAAAGCTCGGCCCAGTGAAACAAGTTGCCACTGCCCAACACTCCAGTTATCTCCATTCTCTAACACTGCAATTTAGACAAATTATTGAAGATTGTTCAGTCCAAACAGACCCTAAAAGATATTTGAGATACTGCTACACATGTATTCCCGACTTTGAATCTTCAATGATGTACCATTACCATTGTAAGTTTTATCAATAGAGGCTATACATTTAAATTTGCATGAAACTTACCCGGAGTGTCAAGTTTTTGCTCCTTTTGGCGGATTACATCTCCAAGTTGAGACTTGTCGAGGGCCTGAGAGAATATGACATGACTCAATTGAGATTAAATTTTACATTGGCATCTCAATGACGAGAGAGAATGTTGAGGGTGCAGCTTTTACCTCCCAGATTTCTTGATCAGAGTGCTCTTCAAGGGGATCCAGGTTGCCCCTTATGGTCCCCTCAAACAATGTTGGATCCTGTGGGATGATACTTAGACGACCACGCAGGTCATGGAGGCCGATTGTTGAAATATCAATACCATCTATAATTATTCTTCCACCTTCAGGTTCAACCAATCTGAATAAAGCCTGGATCAAAGTAGATTTGCCACTTCCAGTACGACCCACAATCCCAATCCTCTTTCCACCAGGAAATGTGCAGCTTATATTACGAAGGACCACTGGAAGATTCTCCTTGTAGCGGACCTTTACGAACATAACAGTCAGCGGAAATGAACTAAAATTCAGGAGGAACAAACTATCCCCCTAGTAGAACTAAAAGAAGCACATAATTGAAAAGTAGATTGAAATTACCAAAGTCCAAACTAAGGTGGAGCTTGTCGGGGTTGGGCATTTCTTATATTCTGCCACTCCACATTATTATTACTGGACTGGTTTTTGTAATTAGGCCAGTTTTGGGTCCTGTACGTATATGGAGGTAAAATTGTACCCATGTAGGATTTAGGGTTTTAGGGTTTTTGTTTTTAATATTCTGTTTAAATGTAGAAAATGCTAGCACAGGCAAAGAGAGATCACCTTGTGACATGAAGAGTGGCATAGACAGTTCTCTATTTTGGCTTAGTGAAAAATCTTTGGATCTCTTGGGTGGATGTAGGCATTCATGCCAAAATGCATTAACTTCCAATGGTTTTGTGTGATTGTTTGCTTGAATTACTCCCCAGGAATGTTATACCTAATTTTATAACTTTATTCCTTGATTAGACTTACAATGCTATAGGAAACTCCCACTTCAGCTTGCATATGGGATGCTTCCTTGTCTACAATTTTTTATCCGTTACACCTTACTTAATATTGAAAGATCTGCCCTAGTTTGGTTCAGTCTTTAGATTTGACTGGAAAAGGCTACACCATAACCCATGAATTAATTGATTGAATGTATTAGAGGTAGTATGAGAAACTGAAAAAGAGGTCAGGCAAATATAAGATCAACGTTTTGGTAAAGTATCCAGAAAGGGGTAATGAGATATCTGCATGGAGCTCAATGAACTCTTGAAATAGCTGAAGCTAACTTGAGTAGAGCTGAAGGAGAGAAAACAATAGAGGAGAACTTAGCTCTCAGCCAAGCTAGGAAGCTAGTAGAGGCTATCTCTATAATTCCGTAATTAATTGGAATGCACAAACAATTAAAACCCTAAATATATATATATATATATATATATATATATATATATATATATATATATATATATATATATATATATATATATATATATATATATATATATATATATATATGAATCCCGTTCCTATTTTCTATCTGCATTGACCTTGTGACATAAGATATCCTTGTGTGAATGGTAATTGAAAGATCCATCTAATTGTTCTTTACCAATGTAACATAAAAATTCTTTAGCAGATCTCTTGCACCCTAAGTCAAATCTCCACACCTTACACTGTAATTGAAACGCATAAGAAAGAGGAACTGACCACATACCGTCAGATCAATCAATTCAATGGTACCATTTTCTGGCCAGGATGATGGAGGACGAGAATTCTCAATAATAGTTGGAGCTTCACTTGGGATTTGACAGTACTGATGGATACGCTCAAGCGATATAATTTTATTTTCAAGCTTGCAGAAGCTTAGTATCCAGCGTGCTAATCGTGCATTCAAATTTAGGCCATATGTAACAGCAAGACCAGCCATACCTAGACAGAGAAAGAAGCAATTATCATTGAATGAAGTGGCACTTCCCTAAAAGAATCCTGCCTTCAATTGGAAGTAGCATGATCTTCAACCATGTCTCACTCTAAAAAAGATTTTGTTCGCTTGATGTTCTTGTGGCAGTTTCTACCAGATAAAACACCGAAATAACTAATGGTGGGAGAAACTTTCAGTACAACTAAAGAGAAAACGAAGTTTCAAATGGCAAATTTTGCAGCAAAATCATGAGTAAGAAGATGTAATACTAAGAAGAGTGAAAATTACATACTTGGATCAATGCTTCCATGTGGAAAGCTCACGAGTAGGATCATGCAAAATGCAAATACAAAAGTCGATAATAGTTCCATGCGAAAGCAGAGCCACTCAATAGCAGCGAGGCTGCAGAAGAAGGGGCGAGCAAAACAATCAAGAAGATAAAGATTCCTCTTCATGAACCGCTTTTCTTGCCCAAAGCCTCTAATTGTAGGTGCTCCAGCAATCGACTCCCCAAAGAGATTGATGATTGGAGATTTCTGGATGCTAACTATGCGAACAAGTTCTCTTGATGAAGCCATGTAGTATTTCTACATCCACAAGCCACAAGCCACAAGCAATAACCATGGTTTTCAAAATTAGCATTAGAATTCCATCACATGCAGACCAGGTAGTATGTATATTAGAGATTTAAGTATGTTCATAATGCTCCAAAAACCAACTCCAATGGTCCAACCATCACTGCTCCTTTAACCAGTCAAGCACATTCCTTTATTTATATCAGAATCAAGTTAAGTTGACAATCAATCTCAGTATATATTTTCAATCAACTTATAGTTATTATATCATTATTTTTAGAATTAATTGAAATTTAAAATTTTTCATATGGGTTCATAAATTAAAACTGCTAGACTCTTAGAGGGTCATCGAGCTGATAGAAAGCACTATGTAATGGACATCCAAGTGTCTCCACTCCCCAATAGAAGGAAGTAAAGGGATACTCTAGATCAGCAAATTTTCAACTTCTTTTGGAGGGTGGGAGAAGATAACAGCCAGACTTTTTTTGTAGGGTGGAGAAGATAACAGCCAGCCAGGAGGTTCAAACTTGAGGCCAACTGGTGAGCATGGACTTTAAAAGCACTCCAGCTCACCAGCTGCATTAGGCAGTAGTACTTTAGATTAGCAATGTTGCGCCTCTACAAACCAGAAATCCTGATCAATGTTCAAATACCATATTGGTGGGCATAGAGGGCCAAGAGGATGATAAAATAGGGTACTATCATTCTTAAGAAAATGAAACAAGTAAGGGGAAAATGCAGCATGTTGAATCAGCCGACCTGGCTTGGTGCCATGTTCTAGTGCTTCACGCATTACAAAGATTGTGCAAGGTCCATATTGACTAACATGGATCAAAGCAGCTAATAAGAGTAGAAGTTCAGAGTTACAGCTATGGTGTATAAGTTGGCCACATTCAGCTTCTCAGTAGATTTGTAAATCTTTATGATTTAGGATAAGATTTAGATATCAGGAGAAGAGAAAAAAACAATTACCTGCATCCATAAGCATGCAATGGCCATGGGGACAACTAGAAGCAAGACTTGCCAGGTAACTTTCGTCATTACACCAACTATTCCAAGAAGTTGTATTGTTGTTGATGCAAATCCACCAAGTCTGAAAGGAATATCAAGATCCAAAACACTTTGATCTACAGACACCTGGTAGTTCATAACTATACATGAAGAGATAATGTGAAAGAAAGGGGACAAAGAAGTACCATTCTATGTCTTGTTCTAATTTTTTAAAGGGTTCTAAGTAGAATAGTTTTTACACAGTAAAATACTTACACGGTTCAAGATCCTTCCAGCTGGGGTAGAATCAAAGAAAGATATTGGTGCCCGAAAGACACTTCTAAGCATCTCTATGAAAAACTTTTGTGCAGCTGCTAGACCGAATGTAGCTACCAGAACAGCTCTAACAAATATACACCATGAGCTCCCAAAAGCAAGGGCCATATAAACCAGAAGAAGAACCATACTGGTAGTCTTAGGAAGGTCCCCTTTAGTCTGAGGATTTGCCCAAGCCATCCACCAGCTGCTGGCGATCTGAAGTACTTGAAATAATGTTTGTGCAAGAATAATAAGTGGGATCAATAAGCCTTTGTAAGCTGCAGCCATATATGACAAGTACACCCTCATGTTAACTTTTCCCCTTTCACGTTCCTCTTCCTGAACAAGCTGTTTATTCCTTGAGCGTTTTGTTTTCTTTTTTTCCTTAATAGCTTTCTGCTCTGATGTTGACTCATTTTCAGCTACATCTCTTGCTAAGTTGTTCTTACTTTTTTCAGTTGTACCACATTCTTCTTTAAACATAACATTCCCATCCGATTCATCCGATGAGTGTACAGGAAAATCGAGAGCTTCAATTGCTTCATGATGAGCTGAAACTAAGTTGTTGAAATCAGTTCCAGCATGCAAAAGGTCTTCATATTTTCCAGCTTGTATGATGTGGCCCTCCTTAAGGACCTGCACATATTATGGTCCAAAAGAATTATTGGATGTGACTTAAACATGATAGCTCTTAACCCATATATGTTATCCTATGTAACACTGTCCAAAAAAGCCAGCAGTCAATATGTGCTATTTTAAGTAAAACTGTCCACAAGAGCCACTCTTTTGAAAGCATGAGTTCGGAAGAAATTTAGCAGAAGAAAAATATAAAGTGCAGGATGAATCTCAGAAGTTCATACACACAAGTCAACCAGTACATGACAGTAAACTGATTCTCTGCATTGCTGGGTTCAAGGGGTTTATAAAAATTGAGAGAACAAGACACACCAACCCACACATTTGATGTTGATAAAACTATGCTCAATGTATGTGCACTGTGGTGAACCAGTCACACCAGTGTAGTGAAGCAAGTGGTAATCAAGGTGGTTAACACTTTCAGGGAGAGAATGATGCCCTACTACGAGCCATAGGTTGTGATGCCTATTGGTCAATATCATTCCCTTCTACTTTTCTCCATTCTCTTTGGTGTTTTCTTCTCTGGTATATGCTGTTCCAGCAGATTTCCAGCAACCGAATGCCTACAATGGAAACCCTTGGTAACTTCTAACCATCCCACTTGTTCTATCTAAATTTCTAATGGTGTTATTAAGTGATTTCCTATTCTGTCAGTTTCTTCTGAGTACTTTATGTCTGCTACCAACTGTTAAACAGCAACAAAACTTAAAACTTCAGCATCAAGAGATTCCACAAATCTGACTATCAGTTTGGGCTAATTTGAGTTTTGTTCATCTGATGGTTGGTTTGTGAGTGATTTAATTTTTCAGACTAACTATTTTTCTGTTTCTGTGACTTTCTATGTTCTGTCTCTGTCAACTTCCCATCATCCAACCATTAATTAATCTTCATAGTTTTACCACTTAAGTACCCCCATATTTATCTTTGTAGGGTTCGTCGTTTTGGAGTTCTATTATCTACTTAGTCAAAAGTTTTGTTGTGTTTTGAACTAGTGCTATTCTTTCCTACCATTTTGTTAGAGTTGATCTGTTTCAGCATATAGACCTCACATAGAATCAAAATATCAGTATTTTTGTCAAATCCTGTTTGAAATTTCAGCCCTTGAGGTCTATCAAAAATCTACACTTTACCATTTTTCTTTTCACTCTGCATCTCAGAAAGAGATATATCAACAGAAGTTGACTTGAGCATATGATGTAAAGCCTCAGAAACCATAACTTTACTTCACATTCCAGAAAGAAACACATAAATACAACATAAAAATAAAGAAAGAAAGAAACAGAGTATCCATACTAATATCAGATCTGCAGCTGGCAGAAACTCGACTTGATGAGTCACAAAAACCACAGTCTTACTTGCCAACGCCGTTAGTATGTACTCCTGCAACATGATGTTTCATGTTTTGTTATTATAATAATAATAACTAAGATATATTCATGATTTAAGGTATATCACAAGGTACAAATACAAGGGGGTTCAGCGTCTACCCTACTACCTTAAACAATTCTGATCCTGTGTGTGCATCTACTGCACTGAAGGGGTCATCAAGCAAATAAACATCTGCATCTTGGTATAATGCCCTTGCAAGCTGCACTCTTTGCTTTTGGCCCCCACTTAGATTGATGCCTCTATCACCAATGATGGTCTGGTCTCCATGTGAAAAGAGCTCCAAATCCTTTTTCAATGAACAAGCATGAAGGACATTCTTGTACCTGGCTTTGTCCATGGCGCTGCCAAAAAGAATATTTTCCTCTATGTTTCCTGATTGTATCCAGGCTGATTGAGAGACATAAGCCACAGACCCACATATTCTGACCTGATCATTAAAAGATGCTTTACATGGTTAAAATCAGTGAGAAAAATGAAAGTCTCCCATAAAGCTAACAGAGACAAAACAGTGAAATGTGACTAGTCGTTTGATCAAGGAACTTACAACGCCAGAAATTTTCGGTATCTCTCCAAGGATGCAAGAAAGGAAGCTTGATTTTCCAGAACCAACACTGCCACAAACAGCCACACGCATACCTTTCTCAACTCTCAACTGTATCCCAGACAATGTTGGCCTTGAGGAGGAAGGGTCCCAGCAAAATTCACCATCTTTAATTTCAACTGCAATGTTTGTGAAGCTTCTAGCGAGAACAATGGTAGCATCTTCCTGCAACTCTTCCTCCTGCAAGAATCCAGAAATGCGATCAAGAGAAACCTTTGTTTGTGCCATCATTGAGACCAAGTCCGGGAAATTTCTTAAAGGTTCTTGGAGGATCCTGAAGGTAGCCAGAGATGAAAGAACACTTCCTGCCGTAAGCTGACCACCCAACAGTACAGAAGTACCAAAAGTGACAACTGCAACAAATATAGGGGAGCCCCAAAAGATGAATGTAATGAAAGCTTGGGAGTAGAGAACCTTCCGAAGCCACTTGAATTCCACATGCCTCATTTCCTCCAGCTTCAATCGGTATCTGTCCTCCCAAGCTTGCAACTTGAGAACCCTCATGTTCCTCAGACACTCAGAGGTCGTCCTCATCCTTTCATCCTTGGCAGTCATCAAGTTGTCCTGATACTCTTCTTGCATTTTAGCAAGAGGAACAGTAACAGCAATGGAGATAATAGTGGCAACCAGCGTCGCAACAGAGGCTAAACCAACATTCTTATATAGAATAGCTAAAGCAAGAATTATCTGCAAGGGAAGGATCCATATGTCATGGAGGTACCATGAGTAATCCCCTACCCTCTGCACATCAACTGCCATATAGTTTACAATCTCTCCACTGGTGTGGCTTTGCCTGGATGTGCTTGAGAGCCTCAGTCCCTTCCGATACACCATAGCTGTAAGAGCCGACCTCACGTGCATGCCCAATATGTCTACCCCAAGATACCATTGCCTGGTTGTAATGGTCTCAATTAGCTTAGCTGTGAAAAAGATTGCTGCCAAAACATAACCTTCATTATGGAAAGTCTGGATTCCACCCAAGTAGTCCACAAAGTAGCTGATCAGATAAGGACCCACAAATGAGACAATAGTATTCAGACCAGCAAAAACGCCATTAAAGACTGCTTCCTTCCAGAACGACTTGAAAATTGCCCAAGCTAATGAAGGGTGCTTAGAGGGATTCTCTTGCTTCAGTTTCTCCCAGTTTGAGTTCAAAACCTTATAATTAGCCTTGGCTCTATCTTTTGGTGCCAGAAGAGGGATATCCTTGAGCTCAAGTGGCCGTTTTGCACCAATGGACAGAAGAGGGTTCAACCAAGAGAGTGTCAGTAGGCTTAACAACCCAGCATCATTATAAGGGGTCACCTTAAGGCACCCAACTTCTTCTTCTTCAAGTGGCAGCAATGGCTCACGAAGACTGGGGTTTCCATGTCTCTGTATTCCCGTGCCACCTCTAACGGCAACAACACAGAGGAAAGCCAGGGCCGGTGTGGCAGCAAAGTTGGCCACAACATGTGAATTCAAGAACTTTAGGCCATGTATCAATAATCCTCTACAATCAACATACAAAGTACAAACACAGAGGATAAAAGACACAAACCACCAAATCCTTATCAACGAGGGAAATTTCTCCAAAGCCTTAAACTTACAGCAGAAGGCCGAAAAGCTCAACACAAACCAAGCTAAAGCTTGAGCAGCAGGCAAGTAAAGATGGAACCCATCACTGCTCTTCGCATTTGCTCTGTCTCGAATGAAACCGACTCCATCAAACCCTAACAACAAAACTTGCAGAAACAAAACATAGAAACAGCAGAAAACGGAACCTTTGAAACCCATGCCAATCTCCACATTGTAGGTTCCATCGTCACTCTGAGGATCGATAGGAACTGAATTCGCATTCAATGGGTTCTCCTTAACGACACGAACCCGGCCGACACAAGCGACTACCCGTCTAAATGATGCTAAGAAGAGAAAGAAAAGAAAAAGAACCAAATGAATCGAAATTGAAACGCGTTCCAAGATGGGCAAATGCTGAAACAAGCCCAGAAATGTATATAACACCGGAGAAGAAAGCCTGTTGAGATTAACGGGGAAACCCATTGCAAGTAGTGACTCTTCTGTGGTAACGAAATCTGAAAACTGCGTGTCGGTGTAGTGGTGAATGGTTTAAGCAGCAAGAACTGAAACCTCTAAATCTTCCGACGAGCATTTCAACATCTAGTGATGATGTTTGCAATCCAGTGCACATAAATGGCCACAAGTCACAGGGTAGGAAACAAATCGTTACCTGGGACGATTATCTGCAGACACATACCATACGGAAACAAAACCAAATTCATCAATAAAACCAAAAAACAAGAGAGACGAAAGAAAATTCGGCGTCTCTATCCATTGCTCAAAGTTATCTTTAACGCATACAACAGACCCAGAAGAAGACAGGAAAAAAACTACACCAAACTCTGGAACAGACCCTGAAAAAGAGAAAAAATCCAAAAAAACCATACCTGAATTCGCGTAGATTGAGAATGCAGTTAAACAAGTTTATCAGAAGAACACCACAAGGTATCCCAGACAAATTTGCAAACCAAAACCCAGAAGAAGAAAATCGTGTACTCTTATCTCTCTTAAAAGCTGTGCCTTCTTTCTTCTGAGAAAATATTTCTAAATCCTTGCTTCCGTGCAACTTACAAACTCTAACCAAGAAAAGCTTCTTGCATGGGTGATGTTTTTAAATGCAGATTTCCCCTTTATGGGTTTTTCCTGGTTGTTCCCAATCTGAATGGTGGTTGTTCCCAATCTGAATGGGCCCGTATCAATCTGTACTAAATAATTTTATTCTGAATTATTCTGAAATTTGTAACTAAAAGTAGTTTTAAAATGTCAATATAATCAAATTGTTGAACATGATGAAATGAGCAGATTGTTTTGAAGAACAAAACCTGTCAAATGGTTTTATCTCTAACTTAAAAGGAAAAATTTAGAAAAATACTAAATAGATGAGCTGTTGTGGGCAGTGTTTACTGTTTTTTTCTTGGTATGGTTTAAAGTGGGGTGGTGGACCGTGTGGACTCTGATGATAGTGTGACTGTGTGATTGTGATACTGTGATTGCGATGGTAAATTTATGTCCTTTTCTTGAAGTCTTTGTTTATTCTTAATAATATATGTAAAAAAAAGCTTTGTTTATTAAAAAAAATTCTCTGTTTCAAACTTAATGAAGAAATCTCATCTTCATTCCATGATGGCTTTCTATAGTACTTTAGAAAGTGATGCATCACCTCCATTCTCCTTTCTCTACTGTCACCCTTTATCTGTTTTTTATATTCAATCACTTTAAGTAGGTATTTTTAATTTACATTACTAAAATAGCTATTGCTCATATATTTAAATGAATAATTAACTTGATTTATGAGAATATTTAAGTGAATAATTAACTTGATTTATGAGAAAATTCTAATCATAATGTTAGAAAATATATTTTTAGGTCAATCAATTGACCTCTATTTTATGGATGTCAATCTTGTGCCAGTTTATAAAAATCGACTTGAACTGGTCTAATAAATATCAGACCACATCGAACTTGACTATTAAAACGAGTAAGTTTACAAACTTAGCAGCTAAGTCCAGTTTCTCTATTTAGCCTAATGACTCAACTTTCTAACTTGATTACAAGATTTGTTTTAATTAAATAATAATAATAATAATATTAAATCATTGAATTGTTGCTTAGATTTTAACTTAAACCTCCACAAACTCCCACTTTTATTAACTCTCCCCTTTATACTGTAACATAAAAATATATTATTTGATGGTTGGAAAAATATCATATATGTGTATCTTTATAGAGAAATATAGCATTTCATCAACCATGCACTACTAGGCCCTTTTGCTTTAATTCTAAATATATGATGTAGGATTATAAAAATTTGGTTGTTCTTAGGTTGAGTATCGACACTATGAGCATTAAAAAAATATGAGCAAATTGCACTGACACCCCAAAATTGAGGCCTTAAAGCACTAACACCCCACTTTATATTTTAAAATCATAGAGACCCCAAAATTTGATTTTAATTTGATATATTTGTCCAATTTGTCACTAAAAACCTTTTCAGACACTATTTATTATAGGGATATTTGTGAAACATAAAGTGGAGTGTCAGTGCGTTAAAGCCTCCATTGTGAGGTGCCAGTACAATTTGCTCAAAAAATATTAATAATTGGAATTGGGGTTTGGATATTTAAGTAGTTAAGCCACCAGTTGGTCATTTCCAGTTTCATAGCTCTAATATTTCCAATAATTGAATAGATTGGGGTTTGGATATTTAAATAGTTAAACCACCACCCCCCCCCAACCCCAAAAAAAAAACCCCATTACTAGATCAGATAAGTAGTGGTCTTTTAATTACTATTTCTACATCCAAATTAGGTTAGGTAGTATGGCCCCAATTAAATTTGGTTGGTAGTCTAATTAAGTTCAATTGGAAGTCCAATTAAGCTCGAGTTAAAGTAACATGATTGCAGTCTGAACAAACATGGCTTGGCACCGCCCAAAACCTAACCAAACCAATTATTAAATAGATCATAGAAGGTCTAACCTTTAGTTGATTTAGATCATCTTCAACTCTTTTATACCATAAGTTACCTTCTAAAATTAATGTCACCCTCTAAGTTATTCAATTTATCAATCAGACCTCCTTCTAGGTGAAAACATATCAATGGCACATTCCTACTGTTAGGAAATCAAAAATAAGTGCTAACGTAAGCAAGTTAATTTTTTTTAAAAGACAATAATACCCTTAAACAACCCACACTCAACTCATCTTCGCCTCTACCATTGCTACCATTCCTCTTCTTCCACTCTAGTGTCTTCATGGTTTCTATCATTCCACAAATATTGTTTCATTATACTCTCTTTCTCCATCTTCTTCCCTTATGGACAGCAAACAATAACTTTTTTGTGGCCAAATCCATTGCTTGTCTCAGTTTTTCTACTACTACTCTTGAGCTAGAAGTGATTCAAGATGCCATTTTGTTTGCTGTGACCCTTGGGATCCAGTGAGTTTGCATTCACACTCATTTCAAACCAGCAATCTTTGCTCCATCTAAGGCAAACAACAGGTTAACTTGGCTCTTCGTGGGTCTTCTTCATGAAATTTCAATTTTAAGTAATTTTTTTGATATATTTTAGGTTATGTATGTTAATAGACACCAAAACTATTTAGCTAATTTCCTAACTTTGGGTGCAAAGAAACTCTCTTTGTTGCGCGTCTTGTGGTCGTCCCCACCTCTTTTCATTGTTGATCAATCCATTGTCTTGACCAGGCAGATCTCCTGGAGTTCCTTTATATGACATCTCTTTTGTTCAACCAAAAAAAAAAAAAAAACCCTTCCTTAGAATATTAAAATAATATCACATTGAGATGCACACACAACAAGATTCAAGTTATCTAATCTCTACATCTTTATATTAATCTATTTATTTAACTTTAGCAAAATAAACACTATTTTTCATATCACTTTACCTTTATCTAGATAAAACCTTGATTATCATATAATTACTTTTTAATACTATCATGGAGTGTGAGGTGTGAGGTGGGAGCTCTTATTATGAGTGCCAATTTCCTTTCAAGCACTGTGTTTAGAATATTAAATTTACTTAAAGATACTATTTTAAATATGCCCAACTACTGAATATCTCCACAAAATGAACACATAATCATCATGATTAAGAGGAACTCAAACATGGAAATAAACCATCTAATGGAAGGAACTAAGCATAGTTTATGATGATTGTGTGTGCTTCTTATACAGTTTTCCATCCATTAAAGAAGCTATTTCCATAGAAAACCTTCACCAAATGTTAGAAATTAAGTAAATTCCCAAAGGTAAACTCTTGAAAGTCCACACAATTAATTTGAGAAAACACGTGAATAGATTACTTAAAGCACCCTCGTGTCCTCCAAAATATTTTAATAGTTCTTCACAATCAAGGACACGTAAAGATTCTCTACCCAAACAAAAAAAAAGAGACACCTCATAACCATGCCAAATTAATAACAAATTGATAGAAAATCAAACAGTGAGAAATTATTCTCTTAATAAAACCAAAATTTTGTCACAAAAGTCAAATATAAATACATGGACGACGTAAACAAAGCAAGTTAGACACGTAAGAAGGCCGTTAGGTACTAGACAGTTAGTTGAAATTCGTAACAACAATTTCTATGGACTTCATGAATGATCTTTATCCAAAGCTTTTTGAATGGCAGTTGGGACTATCTCATAATGTGATTGTTCAACTGCAATTCAAAATTCTCATCAAACTAACCTATGCTAAACCATAATGTACTACGAAAAGAACTGAAAAATGTTATGGGTAATTATTCAGTAAAAAAATTAAGAGATATACATGAAACGATTTTTATTATTTTCTTGATAATTTCCACGTAAAAAAAAAATGTCTTTTTCAAGTCGATGTAAATAGAGTCAAGTCAATGTCATAAATGTCGGTAGCTACAATGTGATTTGTGATTCTTTTTGACAAATGTTGTAGAAATTTCTCAACATGCTTAGTCTTTTGGCTTGAAAAACACACACAAGGAGAAGAAAAGTATATAAAGAATTTTACATTGTAAAGCATGATGCTTTGTTTCAAGACATGCAAGACTAATTTGACAAATTTCTATTTCTAAAGTTGATGGGTTCATTTTTTTCCTAAGTGTTTGAGCTTGATGTGATAAACTATGAAGTGGAGCATGACTTAAGGTCTCTATCGAGAGATGGGAACACGTGGGATTTGGAAATTAATTGATAGTAGAAGTGTGGAAAGTAATTTCTAGAAAAACACAAGAATATTATTTCATAATACAAAAGTCAAGAGTTGAAACTCTAGAAACTTTGGATAAAGTTTTGTCGTATATTTAAATTACATACAAAAGACTTTTTTGACGATGTGATCGAGGTGCGTATAAATGGACCCAAATGAACTCTACATGTGGAGAGTGTGTCAGTGTTGCACTTGTCTTCTTAATGCTTGACTTCAAGTATACCTAATAGGGCAGGTAGGCCGTGAGATTAGAGGGAGTAGAATTGAGAGTTGAGTCTAAGGGCATAGTAGTCCTCTAAGTTGTTTTCAAGGAGGTTTTGGTTTAGACTTTAGAAGCAAACATGGGTGCAACAACAAATCAACAATGGACATGGGGGCTTGAAGGCCCAGATGCTAGGGGTCGTGCTTCAATGCTGCGCACTTAATGCCTAGCACGGGGCAACATACGGTGAGGATCGAAAAGTGCGGTTGAGATTTCAATCTTGACTGCTCGTTTTGTATATATTTTTTTAATATACAAATGAGTGGTCAAGATCGAAATCTTAACCACAAGTTTTGATTCTCATTGTACATTGTACTCTGTTGCACATTAATTGTGCAGAATTGAAGCAATTCACCATACGGGCCCTGATGATGGACAAATTCAATTTTGTGCACTCCACCCATGTGTGGCCACCCATAGCCACTCATATATATTAGAGACTTTCAAATCCTAAAAAATGATTCAGTGCTTAAATGTTGGAGTTGGACTCCTCATCAAGTTGCAATAGCAGCCCAGGAAGCCTTTGAGGAATACTATCAAGCTTGTCTCAAAATCTACAAGAAAAAAGACTCTTAGGGAGGCATGGGTTTGCTAATCAGGGATCACAAAGAGAAACTTAGCAAGGCAATGTCCGATCCAGCTTAGTTCAGCTCCCCTCTTGAAGATGAAGCCTTAGCAATGAGGAAGGCAGTGCTTTGTACTCTCGCTGACGGTTTTGAACAGGTTATTGGTGATTCTAATTGAGTTGCTCAAAAAAGACCCATTTGCAGCCCAATTGGAGGTCAGTCCCATTGTGGCTGATATTGCCCATTTGTGCTCTTACTTTGTGTCCTGTAATTTTTCTCATGTTCCTAGGTTAGCTAATGGAGCAGTAGACAACCTAGCAAGGAGGGCCCACTCTTTGTCAAGCACGACTGAGTGGCCCATTTCCACTAAGTGGTTGGTGGGGTTACATACCCTCCCCCCTCTCACTTGTGTTTTTGTAGAATCTCCCTACTCCGGTTTAGCTAAAGAATGCTTCGAACTAGAGATCCGCTGACAAAGAAAACCGGTGAGAGTGAGCCATCTCTATGGATGGGAAGCCGCCTCCAATGGCAAAGTTAGATTTTGGATAGCACAATTACTCCCAAAAAGGGGAGTAGATGCCCGAAGAGATGTAGTTAACTTGGGTGGTTGCAAAAGTTAATGTCAGGGTAACTTGGCTTACTAGATGAAGGCCCGTTTCGCCCTTCTTATAGAGGAATAAAACACCATAGGAGGAGAGAAACCTCATTCGTTTGATCGCTAGATCCAATTGGAGAAAGGAAATCCATATTAGAATCAAGCTTGCATGGGAAGCCTTTGATTTGGTGCACTCTCTATGAAGTTGGCAAAGACCTCTGCTAAATGTATACTTTAGATGTGACATTTCTCCTCCTGTCCCCTCAACAAAATAGCTCGAAGCAGCGTTCAAAGATTTTGACATATTGTTGTATCTTCTGATAAGAGCAATTCATTTGATGCATATGTACAAAATATTAAATGCTGAATTTAATGTTCTGATGTGCATGCTACTTTTTAAGAGCTATTTCGTACCCAATCATGCTCTCGCTGGGAAATGATGGCCAAAAAGTCCACTATTGCGTAGTCTCGTATGTGAAGCACGCAAATTGGTAGATGGTGGGCATGGTTTCGAAAACTGATAAATGATGATCCAAGAAGTGAATTCCATAAAATGCCAAACCAGTTAACTAATTAAGCCAGAACTAGTTACCTCTGGTTCAAAACGGTCATACCGGTTCGAAAGTCCGTAAAATTTTTTGCATAACAGCTTGAATAGATGCTTATTTACAACCCCCCCCCCCCCAAAACAGGATCTTGAATGCCTAAAAGCCTAAAACTGAACACAACACACAACTTTGCTGCTTTTTATGTACACACCGCTCGCGGCTTTTTCTCGTTCTGCGTTGTCTTATCTTTGACACAGTTTTCTTTTCTGAAGTTTTCAAGTAATGTTTAAGGCCAGGCCAAAAAAAAAAAAGATGGGCCAGGCCAGCCTGTCATGGGTTCAGATTTAGGCCCGGATGGACTTAATGATGGGCCTGGATGGCTGATGAAAATATGGAGAAATGGAATTGGATCGGAAGAATCGACTCACTTGACTCAACCCGGGTGCATTTCAAGTAAACCCAGATCTAGGTGTAGATTCCCTGCTGACCTTGCTGGAACAATCTCCAAACAGAATCTAATGAGGCCAATCCTGTTCCTGATTCCAAGCTCTCAAACTTTGACCCGATGAGAAAGCTAGTTCAATGTTAAATCCATTTGCTCTCATTGAAGAAACTAATTTTAATTTATTCACATGACTGTGAGGGAAAAAAAGAAAAAAAGAAAAAAGAAAAATAAAAGATTACATCTTGAGATGAAAATTTGTTCCCCAAAAAATTTCTAAAGTTGAAGCTTATTTGCTGAAATATTATCCCTGGTCACTGTTCAGAATTTAGTTCTAAGAATACCTTAATTTGAAACCACCATCTCATAAGTCAAAGGAGTCATCATCTTCCAAATCCTGGGTTGCAGCAGCTTCTTCTTCATGATCAATCTCAAAATAAGGATTCTTTTCTGTGGGTTGAAAGTTATAGAAAACAAATGCATAGAAAACCAAGCTTGCACCTTCCATTGCTGCTGTGATTACCCATTCAAACCTGTAATTTATGGTAGACCCTACTGCAGTCACCACAACCCTTGTGAAGTATAAATAACTCACAAGAACAATGTAAAATTGCTTGAAAAGTGAGAGCTTAGCCAGATTCCTTGCTGCTTTTCCATCTGTTTTGGATGCTTCCTTAAGGCTCCTAATCGACCAAATGATGGGAAGAAATACAGCAAAACAACATATAATATCGATCAATAAGAACATCTGGTTCCATGTCAACCAATCTTTTGTTGAAGGACCTGTTTCTCCAATCACAACTGAAGCTATATTCTCAAGAACTTGTAATGGAATTACAACCATTAGAACCTTCTTTTCTCTGTCTTGAAGGTAAGGTTTCAAGAATGACCAACCAGTGCCAATAAGGACAATCACAGTGAACAACATTATACCTTTAAGAAAGCTGAAAACGTAGAAGGCTACATCCCAACCATGAGGAGTACCTGTTCTTCCCACAAATGATTTATCCTCAGCAGCACAGAGTATCTTAAGAGCCTTTACAATGAGTAAAGCACCCATTATCAAATGAATCTTATCTATAGTTGATGTTTGCTTGATGCAGATAACAACCCAGATCATGAAGAGAATCGAATATATGACAAAGAAGATGAAATAAAGTTGTGGCAGTTGGGTTTGCCCTGCAGGAAGGAAATTCTTCTTACCATCCTTCATATTATACATCTCGGTATGGACATCTATGGATACTTCGAATTCAGGTTGACAATTTCCAAAAACCAAACTGTATTCATCAGGAGTATCAACAACAATGGTACCATTGTAAGTGGAATCCGGGCTGAGTTGATCGAATTTAAAGAGTAGTTTCACATAACGGCTTGATAGAATACAGAAATGATTATTATATTCAGACTCATTCAAGATCTTCTCATAAGATGATTCTCTTAGCAAAATAAAACCCATAGAAGACGAGTTTAATTTTGCATTTGGGTGCTTTGATTTCCATGAAGCATGACTGATTGAAATGGAAACATGACCTAATCGCGAAAACCCAAATTTCTCGAATAGAATCATAGGCCTTGAGTCTTCAATAATTCGAGTTTTCTGGATTTCTGCTGTAGAGAAGGGAAAGATCGAAATGACACATAGAACAGGAAGAAGTTGCAGGATTGATGGATGATGATGATGATGGAGAAGTGGCAAGAAATGGAAACGGCCCATTATGTTTCTATCAAACTAAAGATGGAAATGGATTCCAAAACATTCAAATTCAAAAGAGAAGAGAAATGGATAAAAAGATAAACAATCTTGCAGATGGGTGTGGCTGTCTGCGCTTTTCCATTGAAAGAGGGTTGAATTATAGTCAATGAATCGACTACTGGTGGTGGTGAAATTTCTAACAGAGGAACCGTCTTCCTTTTTGTTGGTAAGCAGAGGAACCGTCTTACGCGCCGTGGAATTCGGTGAGTGAGAAACCCTAATTTTGACACGTTTTCGATTTCCTTTAAATTCGATTTTCGTAATTCTTTTTGAACTATTTAGATGTCCACCCTCCCATTTCACAGCTTTTTTTCATATTGAATTGATTGATTCAGATTCCTCTACTCGTTCATGATGTTCTATGTTGATCCAAACATTCAATTGAAATTCTATCTTATATTGTAATCAGAATTTTTGTACTGGACTTTGAATATAGAAGCTTCATCGATATACTTTGATGGGTGATTTTGAACGATTTGATTTGAGAGATTTGAGAACAATATAGTAAAGTACTTAAAGCCATTTACCTTTATATATATATCCTATGTTCTCCTATAAGGTCAATATTAAGAGATTTGAGATTTTATTAAAATTCATGTAATATTATCATTGCTATTGATTTTAGAGATTTTTTGTATTTTTTTTCTTTTGGGTAGTGAAAGTTCTTCTTCTTTACTTGTGGCACCCTATTGGGTTTTTATTTGCAGCAGACACTGCTGGCTGTTACAAATGGTGTTGATTGCGCCACAACATCAAAATATAATCAAACGATTGAAAATCAAATAGTGGGAGTTTACTTGTAAATAACATTTTTAGGATTTAAAGTTTATTAATTTACAAAATCAAACCCCACATTTACCCAACTCCCATTTACCCGACTCCCATTTCGCCATTTTACTTTACCTGCTCAGATCCTAGCGACTTGGGACCAGGCTTCTAAAAAACCTGAACACTCTAGCTCAGAAAACGCACTTAAAATGGACTATAAAAAGAAATTCTCGATTATCAGCCCCTGTAGATAATGAAAGAGCTAGTGTGAAGGATGGGAGAAAGGGAAACCACACAAAAAAAAAAAGTCACAAACATTGTGCAACTATTTGTCCCCCCATCACATCATACCACATTCTGGATGGATTAATAAGGCTCCAATCTGACATTTGATCACTTTTTCTTAAACCCAAGAGTCGATTGTCCAACCTAGGTTTGCTTTGATCTTGATTTCTTAGCACTGATCTGAAGAAAACGCTCTGAAGAAATCGAACCTTGCCACTGCTCTTTGAGGCGGAGAGCCTCTGTCTCTCCACCTCCACCCATAAACCGTCTGACCTGCTCCCTCACCTCCTCTCTCCCTCTCTCCGCCTATCTATTTCGCTTTCTTTGATTTTTATTTTATTTTTTCACTCCTGTTTTGCTCCCTCACCTCCCTCTTTCCTCTCTCCGCTTCTTTGTGCGTCTTCTCCGCCTCCACCCCTCTCTCCGCCTCTTTGTGCCTTCTCCACCTCTCCCCGTGACGTTTCCTTCAAAAAAAAAAAAAAAAAGTTTCCCAGTCTCTGCATGATCTCGTAGTGCATTCCTCTTGTCCGCAAGGTTTTACGGTTCAATTTTTTGTGGATCTGGAAGCATTATTGTTGCGAAGTATTTTTTGTGGATCTGGAAGCATTATTGTTGCGAGAGTCTCGTGTGACTAGCCGTCGGCGTGTTTTCGTCATGGCTGTTCTTTCCGCCTTGTGGCGTGTTATCTCTCCACCCTTGTGACGTGTATTTCAGCTCTTGTGACGTGTCTATGTCTGCCTTTATGGCGTGTCACCTCTTTTGGCGTTTGTGATAGAGGATACATATGTCGTATTCCTAGTGTTTAATTGTTGTTGTGGTTATTACCACCATTATTCTAAGGGCTTGGATTTGACCCATTCCTTAGACAGGGAGCTATTGAAGATTGTAATTGGCTGAGCTGAATTCAATTATTCTTGATTTAAACCAATCAACCTAAAAAGGGTTTCTAGGGTTTATGACTGCAACCGCAATTCCTACTCATTCAAATCGGCAATTTCAAGAAGAAATGACTAGGCTGATTTTGTAAATTAATAAACTTTAAATCCTTAAAATATAAAAATAAAAATAGTATTTATAAGTGAACCCCCACTATTTGATTCTCAACCGTTTGATCATATTTTGATGGTTTGGTTACTTCTCCCAGTAGAATAATCTACTTCAAATAAAAGTCTCACACTATTATATTGTGACTCAAATTATTGTCCTCAATTTTAAAGATGAATCCCCACCGACATATTTTGGTGGTCGAACTTGTTTTTTTGTTATTTATAATGAAAACGACGGGCTTGGGCTAATAGGATAGACCAGTTGACTCAATTAGAGCCCTATGTATAGGTTCTTATGTTCATCTACTACATATTGAGAGATTTGATTTTCTTTGTTTTTTAAGTAAAAAATTTGAATATTTCAATTAGAGTTTTTAAGGTAAGAGTTATTGTAACATAATTTTTGACAATTGATGTATAAATGGCGTTAATTTTTTTTTTTAATGTGTTTTTTTCCCGGCTAATATTTGGCGGGGTTCGTTTCAATACCAACCGTTGACGCGTTAAGCCACTTGAAAACAAAATATCTGAAAGAGTTGAGAAAGGACCGAAAGGACATGAGTTTAAAGTAGCTGCGTCACCTGGCCATCCACCGCTCGCTCATGGCAATCGAGATCCTTCGAAGATGTATTTATGGTGGAAGTGGAACAAAGGCTAATTCCACCCGTTAATTTGCACATGAAAGTGAAAGAATTTCATAGAATTGGAGCCAGAGAATTAAACTATCTCATTGAAGAGAATCCTAAGCAAACTAGCAGTGGGTAGGGGCTAGCAGTGGTCGATTCCTGTCCTAGGGTCGAGATCACCACAATCACCATGATCACCATTAAAGAGTTGCAGTAGCTTGGAAATTTGTGCAGGAGAGGATCACGACGGAGCTTCCCTTCTGGATATACACGAATCAGACTTTAAAGCCCAGAAAGAAGGACTCATGAGTCATGATTGTGGTGAAAGACATTGCTAACTCAATATAGGCACGTGTCCTCCCACCTGTAAGCAGATGACATCCCTAACGTTGTCACTTTCTTTCTCAAAACCCTGGAGCCGACACGTATCGTTTCGTGTCATCAGCTCCTTCGTTTGACCTCACCAGCTATCTTCCCTTTCCTTGGAAATATACAAGTGGAGAAGAAATCACTAAAGCTTCAATGTCTATAAATTGTTCGAAGTATTGTCAAAGCTAGTCTTATTTTACTTTGCTTTAGCTATCTGTTTGTGAGAAAGAAGAAGAGAACCTGAAGGAAAGCTTTCAGTACTGTCAACAATGGCTTTTGGAATGGGAAGAAACACAGTAGCTCCCTTGTTGTATCTGAACCTAATCATGTATATTATAGTTGTGGGTTTTGCTAGTTGGTGTGCAAATAGGTACGTCAATGGCCAAGCTCATCCAGGTAATTAAGCAACTCTAACCCTAATTAACCCTATCTCTTAAGTTAATCTTTCTTTGTACATGTGTTGTGCATGCAAATAGTCTTTGGGTTTTGAATGCCACATGTCAGGATTTGAAGGAACCCATGGTTTCTTCTTCAAGCTTCAAGATTTTCTAACTTAATGGTGTGATAAATTAGGGTTTGGAGGCAATGGTGCAACCATCTTCTTCCTGATATTCTCATTACTCGCCGGCGTTGTGGGTATTGTTTCAAAAATAGCCGGCGGTAGCCATATCAGGTCATGGAGGGGAGACAGCCTTGCAGCTGCTGCTTCATCATCACTAATTGCTTGGGCTGTTACTGCCCTTGCATTTGGGTAATCATCAACCACAGTTCCTGCATGGCCACCTTTTCTTCTTCCATCTTCTTTAATTTACAAGTTTAATTTGTACATATATGTGTGTTGCAGGTTTGCATGCAAAGAGATCAACATAGGAGGATATAGAGGTTGGAGATTGAGGGTGTTGGAGGCCTTCATAATAATTCTGGCTTTTACCCAGTTGGTATACGTTTTATTGCTTCATGCTGGTGTCTTCAGCAGCAGTTATGGTCCTGGATATCGTGACTCTGCATATGGTGTTGGTGCACCAGGAGTAGATCCGGGTCATCAGAAAGCTGGTGTGGGAACTACTAGGGTTGTGTAACCTAACCTAACCTGTAAGAGAAACTTGTCTGTACGTGCTTGTGTATATATATGAAGAACATACACAAGGGATTACTCTTGGATTGCTGTGAAGACATATAGCCTTGGTTTTTCTTTTGGAAGTCTCTGTTGAATGGGTTTTCAAGTTATGTTTTCGTTCTTGTGTTAGCTCTGCTTAATTTGGTCTGGGTTTTACACCTAACTCTGTGTGGGTTGGGTTATTAGGGAAGGATTAATGTCACTTTGTGTTCCAATCAATCTCTGGTAGATGGTGGTGATAAATATATTTCTTTATCGTAATGTGGTCTTGGGGAAAGTTCTGGAAGCTTACACAAATATCTTGTGACGAGCAATGGTTTGAAAAGACAAATGAAGCCTTATGTGGTCATCAATTCACCCAAGTAGTAATTACAGAGGTATACGTCTTTGCTTTAATCATCAAAATTGTCATATGTGACTTAGTGGATATGCTAGCGATATAAAGTGCCTCGGAAATCAACTCCTTCGATAAAGTTTTTAGGTAAAATTTTTGACTAATTTAAATTACATGCCAAACGCTGAGTTGTTCGCAGAACTGTTCTCTTAGTTGAAATTAATTGAAATTAAGACCTCTTGTAGTTGTTGAACTGTTCTCTTGTATTACACTATTAGTCATAGTTTATATCAATTAATTTTTTTGTTAAAATAAATTATGAAATTATTGAAATGTCTTGACTTTTATTTAAAATATAAATTTTAAATTACCGAAATATCTCTGGGATAGAAAAATGACGATTGATAAGGGGAAAAAAACAATGTCAAACCGGATCGTCTCGGTTGGGTCCAGTATGCCAGTTAGGACCGGTTCAACGACCGAACCAGTAGATGTTGTAAAGTTCAAAGAATACTGATAGTTACAAAGATACGTATTATTGTCAAATTTGAGATACCTGATCGTGTCGCAAAGGGTTATAGTCATTAAAAAAGGGGTAAAAACCTTAGGATCGGGCGTTTACAAAAGAAATGCATGGGTTGATCTAATGGGCACTGTTCACAAAAGAATGTACAAGTTGAACGGTCAGTAATAAGAGGTAAATTATATAAACTAAAAGATCACATTGAACAAAGGTAACTGAATCGTTGTTCAATTCAAGTTCTACAATTAGTCAGGGTTTTGTGGTGTTTTAATTATTGACTCAACCCTCAACTTTCAAAGGTGGTTACTCGATCGTACGGTCAGGCGTGTGGCCAATCTTGAATGGATCAATACCCCACTTAACTCATTTAGTGGAGGTAAGGATTTTCCATTATTTTAGTACGAGATGGACATTATAGCTCGATGCAAGTGGAGATGTCTCCCCATCAATACTATTAAAGTGGGTTGTCAAATCTAGACTTTTAGAATCCTGAATATGAATGAATAGATCATCTGAATTTCTTTAAGTCCACAAATATCACCCAGATTCTTGTCTCCACATCCCATACATTCTTCACTCCCATGGTTAAATTCTCTTTTCTGGTAGACTGCACTTCATGGTTTCAAGTCAATTTTGGTTGTTTTATCAACTTTATCATGTGGGTATTTTCACAGGGTTTCAGATCAAAATCCAATGGTTGTGGTCTAAATTCTAGGTATCCCCATGTCAAGGATGCTGATTTTGTCTAATTAGGCAGTTTATGCCTATTGGATTATCATTTTAAGTTTGTCACCTGGTGTCATGGTGTCAGAGTGTTCGATAGTTTACAACAATGTCCCATTAGACCATTGAGTTGGGAAACTTTTACATGGGGGAGGACCGATCAAGGTTTAAAGTATCGGTATCGCGTAGCATCAGTAAGGTGATTTTAAGAGACGTATCGTCATGTATCGAGTATTGTATCACTTTGACTAATGTATTTTAGTGTAATTTAATAGAGAGATGTATCGATATGTATCGTATCGGTTGGGTCAAATATGGATACGTATCGGCTAGTATCGTATGGTTTCGTGTGATACTTTAAACCTGACCAATTGTGTTCCCTTCAAATGTGAATTTTTTTCTTAATGTGTACTGTGCATGTGTGAGGAGAGCATAACTCTTGGATAGAAGATCTGGATTTCAGACCATAGGCTTAAATTTAGAATAGACATGTAAATAGACAGTTGAAAACTATGTTCAAATTTGTATTTTTTTTTTTTAAGGGCGTTTGAATCACGAATTTTTCTTATAGGAAAATATCTATATTTATCTGGTAAACAACTAGATTCAGATTCGAATAAATTACTTATTGAATTAGATAATATTCAAATAAACAATTATTTGATTAAAGTAAAGTATTAATTTTTTTTTCTTTAGAAAGGATGATGATCATACTTTGGAAACCAGTAATTAGTAACTAGAAAATCAGAAATAAAAAAACATTATAAATAACAATTAATAATTGAAGCGAATAGTGATTTATAATTATCATAAGATATTTGATAGAGTTTCAAATTCAAATTTGAATACTTTCGATAAAGTTTTGTTAGATATTAAATGGAATTCAGATAGTAGTTTTGTTTGTGGATTCATCGACGTCAAATCCAATTCATTAAGGCTTGGTCATGGCGGATTCAAATCTCGATTCACAAATGGGTTTATCCGTTTGGTTGTGGACTCGTTCTGATCGGTCCTTTTCCGTGATCGAGTTTTGGGTGGTGACCCGTATTTCCTTCCTTAAACTTCTTTGAATCTGCTCTTGTTTTTTAAGTGATCTTGTTTCTTCCGCTTTGGCTCCCGTTTTTTTGCCTGCTCCTGTTTGTCTATGTTTGTTTTTTTGATCTCAGTCAAATCCAATTCATCCCTTAGAGGTTTATTCCAGAATAATTCCCAAACGACTTTGACCATCCAAATCATCATAGAATCTGGTTTGGCCGTGGAACAAGAGTTACTTCATGATTTTCACGTATTGAATTGTCGGCCCAGTTATCCATTGACCCAAAAGTCCAGACCCTAAAACACCCAGACCTAAAAGTGCACCAGGAAAATGACAATTAGAATGATGACAAACCCAAAAAGCATGAAAAAGACATCAAACGGGTGAAGAAAGTATATCAAGTTCATCACTTTACCCATAAACAAAGCAAGTCACCATAGCATTCATTGGCTTTCCTTTAAGAAACAATAGCAAGTGCTTAAGTTTGAGGATTTCAGGCTCTCTCTCTCTCTCCACTCACTGTATAAAGTGTAAATTCAAGTTCTATACGAGCAAAAGCTTGGCTGCCCACTAAGGGTTGAAACCATTGAAGAGTTAGGTATGGTCAAAGGAAGAGCTCTGAATTTGAACTCCTGCAACTTAGTGAAGCTTTATGACCACACGTGAACACACAAAATCTATCATGTTTGGTCAAATAAAGAAAGGTTTAAGATGAGTGGGAAGTTCCATTTGTTGGCCTCAATGGGATTTTATACTTAATAGGATAGCTTGACTGGTCAAGAAGAAATAGACTTTGTTGACCTCTTTGCACAGACCTAACTTGCTATTACAGAGAATATCAACCATTAATGATAACCTTAAAAAGAACTATGACTTTCTTTGTCGACCTTACAGCACAAACTGGTCTGGTTCTTGCATTTCAAATCATTATTATCTCTTAGCCCTTTTGCACTCAACATTACAGGTATGGTCAAACTGAAGAATTTGAGACCTAGACTTATATGGTAATCTCCAAGGCCTAAAAAAAAGTTGAAAAGAAAAGGGAATCCAGTGATCCTTACTAAATCTTTATCTGCAAGTGATTAGTGAGTATGGTTTAATTAACTATAATTAATCAAGAACTTGTTTTGGAGACTGTATCTTCTGCAGACGTCAGGTTTGCTTCATTTATTGGATCAGACACCACACATGATCAGTGCACCAATGTGTATTATTGAATTTAAAAAAAAGCAGAGTTGAGTCCTTCAAGCTTTTTAAAATGGTTTATGTTGTGTGATGCAACCATTCCAGCTTGCCTACCTTGAGATTAAAAAAATCAGGGGTTTCAAAGACTCCCCCAGTAGGATCTTTTAGGCCTAAGCATAGCAGATTAAGCTTTTGGAACCTAGTGATTATGAACTGGCATTTGCTTTTGAGTTTAAGCAGACAGAATATATCCTTAGCAATATCAACGATGCTTATCTCAATCCACATAAAGTCATTCGGGTTAAAATAAAAGAAGAGGATATGAAATATTCCATGCCCATGCTAATGCATAGTAAGGTTCCATAAAAGAGTGCAGAACCATTCAACAGATTTCATGGAGTACAATCTGAACATTCCTTAAAGTGCAGAGGGTACTTTGGTAACCTGATGTAGGGTGGAATCACCTTTTTTTTATTAGAAGATCACCTCCCAACGCATGGTGGAGATCCAAGTAGATCTTGCTTTAATTTTAATTGACATATTAATGAATATATATATTCTTGGGATAGAGATTGCTGGAGATCATTTGATAGGGACAGTTAACTTGAGACAAGATAAGTTAAGAGATTATGGAGATATAAATAGGCTGGAGTATCACAAACCAATGTCATGCAACTAGGAAGCCAGGCTTATTACTTTGATAAAGGCAAGGAAACTTGATTCATGGTTTGGGAAGCGATGGCCGGACAGTTGGGCTGGGGAATCATAGAAGAAGGCTGGAGGAAGGGACCCTGGACTGCAGAAGAGGATAAATTGCTCATAGAATATGTCAGGCTGCATGGAGATGGAAGATGGAACTCTGTGGCAAGATTTGCAGGTACCATTAACCCACTCAAACACTGATAACTGTTGTTAGTTTCCCAACCCACTTATTCAACTATATTTTCACGTCATTCTGTAGAATTTATTGACTCATGCAGCACCATGCAGACACTAGGTTTTCTAGTGTATTCTCATATATTTTGGTCTTCTCTTATCTATGTGTTTGTTGGCTTAGGGCTAAAAAGGAACGGCAAAAGTTGCAGGCTGAGGTGGGTGAATTATTTGAGGCCAGACCTCAAGAGAGGGCAGATAACCCACCATGAAGAGAAAATCATTCTAGAGCTTCATGCCCGGTGGGGGAATAGGTGAGGCAATTGAGACATGTTTCAAGTTTCTGAAGTATGAAACAAATCTATAATGTGTTCTTTCTCTTTCTGAAGTCTATATTCTTGTCTGTACATAAAAGATGTAACTGAAGAATATGATGTCCCAGGTGGTCAACAATTGCACGGAGCTTGCCTGGGAGAACGGACAATGAGATCAAGAACTATTGGAGGACACACTTCAAGAAAAAGGGAAAATCTGCATCAGACTATGCTGAGAAGTCAAAAGTTCGACTCCTCAGACGAAAACAGCTTCAGCTGCAAAAGCAGCAGCTACAACAGCAGCAACAAAACCAAGTTGAAATGAAAAATATCATGTCACTACTTGATGAGAGTGAACATAGAGCTCAAGTAAGGCAGGAAATGGTTTCCATGTATTCCAACTCCTCTGAGGAGCAATGCTTACTCCCTTCCATGTTGGACAGTGATGCCTCCGCACCAGAGACCTTGAATGATGACATTCTGTGGGGAGGCCTGTGGAACTTGGATGATAACCATGGCAACATGTATGCTACATGTGCAACCAGCAAACCAAGTCTGCCAAATCTTCTCACCTCTTTCTACTGAAGAGTACCGAGTTAGTTTGCAAGTCTACAATTTCACAGTGGACGTTTCTCAATCTTCCTACAAACTGGTTAGAATATCAAGCCTATAGCCATAATGGCTTGTTCATATGAATAAGTGTTCTTTACATCAAAAGCTTAGTGTTGTATTGTATGAATTTAACTTCGGGTTTTGGCCTATTCAAACAATGCTAGTACCAAAGTCCTCTGAAATCACTAGCATGTATGCAAGTTCTACATTAGTTGTGCCTTGTAATTTTATATTGAATCACTTCCCACTGTAATAGGACCAGACCAAGACTATACCAAGAAAACATTCTGAACCATATTACTGTGTGTGATGAAGCTACCCATGGGCGAAGATCACCTACGCACCTCTAGACCAGGCCTAGAAAGATGATAGTTGGGCAACAAACTGGCCTGTAGCTTCCTGGAATTATGTTCTCATTTCTAAATAACCAAGTTCAGTGCTGAAACAAATAATGCCAAACAGGCTTGGACAAAACCTCTCAAGCAAAGTGTCGGTATGTCTTGGAGGAATTGGCCTATCACAGTAGATGATAAAAAAGGAAAAAGAAAAATGCCACGTTAGTTCAGCTAAGTAAGGATTTTTTTTTTTGGGGCTTCTTTCCTGTAATCCTAGGGGCAAAGGTATGAAACAAAGAAGGTTTAGATATATGACCTGGCCAAAATAGTTGAAGTAACATAAATCTGTTATGGTTTTTTGGGGACGAATAAATAATTCATTACCAAAGAGAGGATGAGGGGGGAAGGAAGGAAAATAAGCAAGCGAAGGTCAGAGCTAAGCCCAAACAACAGAAGCTCAAATTGGAAAAAAGCCTTACATAAGTTTGAACAAAGAACATAACTAAAAAGCAAGACAAGAGGCAAGCCTATTCTTTCTTTTAGCTTTTATTCTTCCTCTTTCTAAGGGACTTGAGGTCAACAATGAAATCTCCATCATCTTGGTAGCAATCTTTAGGGATATGGTTGCTTTTCCTGCAACCAACACAATCACGGTCAGACAAAGGGGAAGGGAAATTCAATATTGGGCACCACTGTCAAAGCATCATCATTGCATGACAAAGAGTGGCCCACTTTAGGCTGCCCACAACAGGTGAAGGAGAACCAGCTGGCAATGCTCTTGAGGTAGCTGTAAATCCCCAAAATGGGAGGACAAACTGGAGAGGCGAGAGAGAGGGGAACGATAAATGGGAGAGAGGGTGGATGAAGACAAATCCGAGAAGGGGGGGGGGAACTGAGGAGACAAGGAGAGAGAAGAGAGGAGAGAAGGGCAGACAAAGAGGAAGGGTTGGAAAGACTAGGTTGAGAGGGTGGGGAGATGATGGGTTGGGCTAAGGCGAATGAAGGGGAAGTGTTGGGGGTGGATAGGAAAGAAGGGCGGCCCAAAAAAGAAGGGCCAAGGGATGGATTTAGAGGAAGGGTAAATTCAGGTCTTTAGAAACTATTACAATGTAATATGGTACCAGATCTCAAAGTATGGTAATTCATGTCCTTAGAAACTATTACAATGTAATACATTGCTGCTTTCAGCTTTATGAAGAAAATTGAATTTGCTTGTAACATATATCTGGTAAACTTAGCTTCTTCTATGCTGTATAAAAGGATGGACTACTATTCCATTGGTTATATTTTACAATTAGCTGATCTGTAATAATTTACATAATCTTAGGAATTAAAAAGAATAATTGGGTTTCTATTTAACAGATAGATTTACACCCGAGATCATTCCAAACTGTCTGGCCTGTGATATGATGTAGAGTTCTACAAGGAACAGGCGAGTACGTTAGCATGTATCATAGGGCCATGGAACATTATTATATCGGGCATTACTGGTGCTTGTAACTAGTGGCTTCGAAAGGCAGTTAAGGTCTCTGGGTCTCTTATGTGTGAGGCCAAGATGGTTCACATCTCCGGGCATTCTTGCATGTTGGGAGCATAAGACATACCTAATCTGTTGCGAGTACTATACCAGTTGAGACTTAGAGCTGGTTGCTAGGTTTTCATTTCTAATAAATGGATCACACATTATCGTGGACTATGTGGTTTTCTTTTATTAACTGCTTGCATGATTGTTTGTTATAATGGTTGTACTGATGCATGTAAAGATATGATGTGTTACATTGCATTGCAAGTTCCCCTCACTAAGCTCGGTAGTGTGCTGGTGTAGCATACTAGTCAATGCCTTAAACCTATGTAGGTGGGGTGTGACAGTATTGAAGGAGCTCTGTTAGGGTCAAACTCAATTTGGTGTATGGAAATGCTGGAAATAAAGTTTTAGATCTCGAAATGAATGAATATGTTCTCGCTCGTGTTTTTAGCTATGGTTGACTACTAGAAGATTCATAAATGATATATAACCCCCAAAGGGTCTAAAAGTTGAAAGTTGCACATGCCACTGAAAATTTAATTTTTGTTCCTCGATTTGGTTTTGACTTTTAATACCAAATTAGAATCATGGAGAGTAGCTTTGGAATCAAAAGGCTTTAAACTTAGTAGATCGAAAACAGAATATCTAATTTGTAACTTCATTCATGATCGGGCAGATGATGAGGTGGTGATACTTGACGATAAAGAGATTCCTCAGAGTGATTGTTTTAGGTACCTAGGTTCAATTATAAGCAAAAGAGGTGATTTAGAGGATGAGATTTCGCAAAGAATTAAAATAGGGTGGATGAAGTGGAGAGGTGCGTCCGGGGTCTTATGTGATCCATGATTCCATTAAAGCTTAAAGGAAAATTTTATAGGACCGTTGTTCAACCAGCTACGATGTACAGTGCAGAGTGTTGGGCTGTTAAAAAGAATCATATAGATAAACTCAGTGTAGCAGAAATGAGGATGCTAAGATGGATGAGTGGCAAGACTAGGATGGATAAGATAAGAAATGATCATATTAGAGTTGGTCTGGGAGTTGCTCCCATAAGTGATAAGCTTCGAGAAAGTCGTTTGAGGTGGCACAGCCACGTTCAACGGAGACCTATAAATGCCCATGTACGGAAAAGTGACATAATCCATATTGAAGGAACTACAAGAGCTAGGGGTAGACCTAAGATAACCTTAGGAGAAGTGGTGAGAAAGGATATGTATACTTACGCCTTGTATCTAGTATGGCCTCGAAAAGAACTGATTGGAGGGCAAGAATCCATGTAGCCAACCCCATTTAGTTGGGACAAGGCTTATTGTTGTTGTTGTTGTTGTTGATTTGGTTTTGACTTTTAACCCTTCACAATTTGATTCTTTTTTTTCTTTCTTTTAATGGATTCAAATAAAGAGGTCAAAACTGGTCAAGACCAGCCAAAACATTGCATTTTCTGAACTCACATGCCAACTTGTCTAGGTCACCTGCACAACCATTCAACCAAGGTATCTAAGTTGGAATTGCAGGTGTCGACCTAGATGTAGTTCAATAGAACTAAATCACCAAAGTGCACAATTTAATTTTAGAGGATCAGAATTGACAACATTTTTCTTCTCTCAGTAGAATAGTTAAGAATTTGTCATCATCATCATCATCATCATCATCACCAATCCTTATCCCAACTAAGTCAGCTACACGGATTATTGCTTCCAATCAGCTCTGTTTGAGGCCATACTAGATACAAAGCCTAAGCTATGCATATCCTTTCTCACCATTTCTCTTAAAATTATCCTAGGTCTGCCCCTAGCTCTTCTAATTCCTTCAGATACTTAAGAATTTATGCCAAATATAAATGCAAAGTGTCTAAATCTATTATAGGAAGTATAAAATCACTTCTCTCTGACAGCCAAGTGAATGTGAAACATCAAGTAACAAGATGCTGATATTGCTTTAATAATCCATTTTTCCCCAAATGAAGAATGAAGAAATTTTCTAAGAGAAGATGCATCATGCATTTCATGATAAAGTCCAAAACAAATGTTACTTCATAGCAAAAGAATCAAAGATATTTCCATTCTTTATTTTCGTTCATTTTATTAATTAGAATTATAGGTATGGACCATTGTTTTCTTGGCCCCTTTCCCCCTTAAAAGACCCTCAAACAAATATTCTTTGGCCAACAAATATCAAGAATACAAATGCTTCAGGGTTCACCTTTAAAGAACAACAATTGGTGGGAGGGTGTTACAGCTAGATGTAGAAAGAATAATTTTAGCCAGTCAAACAGATGACAGGGAACATTAAACGCTCTGTTGCAGCTTAACACTTAAAAGATGGGTGAACTTTAATAAGCAAATGTATGAATGAAGCAGGATTACTTAACTCACCCTAGAACCTCCCTAATAAGGTAGTGGCCTCATCTTGCAACACTTTCCATGCTGCATTTACATGGCTCTCTTCTGTCAGTGGAGTTCCCACCACTAAACGTAGAGTGTATTTCCCTGATAGGACCTGTTTTTTTTTTTTTTTTGAAAGAAAAAAGATAGACCCATTTAACCACACATTATACAAATGTGAATGCAGAAGAATCAAGTTCATGTGGCAGAAATGGGCTAACCGTGTGTGATATGAATAATTTTCCAGTTGAGTTTACAGCCTCCAGTAAGCCACGGTTCAGTTTATTGCAGTGATCTTGATCATCTTGTTGGGGACAAAGGCGAAAACAAACAAGAGAAAAAACCCGAGGCACGAGAATCTGCATAAATCAAAAAGTAATGAAGAAGCCAGGAAAATTATTACAAAATATAGTAAATTTCTTTCATGAGAACAGAAAAATGAAGTTCAGAGTACCCCCACCCCCACTTTTACTTGCATTAATTACATAATTTTTTTCATTAGTGAAAAACGGAATAAGATGCAAATTTACTATTAGCTGAAAATCGTATCCTCTTACAAGACCATATTTTGTTTCTATCTTCCCCCCAAAGAGAGATGGAAATGATCTTCTCCCACAAGAACATTATTTTTGTTTTTGGCTATCATACAGCTGTGACAGCCTTCATTATCTCAAACTCTAACTGTTAGCTAAAGTTCTCTTCCAAGTTCTAAAGTCCCTCAAGGTGTAGTGAGAGGCTCATTTGGTGCTAGAGGAGTACTATGTGCCCGCAGCATTGACTCAGGAAAATACTTAGACAACGACATTATTCTCCTTATATTTAAATTTTTAGGCAAAGGAACCCTGTCACTAATTTCCAGCACCAAGAACAGCCACAACTAGAGATGCATACATTTTTTTGTAACAAAGGCGCTTTTTATATATAGGGAAATTGGGGTTGGGATAATTACATATGCCGCCGGTAAAGATTGAACCCACAATCTCTCCACTGAGAGGTGAGTTCTCAACCACTGCACTATCCTTCCATTGGCTAGAGATGCATACATGTTAGACAAAACCAGTAGTAACCAATAGTAAACTCAAGGTTTGAGAGATGCAAGTGACTGAAATCCACATGAGAACAGGTGAATCATCAATAAGGGAAACAAAATGGCTACATCAACATCTGAGATACAATTTATAAATTATGACCTATCAACTGGAGCCGAAAGTCAGACATACCCTTAAGAAAACACACTAACAATCTAATAAATACAAAAAAGGGGAAAAGATTGGAGATTTACTTACCTCGAATCTTTTATCCAAGGCAACAAGGTGTTCGAAATGCTTAGCCAATTCAATATGGTTTCTTATGTAATGCTGTAGATTCTCCAAGCCATATAATCGCAAAACCATCCATAGCTTCAATGACCTTACAATGAAACTCCAGGTTAGATATGGAAATAAGTAACAGATCTTTGGACCTATAATTGATACATATGACACCGTGATAAGATATCATACGATTTAAAAGAATGAAACAATTGATAAGTAACAATCACTAATAAAAAACGATTTTACTTATGGAAGCATGCTACAATTTTACATATGGAAGCATGTTACTGTCTAGCTTGTAAAATAATACAAAGTTGCGGAGAGAGGTTATTCGGCATGACAGCTTTATGAATTAATTTTTACCTAAGATTTCTTCAACACTTTGGAATCTTTCACGTAACTAATCAATGATTCTATAAAAAATTGGACATTCATCTTAGCAATTTTTTTCACATTATCATTATTGTATTCGTTGCTATTGTAGTTGCTGTTTTTGTCATTAAATGTTGTTATGATATTATTTGTTTTTTAGACCGGCAAAGTTATTTGTTTGTTTGTCTTTTCCCCCTTCTGTTGTTGTTGCTTTTGTTATCAATTAAAAGGCTTCTGGCAAGGTTATTCTTCCCGTTGGCTACATGGGTATTCTCAATATAGGCCATGAGCCAAATTTGGCACATGTCAACCATATGGCCATGTATACCTCTGCTCCCTTTATTTCTTTAATGGTCAAGTCTCTAATTATTGTTGTTGTTGATAATAACAACAACAAGAAGAGAAACAGACCTGTCAAGCAATTGTAGAGACATCCTTCAAAACTTTCAGCATGTAGTGAAGTCAGATTGCACTGAGCTGACACATGAACCAGGGGATAATGTGGGCAACATGTTCACAAAGTTTGAATGCCAACTGCATTGCCATGTGACAGTGCAAGGAGACTGCCCATTTATTTTTAAGTGGAAAATAAGACATGGTTGCATGCTCCTACACCCACAGGTCCCAAACACGAGTGCACAAAAAAACAACCCCCTAGATCAGAAGGGGAAGCGAAAGTATGGTAGCTACTTGCTTGTTACATTCAGCTCTTCAGTTGAAACTTCAGTTCAGTATTACTTCATTCGGACTAGAACAAGTCTATTCAGCAGATTATTTATCCTGCATCAATAATTGATGCCCCTGCATGCAACTCTAATTGAGTCATTGGTCCCTGTAATAGTGCAAGCACTAAACAACTAGACAGTGACCTCTTACCTTACAACCATTTGATTGTCAACATACATATAAAAATACAATCAAAAGGGCACCACATATGCACAAACACTAATAGCACCATCGTCTAGATCTTAGCACTCATTAGGACATGACTATTGGATCAAATTCTATATTTTCACTTGTTTTGACTAGGATGGATGCACCAACTGGGGATCATGGTCTATAAATTCCACTTGAATAGTGATTGATCAATTATTATAATTCTATGCAAAATGATCATTGCAAAGTGTCTCCAGTAATTCAGGTTATTTTATTTCTACATGTTTTAAGTCATATGTACATAATTACAAAAAACTATGTTTCTAATGCCACCATAGATTATGGTCCAAAAAGAGTAAACTCATAATAAAAAATTAGATGAGAGGACCTCCAAGAGAATTATGAATATCTCAAGTGCCATATCAAAGAACACAACACACCTGAACCGACGTCCCAAAGGAATTTGCCAATCTTTGTAATCCACAACCATGTTTCCTTCTGAAGCCTGGAAATAAATTTCACTAACAGATAAGTTGAGTTTCCAGGTATTAAACTTCTTCCATAAAAACACATACTTCAGATTAAAGAAAAATACAAGAACCAGTACCCAAAAGAAAAACAAATTACAAGATGAGGGACATCATGTCATGTTTCAGTCATGAAAATAAGCCCATTAGATGCATCAGTGAAAAGTGGGGCTATGGTACAATAAAATGCGGTAGAAAGGACACCAGGAACCAAAAAAGAGTTGGCTGAGATCCTGAACAGAAGTGCTGATGTGCAAAAACATAGCCATTAATGACTTAACATGTCACCTAAGTGAGCCTTGGTCACCTTGCATCTAGACAACTCCTCAATGCCGGGAGCCTGACAACTATCAGTTAAAAGCAGTTATGGTCTTAATAAGGTAGCATTTCAGTGACCTCCCTAAAGCAGCTGTGATAACTAACAATCAAGGTTTACAACAATTTCAATTAAGCTTGTGCCCCCCCCCCCCCCCAACCCAAAAGAAAATTTGTTTCCGCCACAAATATGAATGGTTTGTTCATTGAGTTCTTGAATGAAGCATAGCAGTGCTCATAGTTTGTTATGCTTATGACCAGTATGATTGACATTTCATAGCTTACAACACAGGCAAATTAATATCCATTTGCACCCATTAAAAGTGGACATAAAACATCAAAACAACCTTACAAGAACAAGTCTTCATAAAGCATTTTCTGAAAAAGATTTTCCTCCACAAAGGTCAAGAATAATAAAACTTTGGTGAAAAAGTAAAAGGAAATTGCCTTATTTTTCAGATATTCTGGATTTGTGGAAAGCGACTGAATCAAATAGTTACGATCCTGTTGATCAGAAAAAAGCATAAGAATGTTAACTTTCCACGTGTATCTAGAACACAACACAAAATAAACAAATTTTAGGTCGGTAATTGTTAATATGTTAGACAATGAAAATGAAAGAAAGAACCAAGGGTCAAGAATGTCATCTTTTGCCAAATGATCTCTGATAGATTTGAGTGTTTCAGCCAAAGATTTGTTTAATGCCACACAAAATATTTGAATTTTTTTGAGTTCAGTAAATGAAGGCTATTTTTGGACCCAAAATTTATTTTGTTCTTACCTAAATTGACTAGGGTGAATGAGATAAAACTTTTCCCTACTTCAACTTAAAAAGAATCAGAAGATGAGAGGAAAATGAAGAACACAACAGCAGGGTGATATTAACGGTGAGGCACTCCAACCTGCACCAGTATCTTTAAAAAATTCCTTTTCAGCTAATAGATGATTGGAAGCAAAAACAAGGGCTCAAGGAGTAGATTACCATATAGATGGATCATGCTTGTGACCCACCCTTACCCCCTTGATGCAGCCTTGCTCAAATAGGACTCTAGATTCAAGGACCTCCAGGGCTAACCTGAATACTAGGTCCAAAACCCTAACCAATTGGAGATTGATAAATTCCTTGATACGGGGTAGATTTGAGATGGGATGAAAACTTAGGGGAATGGGATAAAACTTGAAAGGAATTTATATTTTATTCCTTAGAATCACCTCTTCAAGTTTCAATGAATTTGGATGGTTGGGATTGGGGTGTATAGAGTTTCTTAACTTTGGAAGGAAAATAGGGTGACAATAACATGGATGGGCATATCTGGGGTTTGGTGGGTCCGTTAAGGCTGAAATTAAGATGGAAGATCACTAGGGTTGGGGGGACAAGATCCCTAAAGTTGAGACAGATTTAATGGTTAGATTGGCCTAGATCTGACCTTGAATTTTGGGTCTCTAGAAAAGTCCAAAAATTCAACAAAATTCAAAGGGCAATTTTCATTTGGACACCCTAAGGTTTGATCCAAGTCATTTTATCCAAGAAAAGGGATATTTTGAATTTGCCCTCCATTGTGGTATCCAATAACCACCAAGGACACACCATTAATGACCAAACGGCTTCCGTTAGTTTAGTCATTTTTATGCCCACATGCCTTTTCGATTTCCTTTCTTTATTACCAAAGTAAATATTCCAAAGAAGGAAACTTCCCAAAGACATCTGAGTTCCACATCTCTTGTTCTCCTTTCTAAGTGAAATGCATAACCACGTTCATTTGCAGAAATCAACTTCGTAAGAACAACTCTAGACAAAGCCAGAAATGCAACATTTTTAGTGGAAATCATATGGTGAAATACATAAAGTATAAAATTTGCCACTCTTTATGCTTCTACACGCCTTGATTTCAAAGAAGCATTGCCCTTCACTAAATCTAAGGAGGGGCTATAATCCAGGTATCCTCCACAAAACTCACATAAACCTGATTAGTGCTTCTATTCTTCAAATTTGTAAAGTGGAAAGTTGGTCCAGTGGGTCTTTCATGGTGATGTCTCATTCGTTCCAGCTGAAAAATGCGAACTTCATTAGTGGCTTGGGAGTTTTCCCCATTGTTAGTTAGAAACCCATACTTAGAATCCACTACAAATTCTGCGCGGTGATTACTGAAAACCATGATCTCTTTGCTGGATTGTAATAACTCTCTCTATCTTTTCTCTCTGGCATTGGTTCATCAATCAGATTTGCAGAAACTCGGCAACTAGATAGAGGAACTGAGGCATATGCAATTCATCGCTTTACCATCCAGATTCAGAACTACAAAATTGCAATCACAAACCCCCCCTTGACCTCTTTGCTTCCCACCCCCCCTTGTTCTCCTTTGTATGTGTTTCTTTTGGCTTTCAGTAATTTAATTTTTTATTCATCCAAAAAAAAAAAAAAAAAAATTTTGGGTCCACGGAATAGGCCCATGACCACACAAACTAATGAGGACATCAGTGAGTAGTTCCGAGTTTACCGGTGACGCCAACGTAGAAATCATCCCACGACAGCATCTATGTGGATCGATGATGAGTTCGGAGGTTATCAAGTTGCTAGGATCCTATGGTTCAATGAGAAACACTGCTCATAGGCAGTTTGTCATGTTATTTTCCTTAGTTTTAGTGGGTTGGGTAGTAGTTTACTATTAAAATATTTTAATTTCATGTTTGAGTCTTTATGGGCTAGGCCTAGAGTCTATTTTGGCCCAATTTTGAGTTATTTTGAGTTTGGATTATATTTACAACTTAAGTTGGGGTTATTTTAGGTATTAAACATGTAGGGTTGTGAGGAATCAATTTTTTTATTTAAACCTTGTATCAAATTCGTTTTTGGCAATCAATCAATGAAAAAAAGAATTACAAAAGAAGCTCACGCTGCTCTCTCTCTCTCTCTGGCGGTACTAGTTCTTCCCCTTCTCTCCAGGTAAGCTTTCTCTCCTCCTTTCACCCTTGTTTCCCACTAGAAAACTTCCCCTTGCTCTCCTCTACAAAGATCTACTCTTTTTTTCTCAAAAAAGACCTAGTTTCTTTCCTGGAAATCTTCTTCTTCTTCCCCAAACCCCACGATTCTGTTTTTCTGGCAAAATAAAAAAACCTTCTTTTCTTTTCTGCCTTCTTTGTTAGTCTAGTTGTCTTTTGTTAGTCTCCTTTCCTTTCCCTTCTCTTTATTTATTTTCTTTCTCTCCCTCTCTCTTATCACCTACTCTCTTTCCTAGGATACGCCATTACTTCAAAATATTATTTTCTCCTTTCCTAGGATTCCCCACTACTTCAAAATATTTTTTCTTTCTCTTATTTCTGTTTCCAAGATGCTTTCTAACCCCTGTTTTGCAGCCAAGATTAGCAGGTAACATTTTCTCTCCCAAAATATTTCTCAATTCTTTGACGGTAGTTTTGTTTAAAACAAAAACTTCCCAAGACTCCTTTTACATTGTTAGTTGTTGAATTCCTTGTTAGAAATCTGCTATTGACTAGGACAGCTCTATTTTTCTTTAAGTTTCTTAATACCCTCGCATTCAATTTAGTGTTATGGTGCCAATATCCCCATCCCCTTGTTTCCCTATTGATTCTTGTTTAGTTGTGCTTACCAGTAAGACTTATTGTGTTTATTTCTCTATTTTAGCTGTCTTACATGCATGATTAATCAGATTTCAAGTGCTGCAAATTCCTTTCTTTACTATCTGTCAAGAATAGGTGTTTAATTCTAAGAGTCTAGTAGCCCACTTTGTAGGTCCCCTAGTTTCTAGGGTTTCTCCTACATCACAAACATATTAAACAAAAGCCCAACACCCTTATCTATCAAAACCTCAAAAATGCGTAATTCATAAGAAAAGATTATTTTGCCCTTATAAATAAAGTTAGGCAGAATTTGCTTTAATTAAACAATTTGTACTTAGCCTAAGACTAAACTTTTGGGTCCACAGAATAGGTCCATGACCACACAAACATATTAAACAAAATCCCAACATCCATATCTATCAAAACCTAAAACGTTACCCTGTTATTCTAAATTCAGAACTAGTGCCAGCTTTGAAGAATCCATCAAAGCCTTGAAGATGAAAACTAAAATAACATTATCCTTCAACTTATGAAGCTTTTGCATACAGTTTTACATGTAAGCATGGGAGATAATAATTATTTGACTACATGCAAATACAAGGCTTCTGCATAAGTTTTGCAAACAAAAGGGGAACAGTAAAGATAATTTGATTAGATGAAAACACAGCATCAGCATACCTTTACCCAGAGCAAAGAACAATCAAAATTAGTAAGAAACCATTTATGTGCATTCATATTAAATGAGTTTGCTTCTTCAACACCATCCAAATAGTGTCGGTATTCTGGACACACACAAGCACTTCCTGCATATGCCGCATCGACATGGAACCACATCTCATTTTCCTATAAAAAATTCAGAAATCAGTAAGTTATATTAAGAAATAATAAAAAACAATTATCATGAATGAGCTAAATATAAAGGGAATAGCGAATGGCTCATCAAAGATTTATATTGTTCTGCATAGAATGTATGGAAGGAACAAACTTAAAAATTTCAACATCCAGCGAAAACTTCAAAGCAAATGCATCTCTCCTACAAGTTTTCTTATTCCCCTCTTAAGAGAAGTGTAGTTTTGGCTTATGATTGCACACAGTAACTAAAAGAGATCGTGTTCCTGCAGTTCTTATAGTGTCTGCTAGAGACCCACAGGGCACTCTATTTTAGTGCCACATGGCCCACAACTTTATTTATAACTTTCTGTTGAAATGAGTGCAACTTGTACTAGAAACTTTTTTTTGGGCAAATACTTATATTAGAACTATTTTCCTATAAAGCAATAAGTGAGGTTTATCGCTTTCTCACATAGTCACAAGCATAGCATAAGAACTCATGAGCGGGGAGACGCGAGATATGGCGAGACTCGCGGAACTCGTTTGGCTGCGAGCGGATGGACGCCGGGGAACCGCTCGAGATCTCCCAACCGCCTTCTCGCCTTCCGCCCGCCTCTCGCCTTCTCCCTTCTCGCCCGGTCTCGCGATTCTCTTTTTCTTTTTTTGTGGATTTTGCTGTTTCCCTTGCCTCTCTTCCTCTCCGGTCTCTTCTCTCTTGCTTTTTTGTTTTGCTTATATGACTTCTTGGTTGTATTTATTTTATTCTTGTTGAGATTGTGACTCATTGGATGGTTTTATACTTTGTTAGTTGATGCATTTGATATCTTGCTTTTCATTATATGCCTTAAGGTTCTATATTACTGTTGTATAACATTGCATTCCCTAATCCTACTCATTTCGGTTTCACACTTGGGTAGCTTAGAAATCATCCATGGGTTGTTTCTAACAAATCCGGCCACCACGTGTTTAAGGCCTTAAATAGCTAATCCGTTTCAACCCAATTGGCCCTCCCCCGGGGGCCACCGGTTGCGCCAAAGTTGTATATCTCCCGGATCTCACCGGTGGTCAGTCTCTCTTTCGGTGGCGGGTCTCTCTCGGGGCGGATCTTCACCTGCTCTGAGATCTTGCAAGATATTTTGCATTTTTGGTTTTGTGTAACAAGATGCCAGGTGAGTCAAAATAGAACAACTTAGCCGAGTTGAAATCTTAACCCCGGAACTTGCTTTGACTGAGATATCGACCCAACTCAAACTGACACCTTATATACTATGTACCAAACTCAATTGAGTCAAGATATCCTGACTTGATCTTGCTGACATAGAGGAGCTTTGCCCAGGTTCTTCAAAGTTTGCTGCTAGCTCAAATCTTCCATTTCTGTCAGATCCTTCACCAAATCCCAGGTAGAAGTCTCTTTTTCTTTTCTTTCATGAGTTAAGGGCTTTTGCCTGAGTGTATTATTTGTACAATAGGCCATTTGAGGTTTTCACCTCAGCGTGGCTATTTCCATCAAGGGATCCAGAATGAAACCCTGATTTACACTACGGTTTTCTTAAATCTGAGATCAACTGCATGTTCAAAAGGCCTAAAATAGGTTTGGCAGCAAGTTACAGTCCCAAGTGACACCTAATATCCCTTTTGACAGAGGCTTGCGATTCAAAAAAAGAAAAATCCCACATCTTGTTGAGATCTTGGCTCAACTCATTACTTTGAAAGGGCAATGATGTCCTGAAGTTAAAGATCTTGAGCCATGCTCACATGCTGTCACATTTCAGCAGCATGAATAAGAATAAACAACAGATGCAATCAACAATTGCTTCCCTTGTGTTCAAGAACCTAGTGAAAGAAGAACCATAATCATTCTAACTTCCCCATAAGTACTCACAACAAAAAGAATGGAAACCATAGCGTACCAAGCCAGACTTGCTTTTACATTTCAACAATCAACAGAGAGAAAGAGAAAACATTAAAAGAAAAGAGTGGTGCAAGGAAGGAAATATTTTTTTCAAGTGCTCAATGGAGAACTAGCTCCAAATGGAAAGGAACTAACCATCCGAAACAAGGACCAATGATAACATAATTGTACAGTGGAATAAAAAGTCATCATTTTTATTGCTTAAATGACCTCAAGCTTTTACTGAAAAAGAGGAGCTGACTATAGGAAAGCAGAACAAGAGGAGGTAAATGAGTAAAGCAGAAGATCTGAAGACTATTGAATTATAGTCATTCATGATAAAAACTAAATTTTTGAAAAACAGAGATTTAAAGAGTTGTAAGATGTATAAAGAAGTGTGCGATTCCGAACTAAAATGATTTATAACCTATGAAACAGAGCAGTTCATTTAGAATCTCCTTCGACATAGAGTTCAATAGAAAACACATTCAGGAAGTATTATGAACTGTTAGAAATAGCTTCTCGTATCTACTGCAACAATGCACTGGCCAAATACTTGCGGCTTCATTTTATTTCATGTTAAAGTATACTGACTGAGGGTTGGACAACTGTGAAGGGAATCTTTTTTTTCTTCATCTTGTTTATATATATATATATATATATATATATATATATTTGAGTCTGTGACTGCTCATTAGACATTCAACTTTCTGCTCCACTCGGTAGGGTTTTCTGCTTCTCCATACAGTTCACTTTATAGATTGTTGCAGATCTGAAAACTGTTACATGGAGTCAGAACTGTGAACAGTCAAGAACTTTAATTGATCCATATTTCTGTTTTGAGAGTTTACCTAAGGCCCTCATGACTGTGGTTATGCTGTTTTGGTTGTAAATATCCCTTCATTGGTGGAGCGTGAAAGTGGGTTTTCCCCCCCCCCCCCCACCCCCAAAAAAAAAACCCTTTATCTCTCATCTGTTTTGCATTTTTATTGTCCACAAGATTTCCCATCCCTCTTTTACATATTTCTCTTCTTTCCCCTTGACTGTTTAGACCTCAGTTTTCGCCATTTTATTTTGTTTGGACGCATGTGGCTGACACAATAAGTTGGGAAAAAGGCTGTCTTGTTGTTGTTGAATTTCTATGGACAAGGCTCATTCATTGCTCCCAGGTTTGTTTTCACCAGAAAAGTATATAGATGTATCTTGATAGTTTATTAATTCTAGGAATTCTTAAGAGTCTGGGTGTCTCTGTCTGTCTAATATATCTTACAATCCAGCTGTTGGATTGTCTTAATTGAGCCATTACACCACAATATTGTCCTCAACTCAATTTGTCTTGTTACCTCATCAAAATCTTGGAAATGCGCTATACAGGTTTTCTCCTATTGCTGGTCAGCATTCTCTATTGTAGTTTTGATTTCTAGCAGGCTGGTTCATTCTACCTACTGCTGATCATCTCTCATGACTAATATCTTGTGGACTGAGGTCTAGTGGCTAGTGATAATTCCTATGATTCAGAACACTGTGTGGGCTTAAATCGGCATAGTATATCATCACTGCTTTCTGCTTATACTGTTACAATGGGTGACTCAAAATTTTGTGGGGAAACTGTGAGTGTCCACAATTATATTTTACCAAATTAAGTGGCGCTTCAAACTATCTATGGTTGGGCCACCCACTTTTGGAGCTCAAATCCGATGTCAGGTGACCCCCAGTACTCTGAATCATTTGCTGCCCCCCCCCCCCCCAAAAAAAAAAAAAAAACCATGCCCTCTTTTCAAGTTAATCATTGCGATACTGCTAGCTTCCCTCCTTTTTCCAAGAAGCAACCCTATATTGCCTATTCCTTTCCCTGCCCTTGGAAGATTTAGCCACATAGCTTCGATAGCAGAGGTCATGCACCCTGTCATGAGATTATGGACCTGGATAGAGTGCTCTCATATTGGTTGGCTTTGGTTGTCTTGTGTATTATTTTTGTTAGGGAGTCTTCCCCAGATCTTCTCATCTTCTTTCTTTTTCCGTCTTTGGTGATGATTTTTTTTTAAGGTATCAGTGTCCAGATCAAGTACCACTGGAACATAATTCCATCCAGCTTGTTGTATTATATTCAAGGAATATATTAGTTACCTCTATAATCAAATAAGAGTATAAGGAGTCCATGTTTATGCTTTACTGATTTTCACATGAAATTTTCTAAATATATCACTTAGGTCAGTCACCTTAGCAATTTTCCCCAATGCTGGAAGAGGATCCACAGCTGTTGAAGAAGTAGTACCAATCTGAAAATAACCAAGCAAGATTACATTAAAAAGAATTTGTTAATATGGAAGTAGCAACCAAAATACTCATAAGTAGGATCTTGTATGGGTTAAAACAGTAATGCCATATCTGGGATTTGTTTGGACTGCATACTGCCAAAATCCAAACAGTAGCCCCCCCCCCCCCCCCCCCCCCCCCCCCTTTTTTTTTTTTTTTCTTTTCCTTTTCTTTTCTCTCATTTAATTTTAATCCCTTAAAAAAATTCCCCCCCCACCTTTCCCACAAAACCAACCACCAAATTTCCTACAATCCAACTTATATCCCGCAAAACCCCCCCCCCCTTTTTTTTATTGATAGATGTTGGATTCTATTAGGAGTCTAATAAGAGTTTGTATAGGAATTAAATTAGAGTTTGCATTCATGTAAACTTCTATTCCTTGTAATAGTCTACTTTCCACTTTATTATAAATAAAGGGCTTGAGATCATGGATCAATAAGCCATTCTACCAAACATTGTATTTCAACATGGCATCAGAGCCTAAATTCGATTTGGGAAGCGACCTACCTTCTTCTTCTTCTGATTTTTTCAAACCCATCGCCAATCTTCAGTTCTAGGCAGTTTTTCAGTACCATCTTGGTCGCCAACTGAAACGAAAAAAAAAAAAAAAAAAAGAAAGAAGAAGACGATTCTTTCCGTCTCGATTCAATGAATAAGAACAGAAACGAGGAAAGAAGAGAAGAGAGAAAAATCAGCAACTTCGCTGCTTCGCACAACTTCGGCTTCAGCTCCTGCAATTTTTTCTGTCGATTCTTCATCTAAAGCCTCATTCGCTTGGTTAGTCATCTAAACCTTCGATTGGGGTTCGCAATTAAGGTTCTTCGATGGGCTGTTCTCCTTGCTTTGTGAAGCCATACGGATCTGTTATGGTTTGAATTTGATTTTTGAATTCAAGTTTTTGAATTCAATTTTTGAATTTAAGTTTTGAATTCAAGTTTTTGAATTTAAGTTTTGAATTCAAGTTTTTGAATTCAATTTTTGAATTTAAGTTTTGAATTCAAGTTTTTGAATTCAATTTTTGAATTTAAGTTTTGAATTTAAGTTTTGAGTTATTTTGGTAAATTTGCTTTCGGGGACTTATATGTAAATTTGTATAAGTTCGAGATTTATTTGCAAATTCCGTTTTTTCAAGGACATATTTGTCATTCTGTAGAAAAAAAAAAAGAAAGAGGTAGATCTGTTTGGGTTGTTTGCTATTGCATTCCGACATTTGTTACTTTGAAAGGGTGAAGACCAAGAACTCAGATAATTTTGTCAACATGACAACTATTGATGATACTACTGCTCCCACTGGATCCGAATATTTTTCCACTTTTCATTCTCTTTCGGAAAGATTTGACGGCACAAATTACTTGATCTGGTCTCGATTGCTTACCGACTATTCTGGAAGAGGACTAGTTGGATACATTACGGCACTACTATCAAACCCACTACCGCAGTGTTTTACAGGATAAATGGATATCAAACGACTCTCTTATTATGTCATTCCTTTTGAATTCCATGCATCCAAATATTGCCCGGGTTACCTATTATTTGATACCGCAGCCCAAATCGAAGGCTAGTGCTACTTCGAAACATAGGGACAGTTGGGGAATGATGCACGGAGTTTATGAGCTACGAAAGAAGCTTCATGAGACTACCCAAAAGGAACTAACGGGCCCACTATTATGCTGAGTTGCGATCTCTTTGGCAAGAGTTGGATCATTATGGGGATTATCACCCCACTAATCCGGATGATGTGGTGACATATAAGAAGTACATTGATAAGATTCGAGTATATGACTTCTTGGCAGGTTTGAACGTGGAGTACGATCAGATCAGAGTGCAAGTCTTAAGTCATTCTCCCTTTCCTACACTAGAACAGTCTTATGCTCTTGTTCAGTGTGAGGAAAGTCGTCGATTAGTCATGCTTCATACTCCTATATGGAGAAATCAGCTTTACGATCATCTGCTCGCACTAAATCCGATCCGGCTAAGGAGATTATTAAGTGTGAGCACCGTCACAAACCATATCATACCAAGGAAAATTGTTGGAAATTGCATGGGAAGCCCTGCTGATTTTGAGCAAAACGAGCACAAAGACAGGGGAAAACAAAAGGCTATTCTTTCTAAGACGGTTTCCACCACACCCTCTGCAGACGTTGGTTTTTCGCGGGAGGAGTTCGCTACTCTGCGACGTATTATGCGGTCTTCTCTCGCCGGTACAGCCTCGACCATCGCTTCCTCTACTACCCCTACCAACTCCTACCTAGCTACTTCAGGATCTGGGGAAGGAGATTGGTCGTGGTAAATGGACTTTATTTGCTCGAGCCGATTGGAGGATCTACTTCTGCTTTGACTACACCTTCTAATCCGATCCATTCGGTAATATCAGACCTTCATTAGTGGCACCGTAGGCTTGGTCAACCCCCTTTCAAATTTTGTCATTTTCTCTAGATTTGTTTTCCGATACTTTTATCTTACCATTACAATTTCTTCCTTTCCAAGTTTCCCCATTGGAATTTCCTTTGTTATAATCTTCCCACGTGTACGCTACCGTGAGGGGGAGATTGAAGATGTCTACAATTCAAAGCCTTTCATGTAGACTTCCTTATGCAGAATTTGATCTTTGTTACCTTTGAAAGTTTGTCCCTTACCTTCGCAATCTTCTACTCCTTTGAAAGTTTGTCCCTTACCTTCGCAATCTTCCACTTTGGAGATCTAACATTGCTATAGTCTATCTTTTTGACGGCGAACTTGATCTCTCGTTAACCCTAGAGAATTGCCCCTTAACTTGACATCTTCCCTTCGAGATCTAACCTTGCAAAAGACTTGTCGTTTGACCTTTGTAGAACTTGATCTCTATTACCTTTGGAGATTGTCACTTATCTTGACAAATTTTCCCCTACCTTTGGAGATTGCCCCTTGGCAAACTTTCCCTTTAAAGGATCTAACATTGCTACAAATCAAAACTTTCACTTTGGCTATTTTTCCCTAGCTATTGTTACCCCAAAAATATATTTTCCCTCGGTTTGTGCGAAATTTAGTCTTCTCAACATTTGAAGATTCTACTTCTTTACTTGGGCGTTCTTCCTTGGAGACATAAAGTTGCAGTAAAGATGAGGACAAATCAAATGGAAGTCCATAAGGCGGACGTAATCTATAAGTTTGAAGATCAAATTGCTGATGTTTACCTGACAGATGTTTTATACTTTTTGGTCAAGTTGGACATGTGTGATATCCATGCCTCAACTTGAGGGGGAGTGTTGGATTCTATTAGGAGTCTAATAAGAGTTTGTATAGGAATTAAATTAGAGTTTGCATTCATGTAAACTTCTATTCCTTGTAATAGTCTACTTTCCACTTTATTATAAATAAAGGGCTTGAGATCATGGATCAATAAGCCATTCCAACCATTGGTAAAAAAAGAGGGGGAAGGGGGGGGAAAAAAAAAAAGGAGGGGGGGGGGGGTTGAAAAAAAAAACCCGGGGGGGCCCCCCCCCCCTTCTAGAGAATAACACCCCCCCCCCGGGTGGGGGCATGATTGTTGAAATATTGTATTGATACATGCCTTGTGTACAAGAAGGAAAAAAAAAATTTAGATCAATGTGGGATATTACAAATAATATCCTGGGGACAATTCTACCCTTATATCTAGAATTACAACACTCCCCCTCAAGTTGGTGCATAGATTGTTGAAATATTATGTACATGCCTTGTGTACCATGGGGGTACACAGGGTCATGTACACCTTAGTTAAGTTCACTACCTTGCTAGGTCGAACTGAACTATCGTATTTTATCCATATATAGAATAATTTTCGACATAATGCATGCTTTTACTAAGCACATACAAATGAACAAGGCCTCCCCTAAATAGAACAAAGATACCTATAATAACATTAGTCAATGGTACATATGCTACCCAGTTGCCATAATATCCTCAACCGAACACATATGTCAACAATGTCCATATGTTGGTTTTCTTACCGTAGCACATAAGAAAATTGGAATCAAACCAGCAGCAATGTCATTTGAGATGGCTTCACTAAGTACATCAGGAGAGAGTGCAAAGTTCATAGAAGGGTCAGTTTTCAGCAGTCTACAGTTCTCTGAATATATCCCTGCAATCTGAAATCATTCAGGAAACATCATTCAAAATCAGATCACTGAAACCTCCATATAAACTTTCATTCTGTGAGTAAAACTATATGAGCCAAGCAAGAAGGGAAACATGTCCACAAGAATATGTTTTAGTGATCAAGAAAGAACTGCTTATTACAATTTCAGCAGCATCTACTAATGTTTATTGTCCAAGGAATTGACAAGGCCAGATTTATATCTAAAATTAACAGAACCAGAAGTTGCACTTGGCTGCATAGAGAATCACAGAGACACTACAACACTATGCCCCAGAAGGTTTTGGAGAAATATTCACTAAAACCCAAGTATGGTTACAAAACCCAAGCTACAAAACTTCTTTGTCTTGTATAAACTCCTGGCAGAATCACGTCACTGAACTTCAGAAAGGAAATTAAAACTCAAAAAGAATATACTTACAAGTTATGATCTATTCTCATAAGCAACTACGACATAAATTTTCAATCCAAAATAACCTACACCAATATGTGTGTGTATACATGTATATGTAAATGTTAAGAGTATGATAAACGTTGGGATAAGAATATACTTCAAAAACACAACCAAATAACCGATATTGATTAGAAAGTTTGTCATGTTTATAGTCATAACAATATAAAACGCAAAAAAAATTAACCATCATTTGAAACAGAAAATGAAATATTCTAAAACAACAGTTAACTTCTCAAATTAACTAACTACAGAGTAACATAATAATAATCCACACCCAACAGAAAATAACAGCGGAATGGAAAAAGAACATTAGAAAGCAACAGCGTGGGTGCTTTGCAGGTTCATAGAATCATTGAACAAATTCCTAGAGACCCACTGGTGCACTCGGTTTTCTTTAATTCCAGAAACTGGTTATGGAGTCTTGTATAGATCCAGAAAGAAGCTCTTTCAAAATAAGGGAGCATGGAAATATTTGCGAAGTCTTCAAAGAGAACAAGTTGAAGTCCAAACTCTGAAGCAGTCTTCAATTGAGTAAGATAAACTAAAATAAGCTTGAAGCTAGTCTGCATAGCTTTCAGGTTTGTATTCACAGAGTGCACAGTTATAAGTGGAGAAAATTTCTTACTCACTGTATTTAGAATTGTAACTTTTCAACCTTCTCATAATTGTCCTTGGTTTTATTTCCAAAAGCTCTTAGTGAGGACTTAAAAAATAAATTCCCCAAATTTAGTTTTTTAAGTGATGTATCATTATCGTTTTTGTTTCAGCACAAAGTGATGTATAACTATGTAATTATTAAGAGTTGTCATTTTCAGTGTCACTTTTGAGCAAACATGCAAAATGACAGGGTTTATCATCCTCAGAAGAAAAGATAAAAAAAATGTGTTATACTAAATTGACAAAAAAAAGCAAGTTTACAACTCTTATTTGACACCTTAAGGGGTGTCAATAAGAAAATCCCTTCACCAATTGACAAATTTTTATTAGAAACTAAGATACTAATGCAAAAATCTGCCATACCCTGCAGGCTTTTTGCAGAGAAGAATGTGTTTGATCAGATGCATACACTACAAGCTTTTCAAGGGAGCTTTTTCCCATTCTCGTCAAGACCTTATCACGAGCAGCCAATAGAACAACTAAAACAGCTTCACTTGCCGTACCCTGAATCACTCCCCCACCTTTACCTGCAGTATGATTTTCAAACGATTGCATGATATTGCAATGATATTGCAATCATATCTTATGAGGACAGCTAATAAACTTACTCAGAAAAAAATATATGTTTAATAAATATAGCATACCATGTGTAAGAACAAATTTGTGGTACTTCATTCCATTAAAGAACATAATTGAAGCATTTTAAACTTCCAAAATAATATGTAGATGGAGCATTTGTCTTAAGAAGAATTCTAGCTATAACAAAACACTGTTATACATATTGTGATTTTCCTGTAATAGAAAGGATACATTGCACATTAATCTTGTAGTTCATTGGAACTAATAGAGTCCATTATCTAAGCCAAATAATATCAGCAGTTCAAGAGATCGAACTTGAATTATCTTTTTCAACCCAAAGAGAACCTCGAGGATCAGCTACTAGTGAATATATCCATGGCTCATAAGCAGTTATACCTCAATTTTAATACCAAATACTTTACCCAGCTACAAGAAGGGTGAGAAACAGGTGCATCATCACCAGAAATCAAGTGTAGAGTTGGGCATGACCCAACTTTCAATCCGACCAGGCAATGAAGTTTATCAAGGCACAAAAGATAACGTGTTACTTCAAGTTTAAAGGTTCATTGAACACTTTTGAATACTTCCTTGAATGAATTGCATTGCACAGATTATGAGTTGACTCTCTCAGCAAAGAATTTATCTATATTCCCATAGGGACTGTGCAATGATATATATTTTTTTAAATTTTATGGGCCCAAGAAAATGAAGCAAAGGACGATATAAGGTACTACTTATTATATTGTGGACAGCAACATACAATGAGTCAGCAGATGGAACCAGTCTCAAACAACCAACACTAGCAGAAAACAGATTAAACATCATGGTGATGAGGCCTAGAGCTACTGTCCTGTCACTAAAATCTGATATAGTTGCTCACCATTACCTTACCATGTGAAAGGAAATCTTCAGGTAGCTTCAACAATTTACCAAACCAATCCAAAACAATAACTTCCAGTTCAGTCGCAGCAGGAGAAGTCATCCAACTGAAACCAACAATGTTAAGACCGGCACTGAGCATTTCTCCTAAGAACCCAGCGGTACTGCTATTAGAAGGGAAATATGCAAAGTAATTAGGGCTTTGCCAATGGGTTACCCCTGGTAATATCTTCTCCTGGATATCTGCATCCCGAAAAAATATCACTTCATTACCACTATCCCGATCAACAAATTCAGAAGTCAATAACAACTGAATACTCCACTGGAAGAACAATTCTAATACTAAGCCAATGGACCAACAACGTGGAACTTGAGAAGAGAAGAGATGAGGGGGAAAAAAGGGGGAAAAAAAGAGTTGAGTAACTTCACCATCAAGAACATTTTGCAGTGATTCGGGATGGATAGGTGCAGAATCCGGCAAAATTTTATTCAGATACCCAGGCTGCATGGAAGGTCCAGAATCAAACAACTACATTAAGATGAGGGACGAAGTGGGGATAAAAAAAAATCACCTCGAAAATATTTTGGTTGGATACTTCAAATCTCAGATATGAAATAATCTCGCGCGGTTAAAATCTAGAAACCAATCGAGCCGAGTTTGTAAGGGAGAAGAAAAAAGATTTCGCACCTCAACTCGACTGAGAACTGGGAAGCTCTCAATGTTCTTGTAATAATCAGCGATGAAATCAACCATCTTATGAGCATTCTCTCTGAGCTGCTCAGCGTCCATCGGCTTCAATGCCTTCTCCCTGAAATTAAAATCCAAATACTCAATGTCATTAAAAACATGAAAGATTACTAATATACGCGTCATCAAATGTAGATTATGCTTACATTTCTCTTTTCTTGAACTACAGAACTGGCAAGCAATAGAGAGAGAATCAGAGAGCGCACACTCGGAGTCGCTAACACTTCGGTATCCAAGGCTCCAATGTTCGATAGCAGTAACAGTCCTTATAGACGAAATGGTTGTTTTCACGCCCCTTATATCTGAAAAAGGCATTCGCCACTAAGAAGTAAGAGACAAAGAGAGGAAATGGTCCTCTCGCGTGAAGCGTGTCTCTTGCACTCAAGAGTCCCAGACACAGCATGGATTGAAACACCCATCACTCCCGCTTTGGATTGAAACAGAACAAAATAATGAAAGGTTCGATTGTGGATTGCCTCCTGGAGGCCCCAGCCGCCCAGAGCTCCTAAACTAGTGGAGTGGAATTCGGCCTTTTTACTACTTAATTAATAATTAGTAATTTTCACGGTCGATTGCAATGTGGATGTAGCAGCTTTTTTTGTCTCACGCGATGTTTTTTTTTTTTTTGGTAGAACTCACGCGATGTTGGACGAACAATGTTTTGTATTCCCCACAATGGCCTTAATCTTTTTTTTTTTTTTTTCTCACACAAATCTGTTCCGAGGGTTGAAATCAACTCCTTCTTAGTGAAGATTTATTAGTAAAACCCTCTATTACTACTTTGCTAGTCTCAATTAATTTTTACTTATCCATTTCCAATATTACTCTCACATCTTAAATTCTAAAATACTATCGATTGCGTTCAAGAAACGATTGACCGCAATTCACTTAACTTGTGCTTACAAATGAGTCAGTGTGGGTCGACCTCTGGTAGGTTGGGGAACAGCCTTTGATAATCAAGTCAATTAATAACACAATAGTAAAGGCCTTGAGCTTGGTTCTACTCATAGCGTAAGTGAATTTAAGAGTGAATTGTTTATACCTATTTGGCAATGAGTGCTAGGCTTATATAGGTTAGGTTGTTTAATCTAGGTTCGATAGACTCCCGTTCATCTCACCAATCTCTGTGTCTAAACCATCGGATGTGGCCCCTTCCTTTTGGAGACGTGTCTCGTCCAAATAGGCAGGTAGCTAGGCTAACTGAATTCAAGTAGTGGCTATAGGGATCTTGACCAAATATCTCGCTTTGTGCATATTGGGGTGGCTAACTGAATTCAAGTGCCATACTCTTGTTACTATGATTTGGCTAACTTGTTTGAGAGTGGTCGAACGGATAATCTATCTGATCCATTAGGTAATTCCCGGCCTAGTGCACTCTTCCCACTACACCATTTATGGCACATGTCTTCCAAACTTTGTAAGAATTTATGATTTGCCGAGGAAGAAGTGGCAAATGGTAAAAGGAGACCAACAAGAAATCGAGCTTGGGTTTTTTGTTCCAGGTTAATCTTATTCTTTTGAAATATTTAACTTGCTTACAACAACATTTAATTTGTAATTTCTAACGATTAAAAGTGTTTTAAACCTCTTATTATTCTCTAGAGAGCCTGATTGATAAATTAAATAACTCAGAAGTGACATGAATTTATAATTTCCAGGCTAAAATTCAGGGTTTTAGTGAAAATTTTTTCAAAAATAAATAAATAACCTATCCGTTTGAGTGCGTTTCTGCAATCGTAATTCCGTGAATAGGTATTTCTATTTAGAACCGTCCTCAGGGACTTACAGCGTCATCGATCCATCTCGTTCGAACACAAGAATACCAACACACAGCTGAGAAATGCTGGAGTTCGAAAATGGAAGAACGGAGGAACGGAGAGAGGAAGAGCAGATTTAATCAACTCGCAATTCCTTAGTTATGCTCCCTCGTTCTTTCTGTTTCCTGTGTTTGTCTGCAAAGAAAGTACTTCCACTGGGAAGCTCGTGTTTTTACTCTTCTGCCAATATCCTTGAGCCCTCCTGTCATATCCTTGAACTCCTGCAACGCTCCATCGACGCTAGATCTCTGAAACTTGTACAGCAATGCCATGGCCGAATTTGTTCTTTTGGGTTCGGTCAGAATACTTTTCTTGCTACGAAGCTCATCTCCGGTTACTCCAGATGTGGATTGCCAGGAGATGCTCTCCTCGTCTTTGAATCAGTTCGTGAAAAGAATGTGTTCCTTTGCAATTCATTGATTTGTGGGTACGGTAGAAATCATGCATTCCAAGAGGCCTTAGAACTATTCAACCAAATATCTAGAGAGCACGAAATTATGCCGGATGACTTCACTTTTGCTACGCTTTTGAAAATTTCTGCTGAGCTCCAAAGATCAGATGTTGGGGAAGTAATTCACTGTAACTGTATAAGAATGGGGTTTGTCTCAGATACGGTTGTTGCGAATTCCCTCATGACGTTGTACAATAAGTCTGATAACCTGAAGAGTGTTCGCAAAGTTTTTGAAGAAATGGCTCATAGAAGTTGCGCTTCTTGGAATGTTTTGATATCTGGGTATGCTAAATCTTTGGAGCTTGAATGTGACGAGGATCCGTGGGGACTTGTGAAACAGATGCTGAGGGAGGGAGTAAGACCTGATGCATTTACCGTTTCCATTCTTCTTCCTCTTTGTGGAAGCAACATCCGGAAATGGGATTATGGACGAGAGATCCATTGTTTTATCATCAGAAATGTGCTAGCATTGGATTCAGATGTCCATATAGGTTGTTGTTTGATCGATATGTACTCAAAAGGGGGCAATGTAATGATTGGTAGACGAGTTTTTGACCAGATGAATTCTAAAAATGTGGTTGCTTGGACTGCGATGATTAGTGGTTTTGTGCAGAATGGAGAGCCAAAGGAGGCTTTATTACTTTTTTATGAAATGCATTTGAGACATGGAATAGAACCAAACAGAGTGTCACTTTTAACCGTTCTTCCTGCTTGTAGCTCCCTTGCTGGTTTGATGGAAGGGAAGCAAATTCATGGTTTTGCTATCAGGAAGGACATAACTAATGAAGTCTCTCTAAGAAATGCTCTAATTGATATGTACAGCAAGTGTGGGAGCTTGGTTTATGCTAGGCGGGTCTTTGATGATGATTCCTGTAAAGATACAGTTACTTGGAGTTCAATGATTGCTGGATATGGATTATATGGAAAGGGTCAAGAAGCAATTGCCCTGTTTAATGATATGCTGCAGAAGGGGATTGAACTAGATGATATTGTGTTAGTTGGAGCACTCTCAGCTTGTGTCAGGTCAGGATTGGTATCTGAAGGCTTGGACATCTATAATTCTGGTATGACAAATGGGATTTTACCAACAGTGGAAATCTCTGCATGTGTGGTTGATTTGTTGGGCAGATCTGGCCACCTCAATCAAGCACTAGATTTTATATATGAAATGCGGGTAAAACCTGGTCCTAGTGTTTGGGGTGCACTTTTTGCTGCTTCTGTAACTCACGGAAACTTAAAGATGCAGGATTTGGCTTCTAGGTCTCTTGTTCAATTAGAGCCTAAAAACCCATCAAATTATGTATCTGTATCAAATGTACATGCTTCTTCCGGGAACTGGGATGTTGTAGCTGAAGTAAGAACGACAATGAAAGAAAAGGGTCTAAGTAAATTGCCTGGATGCAGTTGGATTTGCATCAATGGTGAGACTCATTCGTTCTACGTCGCAGATAAATCACACCCTTGTTCTAATCATATCTACAAGATGTTAGATGAAGTAATATCAGCAATGAGAGGAACTGAGTTCATTGATGGATCTGAGAACTTGACCCAGATTTATGGGGCTATTTGATCGGTTACTTGGATCAAACATGAGGTGTTGCAATGGAAGAGGAAACAATCTCATCATCTTTAGCTGTGAAATTGAACACCTTATCTTCCAAAGTTCAGAAGACATGAAATATCCAAGTTCATTCTTGTTGTGCTCATCTGAAACTGACCAGTGCTATGACTTTCTTGTCCAAATTAGTGGAAATTGCTAAGGATTCAAATATCTCATAAGAGATGATGTACATATAAATTATTTCTTTATCAACAGATGAGATTTCTAAGTTTTAGCATAAATTTTATCAGGCACTTTAATTCCAAACCTTATTGATAAAAGGTTTTGAAATGGATGAGCAAACTTTAATTCCAAAACGTATTGCTAAACAGTTGTTATAATTGACATTAATTTGGAATACTGTCCTCTGTGTGATTTGGATGAACATTTTTTTAAAAAAATTTAATTTTACTTTCTCCGTGGAATTGACTCTGTTGCTAGACAGTGGGAAGGGCTTTTGAACCAACACAAAGGCTACCCCCATGGAAGCCAAGATTGGCCCTATTCTAATACCAGCACTTGTTGTACATCTCCTTCTATATGAGAAATGAAAGCAAATGGTGCCACTAGAATGTCAAAGACAGAAGTCAGTTTCAATCATCTTGACAAATACTTTTTCTGATTCCAATCGCTGAACCTGGGTTTAAAAGATTAGAATCATGAAGGGAACAAAATTTATTTTTTTGGGGAAAGGTAAGGAAGCAAAATTTATACCATGTCAAAATTTAGATCACCAATTGCAAATGGCTAAAGCATCAGCTTTTAGCAGTTTAGTCATGGTGCTGGTTCCTAACATAGAGACTTGAATAAACTGCATACCTCTACGAGAATGAAGGAAAGGAAATTTTCAGCAGCCGGTAACACCAATGATTCTTCCCTTATCCAGTCGATTCCTGTTCAAGTCTGAAATGAAATAGCCAAGGAATTGATTGTCACTTGAAGGTTGCAGGTTAATTGTCTGAATCCCTACCCTTGCTTTACAGTTTACACAGCATCAGCCCATCAGCTTGCTTCACTCCTCTGCCTCGTATTCTCTCTGGCGCCAGTATGCACGATGAGAATCAAACACAAGTCTTCCCATTCTTGTAGTTCTCCTCCTACTCACCCCTCTTCTTCTTTCCTTTGTAACTGATTGTGACATGGGTACGAAATCTATCAGAGCCAACGGTATCAAAGCAGCAAGAAATTGCAGCAGAATGCCCATAGACAAACCAGAGTAGTCACCATATGAAATTCCAAGGAGAGATGCCAACCCAACACCCAGAAGCCCACTAATAATAGATGATAAACAGAGGACTGAAGCTAAAAATGACATGAGCGAACCTTCGCAACCTGGTGGGCATAAATTTGCTAACAGCACTGAGAAAGGAAGAAGCTTAAATTGAGCAATGGTCTCTGCCAAACCAGACACGCATAGTACATAGGCTTCATTTGGAATTCCCAGCTTAAGATTGATCTGGTTTACTAGCACCAAGTCCAAGAGAATGGATGTTGCATATAAAATCTGCAGTGTGCCTATCAATTTCCTCATGGGAAGTGTTTCTCGATACCGATCATACAGTACGGTTGCGGAAAGAAGCATCAACTGACCAATTACTTTTGACATCCCAATTATTGATGGATCAAGATTTAAAGATTGTGTTTGGTAGCAGAAGATGGTACCTGTCAAAAGTGGAACTACAGCAATGGAAGCCACAATCCAGATGAGAGGACGGGAAATACTCTCTTTAGTGATTGCAGTAAGAAGATTAGAGAATTGTTTGCGTAGGTTTTCAGAGACAGAATTCCTAATGACATGGTGCTCTGATGGTTGAGGCAAACTGAGGGAATCCTCCCTTGCAGTTAAGGAAATTGCAAGTTGAACGGAGATAGTAAGAGAGAAAATAAGAGAAACATGGCCCTGGTTTGTTGCGTTTTCATCAAGAAATACCCACCAAACAGGTTGCCTAATAACCCCCCAGCAGCAAGAGCCATGAAAGCATAGGATTGCAGACCACTCACTCTGTGTTTTTGGCTATACTCTGCAACAAGAGCGTCTTTTGCAACTTCTGTGATGGATGCACCAATGTTGCTCATCAGAATGCACGGCATTAACAGAGGAAGAACTTCACCCCCAGCTGAGACCAACGCAATGGCCCCCCATGACAGAATCTGCAAAATGACTGTGCAGACTAATCCATATCAGTAACAGAAGGGAACGATGCTACTCCACTTCACAGTATCAGTCAGCATCTCTCGAAATACGCCACATACGGAAAAAAATAAAATGATATCCTCGAGCAGAGAAGCATTGAAGGGGGAAATATTTTTAATAATAATAAAAGAAGAAGAAGGAAACAATCCCCAAAGACAAAGGATTTGCAAATTTCCAATTAATAAACTTGAAGTTTGATTCGTTATCAGAAGAAGATCTAAAAACAAAACAAAACCAGTCTGGTTATAACAAGAAGTCAACAGCTTTCACTTCGAACCCAACCCAATACAGAACACCTGAAAAAACTGATTTTGAATTGGCTCACTCTGTAAGTGCAAATATACTAAGACGAAGAGAACAAGGAAATAATGAAAAGGAGAATGACCGAACCTCCAATGGAGATATAGGGTATCCTATGAGCACCGCCAATATATACAGCATCGGAAATTACCCCAAACAATGGTTTGGCTACCATGGGAAGGTTACCCACATTTTGCACAAGCTGCAATACTGACGGATGGAAGTGCAGGCTATGAGCCATGTGATAGTTGAGTGCCAACCATGGAAAGCACCGAAAACCTTGAACCCAATACCCAA